>NC_043968.1:77420913-77730913 GCF_902148855.1 Sphaeramia orbicularis
CATGTTCTCTCTCCTTTTTCCCTCCTTCTAGAATAGATCCTTATCTGTCATGTTCAATCCATCATCACACGTTGCTCTATTTTAAAGCTTTTTCCATGTTGCCGATGTGTTGTGAGATCATGTGTTGTGCCGTCCTTCGTGCTGCCCATCATCCTATAGAGCGGTGGTTCACCCCAGTTGGTGCCACGGTCCTGGGCTCAGCTCCTTTAGTGGACTGATGGGACTGGTATGGTAACTGCTGCCCCGTCGACAGGTGTCCAACAGACTGGATCTATCTTTAAAACTGACACTGCCTGTTTGATAATGTCACTGTTACTTGTGCTATACAGCGTGTCCCACAAAATGTATATGTCGAGGCCCAAAACGAATCTGTGCCCGATTCAGAATCGGGCCGGCCCAGAATGGAATTCCTATTCTAGCCGGCCTAGAATGGAATCCTGCTGCTATAATGTTATTTTTATACCATGTTTAATGCAAATGATCCATAATTCCATAATTTGTCATAATTTTACAATTTTCAGTCTTACATACCTTGAGTACTATTGTCAATTTCAGTCGATTTCACTGTACCATATATTGGTGGGGCGATAACCACTAGTTCTATTTGTAATGAATGAATGAATGAATGATAAAACTTTATTGTCACTGTACTCATGTTACAATGAAATTATGCAGGCCTCCCCCCTCAGTGCAATCCAGCATAAACAAGATAAAAACACAATAGTATATAAATAAGGCTTAAGAATATAGAGATAATAAAAGTATTAAAATAAATAAAATAAATATTTAGGCATAACAGTTAAAAACTTAAAAGCTTTAAAAGTTTAAATAAATAAATAATAAATAATAAATAAAGTGTATTATAGTTACAATTAAAATGTTGTTTATTTCATTCTTTTTTTCTCACATATTTGCAAAGTCCATGTATTGATTTTGTAATAATTTAGATCATTTGCATTAACATGGTATAAAAAAACATTATAGCAGCAGGATTCCATTCTAGGCCGGCCTAGAATAGAATCCATTCTGGGCCGGCCCGATTCTAAATCGGGGCCAGATTCCGTTTGGGCCTCGACATATACACACTTTAAATCAGTGTTTTTCAACCATGGGGTCGGGACCCCACATGGGGTCACCTGGAATTTCTAGTAATTGATAAAAAAAAATAAAAAAAAACCAAAAAAACTTACTAATAAAAATATATGGTGAGTTGAGAGAGACAATCACAGTACATAAAAGACATGAACAACTGTGAGTGTGAACTGAAGCACTGTGGTTCTGTTTATCTGTCAAATGTTCATTGTGGTCAGTTTCAGATGCTGCAGCTCTTTCATAATTCATACTTTGAGTTCTTGTTTGTTCAGATTAATTGTCAGCCTTGTAAATCCAAGGCTGGACTGACTGTACATATCCTGACCAAGGGAAAATCCAATTCTCACTTTGTGCAGTAATCTACACCTGGCTTTACTGCCTCCGTCCAGAATAATATACATTATATAGACTAAATGTCCTCTAAATTAACCTGTATTTGAAACATTGTATAGAAAACTATTACAGGATCAAAACAAATTAATTTTAGCCAAAAAAAAAAAAAAGTCTCTCTTTTGAATGTCTGGGGCTGACAGAAATTTGTGATGTTAAAATGAAGTCAGGAGTAAAAAAGGTTGAACCACTGAGTTATTTAGTTATGGACTGCACCCTCATGTATATAACTGCTGCTGAGGGGAAGCTCATTGTCGGCTTACATCATAAAAATTGTCAAGTTATTTAAACGTAATTTGGCCCTCCATTCCTTTTAAGAAAATGCTCAGTGACCTTATCGTACCAAGTAGGCGTCTTTTCCAGGGACTGGACCAGTGTCCTCTGAATGGCCACCAGAGCTGGGCTGCTTTGTGCACCTTGTTAGATAGCTAGTTCACTCCGACCTAGCCAAGAGTATGATTGATTTAACTATCTACAAAACGATATTAAACTCGAACAAGAAATGATTAAATTATGTAACTGAAACAAGAAACAAGAAAACGTTGAAATTATGTTAAACTGAAACAAGGAAGTACAATGAGTGTGTTTATTTACAGTGCGTGAAATGAACACGTAATTTCGTAGTGGTTTCTCTTGATTTCACAGCAGAATGTGCGACAGTATTAAACTGAACTGTGTCAGTGAAGGAGTAGATCGCAAAATAGCTGTCAATCAAACCGGATTCAGCCTTTCGACTGATCCTCCAATCAGCACGTGGAGGCCCAGTGTCCAGCCAGCCGAGCTCCGCCCACAGCTCCATTCACCCCCAGAGACGCCGAGCGTCCGGGGGCGGGACAACATCGTGGCATTTATCCAATTACTGTCCAGTTTTGAGGCAATGAAAAAATCTGTTCCACTCAGTCCCATTGAAGTGCATGGACGCTGAGCGTCTACGGACAAATGCACTGAGCAGAGATCGAATGAGGAAAACAGAGACACGGGAATGTATGAGAAGTGAACAACATCGAGTCCGCTGATTTGTGATAAAGCTGATTCTGAACGAACTCGTCTGTGAGATGAACATGTTCTAACACATTTGTAGTCAAGGAAATGTCAACACAGCGAACATATTTAACCATTAATTTTGGTTATTTTTAGGGAAGCGGAAGCTTCCCTTGCAGTCTGTGAGAAATCACCTCTGGAGTGGACAGAGTGGATTTTGTTGAATACCCTCCGTGTTCACCAGACCTCACACCACTTAGACTGTTTTTGTAGTGTTTCTGACATTTTTAATATTGTAAAATCAAAGCTGGAATTAATCAAATCATTTCTTTTTATTTTACAGTTCTAGGGTTTTGTGTGATATAGTCCCCAATAGAGCTTCAAACCAAATACATGGACCATATAAATATAGATATATATATATATATATATATATATGTGGTGTGTGTGTGTGTGTGTGTGTGTGGTATATATATTATATATATATAATATATATATATTATTATATATATATTAAACATAAACATTCCTTTTCAAATGTGTCCCAAAACCTTTCCTCTCAGTACATGTTATACTGTTTCCTGTTCAGCCTCTTGTGATAAACAACAGAACAGTCTGACTGAATCCTTACAGCTGTTGTTTCAGCTGTAGTGGTGTTAGGCCTGTTTCAGCTATTACATCATCACTGCAGTGCAATTAACGGAGCTAACTACAATTATTATACTCTAAAATTTCTGGTGTAATAATGTAGAAGGTATTGTGTATAGTTTAAATAACATGTACATGGTGGAAATATCTGGCTGTTGTACAGAATTTATATATTTGTTTGTGCTTTTATTGTTTTTTATGGAACATCTTCAGTGGGACATTGGATGGAAACTAGCCTTTGGCTAAAATCTGGAGTGTTTACATTCATGTCAAAACATGTATGTTCATTAATGCTCACTGTCCTGTTCAAATACATAAATTGAAATTTTGCATCATCGTGATAATTGTCTCTACTCAGTTTTGTAAAAAAGAAACATCTTTTGCACATCATGCTCAGTGTCAGAATTGCTGCCATCTTCTATCTGCGCTTGACAAAGCCTGAAATGCAAACAAACATGTATTTTATTTATATACTCTTCTTCTTCATAAAGTTTAATGTATATTTGTGATATTGTTTGCAATATTGTTAGGGTTATACAATACTTGTGGAATAATAGAAATAGACAAAAATGATTATATCAGAATTATTTAAATGACAATTGATTGTCCACTAAAGTTTCATTATCATGACAGCCGTAGGTGCATTATGAAAAATGAAAATCACACATTGAACCAACAGTATGGTCTAGTTGTTTGTCAGTTGCTCATTTATGAGTTGAATTCAATTTAACCAGTTTATTTCAACCAAATAAATACCTGTTGAACTATGTTTAAACAAACTTCTCCCAGTCTTTGGTCATCTAATGACTTGGATGGAGTGTTGGAGGTGTTCAGAACAGCTGCATTTGGACAGATCATTAACAACATAAAATTAATCCACACCCAAATATTGTCTAATTCTTTTCATTCCTTGGTGAGGTGAAGCTTATATAGTCTGCGCTGCTAAGAAAAGAGTTCTCCCTAAACCCCACTCATGCTTATTCCCATTCACAGATCAATCATTACCCTGAGACACGTTCTCAATAATGTGTCGACAGCAGCTTTTGACAGCGCACCTGAATGCCTTAACTTGACTAGACAAGAGTCAAATGCATTGGTAGATCCTCAGTGGCACGTGGGTAATTGGCAGGACGACAGTTTTTTTCAGTTTTTTACAGCAGAACTGACATGAATGAGGGAGAGTGTAGTCCAGGATCCCAGGGTGAAGAGGATTACAAGTCCTCAGCTTATGTCACTTAACTGTTAAAGGGTGTGGATTTGTACATGATTGTTTTTGTGAGTTGGATTAGTGTTTAGGACACTGGTTTCCAAGCTTTTTTGGCTCATGACCTCATTTTAACATCACAAATTTCTGGCGACCCCAGGCATTCAAAACGGAGACTTTTTTTTTTTGCTAAAATTAATTTGTTTTTGATCATGTAATATTTGCTATATTGCAAATAAATGTTAATTTTTACGACATTTAGTCTATATAATGTATATTATTATCAACGTAGGCAGTAAAGCCAGGTGTAGATTACTGCACAAAGGGAGAATTTGATTTTCCTTGGTCAGGATATGTACAGTCAGTCCAGCTTGGATTTACAAGGCTGACAATTAATACTGAACAAACAAGAACTCAAACTATGAATAACACTGGTCAACAACAAATTTATTGTTTAAGTTTTTTGAGCTGATTTAGGATAATTTTGGTGTGCTGAATCCAAAAATCACATTAATTTTGCTCAATCAGGTCAACTTTCTGAACTATGCTACATATTGGCTTTTTAACATTTTTGCTTACATTTATGGGCATTTTCACATCATATAATACAATATTCTTTCATATTTCTTGCAATAAACGAGTTCTGAAGATTTTACTTTTGCCAATTTATGATTAATGGTTTTTTTTAATATTACAGGTGAATGAAATGGCTTCGACTAGAAGATCTGGCAAAAATAAGCCTGACGTATTCTGCTACATCTGTGGTGAATACACCATTGTACCTAACAGGAATCAAGTCACAAGTTTCATAAAGTGTGCTTACCAGTGTTATTTTGGTATTAAATTTGGTGACCAAGATAAAGTTTACAAAAATGTAATCAATTTTGTGAGAAGATCAAATTTTTCAAAATCAAATTAGCAAAAAAAAAACCTGACCTGATTGAGAAAAACAGATGTCATTTTTGGATTTAGCGGTGCAAAATGGTCCTAATTCAGTTGAAAAAACCTAGACAACTTGCAAAAAATTTTTTTTTTTTAACCCAGTGTTATGAAAGAGCTGCAGCATCTGAAACTGACCACAATGAACATTTGACAGATAAACAGAACCACAGTGCTGCAGTTTCAGACTCAGTTTGTCATGTCTTTTATGGATTGTGATTGTCTCTGTCAACTCACCAAATATTTTTTATTAGTACGTTTTTTGGGTTTTTTGTTTTGTTTTGTTTTATTTTTACCAATTACTAGAAATTTCAGGCAACCCCATTTGAGTTCCAGGCGACCCCACGTAGGGTCCCGACCCCAAGGTTGAAAAACACTGCATTAGTTTGTGTCACTTAACTGTTAAATAGTGTGCATTTGTACATTATTGTTTTTGTGAGGTGGATTAGTGTTTAGGATGTGATTGCAAGTGAAAACTTTGGTGTTAAGTAATTATTTATTTGTATTAAAATTATATACATTCTGACTCACCACGTACTGGTACCCCCCCCCCCCCCCCATACGTAATATTCAAAGCATGGGACAAATGACGTGTGGACAATACTATGGGTTGATCAGATGTTTCAGTTATAAAAACAACTTGGGTCAGGTTTAGAAAATAAAATAAGAAAGACAAAGATAGCAAACAGACAAACCACACAACATGAAAAGGTACAAAACGTCACCTGGTCTGTGATCGGTTTCTAACATCTAAAGCAGGGGTGTCAAACTCATTTTAGTTCAGGGGCCACATCCTCCCGATATGATCTGAAGTGGGACGGACCAGTAAATTAATAACATAATAATATATAAATAATGCCAACTCCAAACATTTCAATGTGTTTTATAGTGAAAAAAGTCAAATTACATTATGGAAACGTTTACATCTATAAACTGTCCTTTTAAAAATGTGAATAACATGAACAACCATGAAAAAATTGAAATTTATTAAGTAAAACGAGTGCAGTTTTAACTATATTTTGCCTCTGCTTATCATTTGTAAATGTGCATTACAACTTACAGATCACAATGGATCTGCAAATTTACAAAACATTTTAGTAACTAGCAGAATATTAGTCAAATTACACTTACTCTTCTTAACACATTTCTAGTTTTTCATATTTTTTGTGAAAGGCTAGTTTGTAAGTTCACACATTTTCATGTAATTTCACTTTTTTTTTTTTTTTTTTTTTACACTGAAACAGAGGGAAAATGTGGAATTGTCATTATTTGTAGGTTTTTATGGTAGTATTTTACTGATCTGACCCACTAAAGTAGACTAAAGTAGGGCTTTTTTATGGCCCCTAAAGTAAAACGATTGACTGTTAATATCTTCAGTGTAATTTTTGCATTTCAAAAATTCATCCTACAGGCCGGATTGGACCCTTGGCAGGCCAGTTTTGGCCCCCGGGCCATATGTTTGACACCTGTGATCTAAAGACTTACATCGACTTCTACCGGATTCTCTTTGCATTGACTATTGTCCTTAAACGGGTCAGATTGTCAGTTGTTGTAGTTGTGAGTAGTTCTCAGTCTTTTTCTGTTGTTCCCCCCTTTGGAGGATGAAAAACCTCCAGTCCCCCCTAAACCCCAATAACACTGTACTGGTGGTGCAATTATAACTGTTACTGACAGAAACATCAATATCGTAACAATACTTTTTGCTTTTCCTTGAATAATTTGTTGTGTAAATTAAAAATAACTTAGATTTTTGTTTGAATAATACAAATAAATTCAACCAGACTGCTGTGAGACAATATTTGTACAAATAAAAGTAGGAAATGTACAATTATCTCCAACTCTGACAATAAAGCTTGTTTTTTTTGTCCAACAAACACGTTAGTTCCACAGATGAACATGTGACCAATATCTTTGGGTCAATGAGTCCATTTCCATTGGACATCTGAGAACATTAAAGTCCAAACTGTCCAAACTGGTCCAAAACACAAACATGTGTGTCCATGTGTCTTTTCCAGTCCAGTCCTTGTCCATTGTCCAAACCTAAACTCTTTGTCTAGTCTAGTGACAGATCACCATGGTAACAGATTGGTTGGGTGTCCGTCCATAAAATGAGTCCAGGCTGCTCCAACCATCAAACATTAGTTCCACCTGATACATGTTCTAACCTGAAGAACAAAAAAACACCCAGGACTGATCCCATGACCCCCCCTGGGAAGACTTCACACCTCCCCTAGGGGACCCACCCCACAGTTTGACCAACACTGCTGCAGAGTTATAATAATAATAATAATAATAATAATAATAACTAGAAAAGCACTCAGAGAGCGCAGACCTCCACCAAGGCAGATCACCCCCACCACCACCCAATCACCACCAAAATTTAATCATTTGTTCCTTGTGCCAGTATCAATATTTCCTGAAAATTTCACCCAAATCCGTCCATAACTTTTTGAGTTATCTTGCTAAAAGACAAACAACTATATCACTTTTGCAACACATGATGAATCAGTCTTCAATATCTTGTAGAACCTGTTGGGAACTTATTTTGTTTTTGTTTTTTTTACAAAGCACTCTGACCAATCATTGTGGAGTTACACATACATATGTTGAAAATATCCCTATCTTCCAATGATGAAGAATCCTTTTAAAAATTCCTGGATCCAGACAGTAATACGGATCATTCCCAAAATCTAATCATGTGTTACTCGTCCCGTTTCGGACATTTCTCAAAAATTTCAGAATTTCAGAAAACAGAATTCGTCCATAACTTATTCAGTTATGTTGCTAACTAACCAACAAACAAACAAACAAACCCTAGTCATCATTACCTCCATGGAGGAGATAATAATGGATTAAATTTCTATAGTGCTTTTCAAGGCACCCAAAGCACTTGACATTATTACCTTGGATGTTGGCTAACGACCCACCAGGCTTTGGAAATACAACTTTCTCTACAGGTTCCCTGGTCATTTGCAGTGATGAAGTGTATATTTCTGCAGCGCTCTTCGTCATGTTTTACCTCCAGTACTCTCTGCCAATCAAAATGGCCACAGGAAACCTAGTCGAAACTAATGGAAAATGAGTGAGTATCCTTCTTCTGCCAAGAGAACCCTGCTTGTTATTTTACATTTTATTGAAATCAAAACATTTCTGACCTGTTTCAGTCTAAGCTTTGTTTAGATTTTAGCTAGTCCAGTCCATTAGGCACACTTGCAGTGAGTGGGACTCATAGCCAAGCATCATGTTTGGCCACCCAGAGACTTGAATTTAGATTCAACTGCATTTTCCAGTCATTGTAAATGTCAGCTTTGTTACAGAAGGCAACATAAAATCATAATTTATACTGCTAGTCATAGAATGTAAATAAAAAACATGTTAGAAGGTGAGGAATTTAAGAGCCTCTCCACATGACAACAAAATTATGTCAATCCACAAAAGTTTGATATCGTTTTGGCCTTTCATCTACATGACACCAGCGTTGTTGGTGTGCTGAAACCTCCACCAGGAGGTACTGTGATCACTTTGCTTTGTGTGTTTGTTTGTTTGTTTGTTAGCAACTTCACGGGAAAACTATTGCAACCATCTTTGCCAAATTGTACCCACAGATAGGCCTAGGCCTTGGGACCAACCCATTCAATTTTGGGCCAAGTCGGCCAAAGTTCAAGGTCACAGCAAGGTCACAAAATCTACAATTTTCCTATCTCTCATTATTGAGCAATTTTCAAAAATTCATAAAAAATTCAAAACAACTTCGATTAGCCTCCAATTTGATCCACCCGTAGCTTATAACAATATCTTGTATCTGGCACAAAATTGTCCACATCCACTGTGGAATGTGGACTCTGTGGACATTTCAATTTAACATTGAAAATCCCATTTTTCATTATAACTCAATAAATATTGATTGGAGTTTAATATAATTTGACATACACATGACTGGTACCAAGCTTCAACTTTTTCTGCTGTATGGAACAACCTGGAAACTGTTTAATTTAAAAAGAAATAGTCGATCCACACATGCACACTGTTCGGGGTGCTTGGCGGAGGTTTGCGTTCTCTGAACACTTAGAGAATGGGTCCCAGAGCAGAAAAATCTCACAATACCACCCTCACATTGCCATATGGATAGGCAAAACACCACTTTATGACATCATAGTACCATGTGACCAGAAGAAGAAAACCACAGAGATAACATCCAGTAACAACAACAACAACGACAAGTAGTTTATAGAGTTGTGTTTGTGCTGCAGATGCTGCTACGTTTATTAGCACAACTACAACAACACCTGCTAATGCTGCATCAACTCAACGACCAGCAGAGACGCATAAACAGATACACGTGTCACATACTTTTAAATCCACCACGGCGTCCTGCTAGAAGGGCGACCCAGACCCTGCACTCTTCTGTGGTTTTACTGTATCCTGTGACTCTGTCTGTGTTTGTGTACAGCGCCACATATAGGTGTGGCATATGTATTACACCGTTTTAACCCAGTTGTTCCATTTCAACTTGGACGCAGATAGTTCTTGAAATGACACATGTATGGACGTAAAACTTTTAGAATCCGCAAAAGAAAAATACCAAGACCATTGTCATCTGAACGTAGCCTTAGTTTACACAAGGTCTCAAGTTCTCAGTTTAATTGTTTATGACTAAGAATGTGTTGAAGACTCTCAGCAAGCGTCGATGTCCTTAAAGCCATCTCAAACCACAGATATAAGTGATATGACTGAAATGTGTGGAATGTTTTGAACATGATCTGATATTTCTACTAAAATGCACAGATGCTTTTGAAGTCCATGGCTTATAGGAGATGTTTTAAATTAAATGAGTGGCATGCATGTTTTCAAAAAATAATAAAAGGACAGAACTTGGTGCGTGCAACTAGGGATGCACCAATCCAATACCAGTATTTGGCATCGGCTCTGATACTCAGTGTGTGTACTCGTATTCGTACTCATAAAAATAATCCGTTACAACTGCACCGATACCACTTACGGCCGTGTGACATTCACAGTTCAGTGCAGCAGGTACGAGGAGGAGGAATAATGTGTGTGAAGTGTGAAGAGTGTGGAGACTTTTCAAAATAAATGACGGTGATAAAAGTAACGCTGACTACAAGTAACGTTAAAGACTCAGACAGATACAGACGCAGCGTTCTGTCCATCTTCTGCGTACATTCCATCTGTTTTCCAGGTGCTGGTGGATGCGTACCCAGACGGAGAATACCAGCGGGAACCGTGGAGGTAGAGGATCTGTTCACAGAGCCACATTAGTATCACATTAGTGGTGCCTCTGTCGTCTCCATGTTATTACTGACTTTCTTCTTCTTCTCATAAAACTTTCCTCTTCTTCATGGTATTTGTCCAGTATGATTAATTCAGAGCGGCGCCCCCTGGTGGATTAATTGAGAAACGCTCATTCCAACACATTAAATGTCAGTAGCAGCACTTTGTTCCAGTCAGACCAATGACAACAACAATAAAGCACATTTACAAAAGGAACTAAGAACTGGAATGGGATTATTAAGTACTCGTATCGGTACTCGGTATCGGCAAGTACTCAAATGTAAGTACTCGGTCTGGAAAAAAGTGGTATCGGTGCATCCCTACATACAACATTTGCACAGTCACCAGAATACAGGAAATAAAAGGTTTGATTTACATTTACTGGGGCATGCACTCATTGTATGCAGACATTAAGGTGCAAGTGAAACCTGCAGCATTTTCACAATTGCTGAAGAGTCCTGGAAAATCTGGGCATTGTCTATGTAATTCTGTATTAACCCTTTCATGCATGAGTTATGAGAACCTTAGTCAAGATCTTTTTCCTGGATGTTTTTATTCCTCTTTAGGCATGAAAAAAACTTTGTGATTTTTTATTTTTTTTTAACTTATTTTTCATGGAGTTTCAAAAATGTCCACACAGCTGGACATCATGTGTTTAATTTCTGAAGCAAAAAAAATGTATTTAAAACGCAATGTCAGAGAGTAATATACTGTGTGAAAACTGTGAAAAAAAACATCTTTAATGCATTTAATCTGATGTTTTCTCACATTTTAACATACTCTAACACTAGTTATTACTCACTTCATGGAGATAATATGCAAAAAAAAACAATTAGCAATTGATTTACATTGAAACATGTTACTGCAGATCAGGTTAATCAAGAACAGCAAAGTGACAGTAATGGTATGAATTGCAGTGTATGGGATGGTGCATGAGCGTCCACAGTGTTGGTTGATATGTAAATAAAACAACAAAACCCATGAATATATAAGAGAACAGCTGGAGAAGAACAGTCCACTGTAATGACCACTATGCATGAAAGGGTTAATATGACTTAGTCTGTCATAGCATTGTGTTTAATGTAACAACACACTCTCCAAATGTGTTCTGTGTTAATGGAACAGATACTTAACAGACGTGTTAATCCAACACATGGACATTTGGGACATTTAAAGTGGAAAACGAAATCTCATAATGACTCGACTATGAGCCATTAAACTAATGTGTGTGTGTGCGTGTGTGTGTGTGTGTGTGTGCATGCGTGTGCCTATAGATAGCTGTGGTTGGAACATGCATCCAGGGTGGCGGTCCTCCTGTAGCTATGGCAGTGTGTCAGTCCATCAGACAGCCTGTCTGGAAAGGATCAGTGCAGGATTACAGACAAATCCCTCCCTTCAGACCTGGTTTGTAAACGTGTACAAACCTCAAGTGTTAAAAGTTTTCAACTCATGAACGGAGGTGATTCCAGTGCTCTCCAGCCTGGATGTCAGACAGGCTAATACTTGTGCTTCTATCCGTCACATTTCAACATACAGGGGTTGGACAAAATAATGGAAACACCTTAAAAAATCAACAAAATATAATTTAATATGGTGTAGGTCCGCCTTTTGCAGCAATTACAGCCTCAATTCTCCGAGGTATTGATTCATACAACTTGTGAATTGTTTCCAAAGGAATTTTAAGCCATTCTTCAGTTAGAATACCCTCCAACTCTTGTAGAGACGATGGCGGTGGAAATCGACGTCTTACTTGAATCTCTAAAACTGACCATAAATGCTCAATAATGTTGAGGTCTGGGGACTGTGCCGGCCATACGAGATGCTCAACTTCATTAGAATGTTCCTCATGCCATTCTTTAACAATTCTAGCTGTATGGATTGGGGCATTATCATCTTGAGGTGAAGGTGTTTCCATTATTTTGTCCAACCCCTGTAAATCTGCAAAGTGTGAACACGAACAGTGAATGAAGTGTTGGAAGTCCCTTGTTCTAAAAGTCCCAGTTTTCTGTGTGCGTGTCCTGAGCTGATCTTGCGTCTGGCATCACCAGGTGTGTCCATGCAGGGAATGGAAAATGAAAACACAGAAGCAGGGCAGAGCTGGCTCACACTCCTTATAGGACGTCATCGTGGTAGAGGTTGACTTTACAGGCTCCAGTGACTCTAAATAACTAAAACATGATTGACAGAATGACTGACACTTACTGAGGTCGACTTAAAGTGCAAAGTCTGCACAGCCTGGGAAAATACATGAGAGCGAACCAAACTGAGCGGTCTTCATGATCTGTCAGAATGAACAGTGTGAGTAAACTGTTCCCACCTCAGTACAGCCTTGGTGGTTTTATACGTCCACAAAACAAATGTGAGCACTGTCCTTGGTTTCTATTTTTGGTCTGAGTCACTCATACTAGTCGGTACAAATAAAACATCTGACAAAGACGCACAGTTAGCCTAAAGGTTCTTGGTTGCTGTAAAAAAAAAAAAATTAAAAAAAAAACTATCTCACACACATCTCACACACTGAGTGATTTTAACAATCTTATAAGTTCACATTAAGCCACACTATACAACATGAATTTGGGGACAACATAAAGTTTGCTGTGTAGAGATTGCACGATGAAAACGTAAGCTGAATTGCAGCCTACAATGTACATGAGTCGACGTGAATGTGCAACAATAAAATGCCATCAGTGTGCACAATCCATCCATTCAAAAAAAATGTGAAGAAGTAACAGAAAACTTGTCTTGTGGCATTTATATGTGTGTACAAGAAGCTAATGTTAAATTAATAACCTGGGAGCTGCAGTTCCACAGTATTTGCACAGTTGCGGTACGAGCTGCAGGAGACGTCAAAAAGGCAGGGTTCTACTGGCCTGTCTTCTCTAGCTACATCCCACATACCAAATCACAAATGCGATGATTTGTTTTTTTATTATCGCTAGATGACATGAGAGGTCATTCCATAACCATGGTGACAAACATAAATATGGTGTTGATTTACAGATATATTCATTATTATTATATATTACCCCTCTATCCTGTACTAAATTAAAAAATGATTGGGTTTCCTGGTGTGTCCACACATACTATGCCATGCTTCTTTTAAAAGTCTTCTTCTCTTGTTGTAACGTCGGTCAACATCCATTTTTTTTTTTTTTATTCACGTAACTCTAGTTGTGTAAGAAGGTCTTTCCATTACAGTTTTGTGTGATATACTATTTGCACTATGCCCGAAAAACCACCTCTTGCCAGCTCAAAAACTTTTAACTGAAAAATAAGAGTTTTGGCGAAATTGTCCTTTTTCCATTAGGTAAATTTTTATGTGCAAGTTATATTCATACAATTTGGAATATGGAAAAATGACTACAGAGTGTGTGGACTGTCCTGCATGCTGTCCATATCTGTCTCCTATTGAAAATCTACAGACATCATGAAAAGGAGAAACAGTCCATATAAGCAGCTTAAAGGTGCGGGACACTTTCGTGACCAATTTTTCATCAAATCTGTCAAACCTCAGTCATATCCTCAGTATCATGAATCTGTCAGTCTTTCTGTGATTACTCGCCTGAATCTCTTGCATTGCGGTGAACAATTCTTAGTGCCATCCACCATAAACAAAACGTGTGTTTACATTCAGAGGGAGGTAACTCGGGCATCTTCGGAATTTTGTTGCCACGTGCCTTGTGGGAAATGGAGGCTCGCGCAGCCACCTGACAACAGCAGCGCAACCATATGTATTATATGGATGAAACAAACACACGGAAACGTCTGAAATGCGGAAACAGCCAGAGGAATATGCATAGAGGGAAGGGAGCTCCTGCTGTTTCCACATCGTATTTTTAGCAGCTGCCGCTGTCAGGATTTTACAATGACACAAAACATCCATACAAACCATTCACATACACTTTTTAGTCACCTCACACACAATCAGATATACATAATCAACCTTTTTTTAATATAAACTAGAATATTTATTTTCACTTTAAATTAGGGATGCACCGATACCACTTTTTTCCAGACTGAGTATGAGTACGAGTACTTACATTTGAGTACTTGCCGATACTGAGTACCGATACGAGTACTTAATAATCCCATTCCAGTTCTTAGTTCCTTTTGTAAATGTGCTTTATTGTCGTTGTCATTAGTCTGGAAAAAAAGTGCTGCTACTGACATTTAATGTGTTGGAATGAGTGTTTGTCAATTAATCCACCAGGGGGCGCCGCTCTGAATTAACCATACTGGACAAATACCACAAAGAAGAGGAAAGTTTTATGAGAAGAAGAAGAAAGTCAGTAATAACAAACATGGAGACGACAGAGGTAATACTAATGTGATACTAATATTGCAGCGTTTTCACTGGTAAGGTTTAAAAGTGAAGCTTCAGCAGGAAGAGAAAAGAGAAATGAGCGATAAGTTTGGTTTTCACTTCCTCTAGTGGGGGTCTGCACCGCTCCGTACTCCCGGTGTCTGACTGTGTCTGGGTACTCATCCACCAGCACCTGGAAAACGGATGGAATGTACGCAGAGGACGGACAGAACGTTGCGTCTGTATCCGTCTGTCTTTAACGTTACTTGCAGTCAGTGTTACTTTTATCACAGTCATTTATTTGGTTAAATCTCCACACTCTTCACACTCCCCACACATTATTCCACCTCCTCGTACCTGCTGCACTGAACTGTGAATGTCACACAGCCGTAAGTGGTATCGGTGTATTTGTATCTGATATCTTTTATGAGTACAAGTACGAGTACACACACTGAGTATCGAACCCGATGCCCGATACTGGTATTGGTATCGGAGCATCCCTACTTTGAATATTTACTACAAATACAGTGATCAACTAGAAAAGCGTAGACCCCTGCCAAGGCAGATCCCCCCCCCCCCCCCAATCACCACCAAAATTTAATAATTTGTTCCTTGTGCCAGTATCAACATTTCCTGAAAATTTCATGAAAATCTGTCCATAACTTTTTGAGTTATCTTGCTAACAAACCAAAAAAACAAACAAACAAACCCTGGCAAAAACATAACCTCCTTGGCGGAGGTAATAAATGTGATAATATCTTCTTACCATGATAACTGTCATCTTAACAGAATATAACTAAGTTGGTGAAGCTGAAAACATTGAAAATCTTTTCTTTGTATTTTTATTTTTTTTTTGCTTAAACAAACTAACAATCCACAGATTTTATTTTTAACCCTTTCATGCACGAATTATGAGAACCTAAATCAAAATTTTTTCCTCAGTGTTTTTATTCCTCTTTAGGCATGAAAAAAACGATGTGATTAAAAATTTTCTTCTGCAAAATAAATAAAAATAAAATGAAATAAAAATAATTGGGAAAAAAATGTAAAAATACATTAAAAAAAAAAAAAAAGAAAAGGAAAAAAAAATTCTTATGAACCTATTTTTAATGAAGTTGCAAAAATGCCCATTCAGCTGGACACCACACGTTTAATTTTTAGCGCACAAACATGTATTTACTGATAAATTGTGTGAAAACTATGGGAGGGCTTGTGATTCTGGGGGTTTATGCTCAGGAGAGATCTACATAATGTTACCAATTCATGTCAGAAAAGATATATAGTGTCTCAAATCTTTAATAAAGATATGTGTAAAAAAAAAAAAAAAAAAACAACAACGAAAAGAACAACAAAATCCATGAATATACAAGAGAACAGCTGTAGAAGAGCTGTCCACTGTAGTGACCACTATGCATGAAAGGGTTAATTACATTTTAGGTAAATGTCCAAGCTTCTCTGGAAATGAGCGTTAAACCTTCACCTGCACTTAAAACCGTTCAGCTCTGAAAACAAATACCAACAAACTTAGAAGAGGAAGAGAATAGCGGAGTGCACATCTGCCTGGTGTGTCTGCACATCTGAACTGTGGCAGTAAGAGGCTGAGGTGGCCCAGAGGTCAGCTGACTGAGGCTGAACACAGGGGACGTCTGTTCACAGCGCACATCTGAAGCGGAGGCTAGACCCAGGCCCATGGGAATCAAACCCGCAGCAGCAACCTGAAACCCATGATGTCATCTGTAGAAAACACAGGCTACCGGCACCGACTGAGAAAGGCTACGACAGCAGAGGGAAGGGTTACAGAAGGACCGGTCTGAACTGTGTTTACAGTCCAACAGCTGTGGTGGATTATAGGCTTCACTGATAAGCAGAGGTGGAATGGAACTGAGTATTTGTACTTCATTAGTGTACTTAAGTACATTTTTACCTATCTGTACTTTACTTAAAGGGCTCGTGTTTATCTGAACCCACTTTTATTAGTCTTTACTTCATTTATTTGTGTATTTGGACCCTAATAGTTCATGAAGTTTGAATTTTTTTCCTAAGTGTTATAATTCCTCCAGGCATTAAAAAAAACAACGCAACTGAACATTTTTATGAACCTATTTTTAACCCTTTCATGCATGAATTGTGAGAACCTTAGTCAAGATTTTTTTATTCAGTGTTTTTATTCCTCCTTAGGCATGAAAAAAACAATGCAATCAAGGTTTTTTTTTCCTATGGAATTACAAAAATATCCATGCATTTAATTTTTGAAGTAAAGAAACATATGTTTAAAACCCAATATCAGAAAGTGATATGAAAACAATAAAATAAAAACATTTTTAATGCTGCTAGTCTGACGTCTTCTCACATTTTAACATATTCTAATGCTAGTAATTACTCACTTCATGGGGGGGGGGGGGGGGGGGGGGGGGGGGGCAGAGGTTTGCGCTCTCCAAGTGCTTTTCTAGTTTGTAATGCAGCCCATAGGGATGGGAATCGTTAAGAATTCAACGATTCCGATTCCATTATCGATTTTGCTTATTGATCCCGATTCCTTATCGATTCTCATTGGGTGAGGGAATAAAAGAGTACAAACAGGTGTGTTTGAATTAACTGTGTTTTATATTTACATCTACACAGAAAATACAACATATTCTGTATGTACAAATAATAATAACAGATGACGCCAAGCCTGGTTCGTTGGGGGGGGGGATCGTGCAGTGAAAATGAAACTAAAGATGCTTTACTAATTCCTCTATTGCCGCATTTCCACTCTGTGAAACCAGGTCGACTTGGCCCGTCTCCCGTTGTTGTGCACCTCATTTCCTTTCCCCTACCTTCAGAAACTTGTATTTGCGGGGGTACAACGTTTGTTGCCCACACCGGAACCGGAACTGGGCCCAGTGTTCACTCTGCCGCTACATTCACAATCGCCGCAAAGTAGCGTATCAAATACGTGACATTCCAGTAAATGATTCACATGCTGTGGACAAATGTTTGAACATATCGGAGGGATTCCACCCTTTTGAAGAAATGGAAGCTTTGACAGTGTTCCAGTGGACCTGGTGTCATCTTTTTAAACCGTTTCTGCCTCAACACCATGTTGGCTACGTTCTGACCAAAACAATGCAGTGTACGTGTGACATCATCACGCATGCGCAACAAAGGTGGAATCGATAAGCAGAATCGTTAAGCAGGCAGGCAAACGATTCCAAGGAATCGAGCTACTGGGATCTGGTTCTCAAAAAGAACCGGTTCTCGATTCCCATCCCTATAGGACGCTATTATGGACTGTTTGATGAGAGAGACAGAGCAGTGATCAGGTTCTGTTCACAGTGTTATGTGAAAACTTTCTTTGGTAGATTACTGTCAGTATTTCTGTCAAAATGACAGGATGGCCTTCAGAATTTTCCATCATTTAAAAAAAACATCTGTCAATGATAGAATATTTTCAGTTAACGCGACATATGCAAACCACACCTGAAACACTTGGTGAGTTCAGTGAATATTTTACTGTCCCAGCTTCTTCTTGAAAGTGTTACATGTAGATGCATAGTATTAAAGGAAATAAAGTCTCCAGAAGAAGCATATGTCAACCTTTGAGAACAACTGGAACCCATTCATAAGTTTTTTAAAACAAACATCACCGAAAACCGCTTATATCATCAGAACAGAACACATACTCCCTTGCCCCCCCCCCCCCCCCCCCCAACACCAACTTTTCTATCTCTGCATTCAACTTCCACACCTCACTCCCACTCATCATTAACATAAATATACACACACACCACACTTACAGCAATGCAATACATCTGATCGACATTAGTATCTCGAACAGAAATCTCTTATTTTGTCTGTCCATTTATCTTGTCTTATGTCCGTTCTGTCCCACTGTTGGTGTCAGCCTGTCACTTTGTTAAGTCCTGTCTCTGTGCACTTTTGTTTATATGAACCCCTCCCTCTATGTACAGGGTGACACAAAAAAACAGGAACTTTTTAACAATCCAATAAACCAAAAGTGATGGAAGAAAAATATTTTATTCATAGTAATTGAAACCTTAAAAAAATGCCATTTAAGAAACAATGATGGAATTTTCATTTTTTTTAAATGACTTCCTGTAGATGGCGTCCTCCTGTACAAATGCATTCTTGAAATCTGCTGTTGAGATTCCTCATTGACCGCTGCAACATCTCAGCTGGGATACTGTGAATTTCATCCTGAATTCTCTGTTTTAACTCATCCAGAGTTCTTGCTCGAGTCGTGTACACTTTACTCTTGCGATAGCCCCACAAGAAAAAATCACAAACGGACAAATCTGGCGATCTAGGGGGCCAGGGAACGTTACCGAATCTTGAGATCACACGGTTACCGAACAATTCTCGCACAGCCGCCAATGGTTACTAAAATGGGGGTGTGTTTACTTGCTCAAGGTCACTGTCTCGCAGTGCTGCCACTTGCTCGTGTCTGCCAATATGCACTTCAAAAATTCCAGTTTTTTTGGGTCACCCTGTAATTTGAAAAAATGAAAATTCCATCATTGTTTCTTAAATGGCATGTTTTAAGGTTTCAATTACTATGAATAAAATATTTTTCTTCCATCACTCTTGGTTTTATTGGATTGTTAAAAAGTTCCTGTTTTTTTGTGTCACCCTGTATATGTGAACTAGCAAGGAACGGATGACAATATGAGTGTAAACTTGAAACTGTTACTGGTCACTTGTTAAGCACAAGCTGCAATTAAAAAATAAAGTTGCCCCCCGAGGAGGTGTGGTGGTGGCGGGTTAAAAATAACGAAAAAAAAAAAAAGTTTAAAAAAAAAATGAAATAAAGTTGACCAGACAAAATATGAAATACAGTGTCTTCAAACTGTCTGCAGTGAAACACAGGCTGAAGTCCATTTTAATATCTTCACTGCTTTCTCACCATCTCAGCCTCTTCTGATTTGGGCTTGTCCTTCACAGAGGCCTGAGTCCAGCTCATCCTGTTGTTCCATGAATGATGCCCTGTGTGTCCTGGTGTTCTCCTCACACAGCGCATTAACCCTGCACTCCCATCAAAGTCTTCCACATTCCTCGCTGCTGATTCCCCTTTTGGATCCGATGTCAGGATCAGACACTGGAGCGCACAGACAGAATACTCAGTCAAATAAGGCACATAACATTCATTGGCCATGCCAGATCGATTCCAAAGGCACACCGGCTTCACACTGACCAGGACCAGGACCAGGCCCAGACACAGCTGTCCTGTCAGCCTGTGTCTAATACAGACAGACAGCGGGTGGACAAACGATTGGACGCACTCAAACTTCAAGTCAACTCACTGGGGTTGAGAACATCAGGAGGACGATGAACTCATTTTGCACTCGGAACGGTGCATAAATTAACTTCTGAGAACAAGAGAGGAGAGACTTACTGGGTTTCTGAAGGAACATACGAAGACTGAGAACAGCTCAAGGATTCCATGTACAAAGGCTGTTCCATAAGTCCAAGACTGAAGACTAATGTGGACCAAGTCTGAGGTTTGGGTCCATGTGTGACCTGGATCTGATCTGTTAAAGACAGTGTGAACAGGACTAACCTGACCCGGACAACTTTCATATGTGGTCCTAAATTTGACCCGGACCACTTTCATATGTGGTGCTGAATCTGACCCAGACCACTTTCATATGTGGTCCTAAATCTGACCCGGACCACTTTCATATGCGGTGCTGAATCTGACCCAGACCACTTTCATATGTGGTCCTAAATCTGACCCGGACCACTTTCATATGTGGTGCTGAATCTGACCCAGACCACTTTCATATGTGGTCCTAAATCTGACCCGGACCACTTTCATATGTGGTGCTGAATCTGACCCAGACCACTTTCATATGTGGTCCTAAATCTGACCCGGACCACTTTCATATGCGGTGCTGAATCTGACCCAGACCACTTTCATATGTGGTCCTAAATCTGACCCAGACCACTTTCATATGTGGTGCTGAATCTGACCCGGACCACTTTCATATGTGGTCCTAAATCTGACCCAGACCACTTTCATATGCGGTGCTGAATCTGACCCAGACCACTTTCATATGTGGTGCTGAATCTGACCTTGACCACTTTCATATATGGTCCTAAATCTGACCTGGACCACTGTCATATGCGGCCTAAATCTGACCCGAACCACTTTCATTTGTGGTCCTAAATCTGACCCAGACCACTTTCATGTGGGGTCCTAAATCTGACGTAGACCACTTTCATATGCAGTCCTGAATCTGACCCGGACCACTTTCATATGCAGTGCTAAATTTGACTGGACCACTTTCATATGGGGTCCTAAATCTGACCCAGACCACTTTCATATGTGGTCCTAAATCTGACCTTGACCACTTTCATTTGTGGTCCTAAATCTGACTCGGACCACTTTCATATGTGGTCCCAAATCTGACCCCGACCACTTTTATATGCAGTGCTAAATCTGACTGGACCACTTTCATATGCGGTCCTAAATCCGACCCGGACCATTTTGACATGTAGTCCTATATTTGACCTGGACCACTTTCATATGTGGTCCTAAATCCGTCCGTAATAATATACATATACAGACTAAACGTCGTCTAAAATGAATGTTTATTTACAACATAGTATAGCAAACTATTACATGATCAAAAATAAATTAATTTTAGCAAAAAAAAAAAAAAAAAAAGTCTCCATTTAAATGTCTGGGGTCGCCAGAAATTTGTGACGTTAAAATGGGGTCACGAGCCACAAAAGGTTGGGAACCACTGGATTAGAAGCTCACTGACCCCCTGAGACATGTAGTCCAGTGGGCTGAAAAGCAGTGGTTTGAAGGAAAATGAACACTTCCATGTTCCAGCAGATGCTCGGTCATATCTGTCTCAGTCTCATACATACATATCCTGAACAGGCCTCAGATGAAATGCACTGGACACACATGTTTACACAGATAAAGATAGATCAGAGTACAAACCCTCTGGGCTTTGTCTTTACTAGAAGATTCCCGACCCCCACCTCCATACATGTCCCTGCGCTCCTGCCCTTCTGAACCCCAGTTCAGGTTCACTTTTAGGGACTAATCTTTGGCTGTGCCCCTGAGGACAGTCTGTCTCTGTGTGCTCTGTTTTGCTTGCTTTAGCCCAGTTTACTGCCTACAGTTATAATGTTACCAGCAGAGAATGTTCCCACCACACACTCACATACAGAAGGCTTCCATGAGCCTGCAGCTTTCACCAGCACCACAACCGAACAAGCCCGGGTTAACCATATGGGCAACCGGGCAATTGCCCAGGGGCCCGCGACCTCTGAAGGGCCCTGGGTAGCTCGGGCATAATGAAAACATCTGGTTATCTTTTGCTTATAAATGAAACTGTCCGCTGCCCGGAGCCATTGCACTGCACAGAAACCCTGCTCCTGCTGTCTGTGACCGTGAGCTGAGACCCTCTCCTCATTGGTCAGTCCAAAAAGCGAATCAGCGGTGACGC
Organism: Sphaeramia orbicularis; assembly: GCF_902148855.1. Lineage (NCBI taxonomy): Eukaryota > Metazoa > Chordata > Actinopteri > Kurtiformes > Apogonidae > Sphaeramia > Sphaeramia orbicularis. The sequence goes on from NC_043968.1 coordinate 77,443,226, forward strand.
AAATCAACGTGCGTGCACTGAGCGGGATGTGAGAGGTCAAGAACTATGCCACATACGCGACGTGCGTGAATCATAACAGCAGATTATACTGCATTATATTTATTTTTTCCTTGTGGTGGCTCCATGAAAATGTTGAGATATGTTTATTGTTGAGAGAAAGCAGATTTCAAAATGTTTACATTGCACTTGGGGGCCGTTTACACGGCATCGGATTCAGTCGACTCCGGGAAGATTTCATCGCGGATTAGCCTTCTGTTAACATGGAAACGGTGCCTAGAGTGCCTGAATCTGGAAACTTTTGATACCAGGGTCCAGGGTGGAACGTTATCGATACGCTCCGCATTCCAGCTCTGTGTTAACGCGAGTCGGAGCGTTCCGGGGTAAAATATGACGTCACCGCATGCGCGCGCAGCCAAGAACCGCCAGTTAACCCACTCCGGGCCAGTTGGTGGCGGTAATGCGCCTCCAAGCTGGTTTGCCAGCCTCTATGACACAATAAAGCTGCAGAAAAAGAAGGAACAACCACAACAACAATGGCCGGTGTCAGAACAAAATACGTGCTGCCAACTTTTATAATTCAGGGCCACATCCAGCAACAACCCAACTTCATCGTCTGTCCAGACAAAGAAGTCCTGCATCTTCGTTCTACCACTCGCCATTGTTGTTTGTAAATAGTGTTATCCGCCTTTTCTTCTTCTTCTCATTTAAAGGCTGTCTAAACCGGAAACTGTTTGTGCGCAGGCACGTGTTTTACCGCCACTGTTTCACTACAGCTCTACATCGCCAGCTACTGGTCTGGCATGGCCACTACAGCGTATTCAGCCGTCCTCGCGGACTCATGTGAACGCAGATCGTTATCATAGCGGCTTCGTCTTAACGCGGAATGATTTTATAACGCAAAGGAGAAATCTTTGCGGAATTGGATCTTAGTGTTGCCGTGTAAACGTAGCCTTACTTTAACTCTCTTGTTGAATTCTGAGGTGACAAGGGGATTTCTGTTTAAAATTCATATCTGATTCTATCAGATTATGTTTGTGTTTTGTCTGTGGGCTTTTTCTGACGATTCAATACATTTGTGTTGGCAAAAAGTGTTCTTAAATAAATACTGGATACTTTGGAAATGGTTTCTTATTTATTTTTTGTGAAAATGGAGGACACTTCCCTCTCTTTCTAATGTAGTGGATCAATTTTAGTTTATACTGATGCTAATGTGTTTTGTTTTCATATCATCATATGCAAGTGAGTGGCCTTGACAAGAGGCTATAGTGGTGCACTTGTAGTTCTACGAGCATTTACACATTTGTACATCAAAATGCATTTGATGATAGTTAGATATTGAAGTATGGGGTATATTTACATATTTTCCTGGAACTTATTCTGTATTTTACCAGATTATAGGGATCCTGGGGTTGTGATGATGGGGCCCTTGAATATTGTTGCCCAGGGTACAATGAAGTGTTAATCTGGCCCTGCACTCGAATAAAACAACACAAACGACAAACCCATGGACACAAACCCAGGATCAAAGCTTTACTCACCTGGAAAAAAATATAAATAATACAAAAACTGTCATTTGAGTTTAATATTGTAACACTGGAGTTTTGATTCCATTCTGATTTTTAATCCAGTATAAAAATCGAATTTAATTTGTTCCATGGCTGTGCTCATTTTGCAATTTACACATTTTGTAAATGAATTTTTTCCCATTGAAATGTATTCAAACACATTTAATCTGATCAAGCCCCAAAAAGCACAAAAACATCCTTTTTAAAGGGTTTTTAAAACTGAAAAAGTTGTGTCCGAAAGAGAATAACACTTATAAAAACAAATAGACTGGTTTTATTAAATTACTGACCTTTAAGATGAGATGATCTGTGTGTGAGGAAGACAGTGGAGGAGGAGGAGGAGGAAGAAGAGGAGGAAGAGGAGAAGGAAGAGGAGAAGGAGGAGAAGGAGGAGGAAGAAGAGGAGGTGAAGGAAGAGGAGGAGGAGGAAGAAGAAGAGAAGGAAGTAGAGGAGGAAGAAGAGGAGGAAGAGGAGGTGAAGGAAGAGGAGGAGGAGGAAGAAGAAGAAGAGGAAGAAGAGGAGAAGGAAGAGGAGGTGAAGGAAGAGGAGGAAGAAGAGGAGGAAGAAGTAGAAGAGGAGGAGGAAGAAGAGGAGGAAGAGGAGGTGAAGGAAGAGGAGGAGGAGGAAGAAGAAGAGGAGGAAGAGGAGAAGGAAGAGGAGGAGGAGGAGAAGGAGGAGGAAGAAGAGGAAGAAGAAGGGGGGTGGAGGAAGAAGAGAAGGAAGAGGAGGAGGAAGAAGAAGAGGAGGAAGAAGTAGAAGAGGAGGAGGAGGAGGAGGAAGAAGTAGAAGAGGATGAGAAGGAGGAAGAGGAGGAAGAGGAGGTGAAGGAAGAGGAGGAGGAGGAAGAAGAAGAAGAGGAGGAGGAGAAGGAGGAGGAAGACGAGGAAGAAGAAGAGGAGGAAGAGGAGGGGGTGGAGAAGGAAGAGGAGAAGGAAGAAGAAGAGGAGGAGGCAGAAGAGGTTAACCTAACAGTTACCCTAATAAATATGACTACACCAAAAAATAATTTTTGTCCAGTGAAGCAACACATGAAGACTGATGGAAAAAAAAATGGACAAAGTACAGGAGGACAGCTGACACTATGTTCTAAATGCTTGTGTTGTAAAATTTAAAAAATGAAACAATAAAATATAAGTTAAAAAAAAACAGTTCAAAATCTAATTTGTTTGCAAATTTATTTATTTTTGTCCAATGAACTAAACGTTTGGCTCGGTCGGACTCGGTCGGACTCGGTCGGACTCGTAGTGGCGAGTGAAGGCGTCTCACGTTACTTCACCGCTGATGACATGATGCTTTAATAGTCTTGAGTGAACTGGAGGAGTCCCAGTCTAATGTGAACAAGAAGCTGTAGTCAGAGCTGAGAAAACAGCCCCAGCCCTAGCCCCTGCCCCTGCCCCTGCCCCTGCCCCTGCCCCTGCCCCTGCCCCAGCCAAACAGCCCCGCCCCCTCTGGGTCTGTCAGAGTGACAGAGGGCCTCATGTCTGTGATTGATGACCAGGGTCCGGCCCGGTCCACAGGTTCTCCAGCGCCGTTCTACTGGCACCCGGTTGTCTCTGTTACATGCGTTTACATTATTGGTATTATTTCTGTGTCTGAAGCAGCTGCTGTGAATCCTGCGCTTGTATGTGGGAGGGGTTTTTTCCATGCCCTTAGTCCTTCAGGTATGTGTAATGAAATCTTGGGTTCTGTTTTGAAAACCCTGGGAGTTCCAGTCGTTTTCACATTGGAGGTTTTTTCTTCTTCTTCTCCCTGCTTCCCCTCTCACCCACTTGTGCTCCCATGAACGGTCCACCCAAGGTTACTGACTGCTTAATTTGAAGTGCTTTCAAAAAGTAAAATAAATACAGCATTTAAAAGTCGGGGGGGAACACCCACCATTTGGACCGCTTTGGGTCCAGATGCAGAAAACAGGCTTTAATTGTAGAAAAACCCGTATGTGAACGTCTGTGTGGGTATTTAAATGAACCGTTTTTCAGTTAAAATTTTAATCAGGAAACCAGTGAAGCCACAAAATGTTGGCCCTGGAGACAAAAGCTGCTTATCTTTTAGACGGCCTGTGCTCAAATCATTAATTAAATGTGCTACAATAGAACTAGTGTTGTGTGGCTCCAAAACGACATTACGCAGGTTGACAAACGCTGTGTAGCTCAGAGCTGCAAATGGGAATCAGACGTACGGTGTGGAACAGGCATGGATCAGGTGGTCTGGGGGTTTCTCCGTTATCTACACTGTAAAAAATGACTGTAGAATTAACACCAAAAAGTTGTAAAATTGCAACATAAAAAAACTGTAAGTGACAATACAATGCAAAGTTGTTTATCTGAAAAGATTTTTGTGTTAACGATTGAATCAAATATAGCTGTAGTTTTTACCAGAAGAGTATGTGAACAAAAGCAGATTTGGATGTAGACATGATGGATTTCTATTGTTTTTAGAAAATAAAACTGTACATTGAAAAACAGTGTGGTGCCGTTTAAAATGCAAGACCATAATGTTGAAATAACGGCATATTTGATATATATATATATATATATATATATGTGTGTGTGTGTAAAGTTATACAAAAGTAAACATTTAATAATATAACATTTTAAATTTGTAAATGAATGGGTTGGTAGAGTTGGTAAAGCGGCTCGTCCAATAACCAAAGGGTTGGTGGTTTGAATCTTGGCTCTGACTGTCCATGTGTCCAAGTGTCCATGGAAGACACTGAACCCTGAACTGGACCCAGTTGGACCTGGTGGTTTTGGAAAGTGCTTTGGACACCATGAAGGTGGAGAAAATGTACTGAAAAAGTGCAGACCATTTACCAGTTAAATCCAGTGTTAAATCTACATGTTTAAAACGTTAAATCTACACGTTTAAAATGTTAAATCTGCATGTTTAAAATGTTCAATCTACATGTTTAAAATGTTCAATCTACACGTTTAAAATGTTAAATCTGCATGTTTAAAACAATAAATCTACATGTTTAAAATGTTAAATCTACATGTTTAAAATGTTCAATCTGCATGTTTAAAATGTTCAATCTGCATGTTTAAAATGTTAAATCTACATGTTTAAAATGTTAAATCTGCATGTTTAAAACAATAAATCTACATGTTTAAAATGTTCAATCTGCATGTTTAAAATGTTCAATCTGCATGTTTAAAATGTTCAATCTGCATGTTTAAAATGTTAAATCTACATGTTTAAAATGTTAAATCTGCATGTTTAAAACAATAAATCTACATGTTTAAAATGTTAAATCTACATGTTTAAAATGTTCAATCTACACGTTTAAAATGTTCAATCTGCATGTTTAAAATGTTAAATCTACATGTTTAAAATGTTAAATCTGCATGTTTAAAACAATAAATCTACATGTTTAAAATGTTAAATCTACATGTTTAAAATGTTCAATCTACACGTTTAAAATGTTAAATCTGCATGTTTAAAATGTTAAATCTGCATGTTTAAAATGTTAAATCTACATGTTTAAAATGTTAAATCTGCATGTTTAAAACAATAAATCTACATGTTTAAAATGTTAAATCTACATGTTTAAAATGTTAAATCTACACGTTTAAAATGTTAAATCTGCATGTTTAAAATGTTAAATCTGCATGTTTAAAATGTTAAATCTACATGTTTAAAATGTTAAATCTGCATGTTTAAAATGTTAAATCTGCATGTTTAAAACGATAAATCTACATGTTTAAAATGTTAAATCTACATGTTTAAAATGTTCAATCTGCATGTTTAAAATGTTCAATCTGCATGTTTAAAATGTTCAATCTGCATGTTTAAAATGTTAAATCTACATGTTTAAAATGTTCAATCTACATGTTTAAAATGTTCAATCTACATGTTTAAAATGTTCAATCTGCATGTTTAAAATGTTCAATCTACACGTTTAAAATGTTAAATCTGCATGTTTAAAACGATAAATCTACATGTTTAAAATGTTCAATCTACATGTTTAAAATGTTCAATCTACACGTTTAAAATGTTAAATCTGCATGTTTAAAATGTTAAATCTACATGTTTAAAATGTTAAATCTGCATGTTTAAAATGTTCAATCTGCATGTTTAAAATGTTCAATCTACACGTTTAAAATGTTAAATCTGCATGTTTAAAATGTTAAATCTGCATGTTTAAAATGTTCAATCTACACGTTTAAAATGTTAAATCTGCATGTTTAAAACGATAAATCTACATGTTTAAAATGTTCAATCTACATGTTTAAAATGTTCAATCTGCATGTTTAAAATGTTAAATCTACATGTTTAAAACGTTAAATCTGCATGTTTAAAATGTTAAATCTACATGTTACTCCGTAAATATGTTTACAGTTGGATGTGTTTTTTACAGTATTGTTCTGGAAACCACAGCTGCCAGTTTTTTCCCATAAAAACAACAGGATTTTTTTTACGGTGTACACAAACGTATCTTAACTGTACCGAACGAGCTGCACAGTTCAGCCTGATAGGGACTCATTATGCTTTTTATCTTCACTTTGGACTGAGTGACAGCGTCCACTCCCCGCCCACTCTGTCCTGTCTCCGCCCATAATGGTGTGTCTGATGTGTGTTGACAAGCAGAGGATGAAGGCTGATGGAGATACGAGGAAACAGGACTGAGGCGCTGCTCTGGTCTTAGCAGTGTTGGGCAAATTACTTTTAAAAAGTAATTACCTCCGCCAAGGAGGTTATGTTTTTGCCGGCGTTGGTTTGTTTGTCTGCTTGTCTGTGTGCAAGATAACTCAAAAAGTTAAGGACGGATTTGGATGAAAATTTGAGGAAATGTTGATACTGGCAAAAGGAACAAATGATTAAATTTTGGTGGTGATCGGGGGTGGGGACTGATCTGCCTTGGTGGACGTCTGCACTCTCAGAGTGCTTTTCTAGTTAGTTACAGTTACTAATTTCCCAAAAAAGTAATTGAATTAGTAACGGAATTACTCAATACTTACAAATACTTTTGGCAATATAGTGTAGATACCTGCCTGTACCAAACATATTCAGTATTCTGTGGATGACCTGTGGTGGATTTGACCAATGGAATCAAACCTCCTAAACCTCCTTCAAACACACATGCAGCAAAAAGTCTAAAGCAGGGGTGTCAAACATGCGGCCCAGGGGCCAAATGCGGTCCGCCAAAGGGGCCAGTCCGGCCCTTGGGATGTTTTTGCAAAGTCAAAAATTCCACAGTCTTGAATTGAATTAAGCAAAAAAAATAAATAAATAAAAATAAAAAAATTAGCTTGAATTAAGGAAAAAATGTTGAATTAAGCCAAAAAAATCTTCAATGAAGTAAAAAAAAAAACCCAAATCTTAAATTTAGCAAAAAAAAAATGAATTAAGCAAAAAATCTTGAATTAACAACTTCAAGTTTGTTTATTTGTTTTAGTGCAAAAAATAACATTAAATTCTGAAAATATTTACATTTACAAAGTATCCTGTAACAATAAAATGTGAATTACCTGAAAAATATGAACAACCTGAAATGTCTAAAGAAAATTAAGCACAATGTTAACTATCTTCTGTCTGTTACTCAGTGTTTAGCATCTTCATAGATCTGATCCATAATGCACATGTAGAAATGATAAGTGGAGGCAGAATATTGTTAAAATTGCACTTATTTTTCTCAAGAAATTTCATTTTTTTCAGGGTATTTACATCTTTTTTGTTTGGATAGTTCATAAAAGTAAGTATTTTCATAACACTGGGTTACAATAAAATGTTTTTTGCAAGTTGTCTAGGTTTTTTCAACTGAATTAGGACCATTTTGCACCGCTAAATCCAAAAATGACATCTGTTTTTCTCAATCAGGTCAGGTTTTTTTGCTAATTTGATTTTGAAAAATTTGATCTTCTCTCAAAATTGATTACATTTTTGTGACTTTATCAGTTGATTTTTTTTATATAGTTTTCACCCAAAATAGGTTTGAACAGAACAGGATTCCTGTTAGGTACAATGGTGTATTCACCGCAGATGTAGCAGAATACGTCAGGCTTATTTTTGCCAGATCTTCTAGTCGAAGCCATTTCATTCACCTGTAATATTAAAAAAAAACAATCATTAATTGGCAAAAGTAAAATCTTCAGAACTCGTTTATTGCAAGAAATATGAAAGAATTTTGTATCATATGATGTGAAAATGCCCATAAATGTAAGCAAAAATGTTAAAAAGCCAATATGTAGCATAGTTCAGAGAGTTGACCTGATTGAGCAAAATTAATGTGATTTTTGGATTCAGCACACCAAAATGATCCTAAATCAGCTCAAAAACAATCATCTTAAACAATAAATTTCTTGTTGACCAGTGTTATTTAATGTTGTTTTTTCTTTACCCTAAAACAAAGACAAAAATTTGGAGTTGTCATTATTTTTATATTATGTTATTATTTTACTAGTCCGGCCCGCTGCAGATCAAATTTAGCTGAATGTGGCCCCTGAACTAAAATGAGTTTGACACCCCTGGTCTAACACAAATACCAGATTAAACCAGTGGATCTGATGGTTAAACCAAGAAAGCACTTCATCCCATCCAACTCTGATCCTTAAATCCTAATCTGTGTGTTCTGGCATGTTGACATGTGACTACAGCGCCACCACGTATGCAGCTACGCAGCGGCCGTCACCAGCTGTTAGTTCTCTGGAACACCTGCAATAACACTCTGTCTGGAGCAGGTTAGACGCTCACTACGCTCTCTCTCCTTCTGTAACGTGATCCGGCCTCTCCTCCCTACGCCACCAAAGAGACCAGGAAAGACGAGGAGAAAGGCCGAGCTCTTCTCAGGCTGGACGCAACCGTAACCAAAGATGAAGCTTTCAAGTGAAGGCCAGAGGACACATGAATGATTGGTGTGGTTCAACCGTTTACTCTAGATGTGAGAAGCAGAACACAGCCTCATCTGTCTGTATCAGGTCTCTAAGGAAACATACGGAGGTTGAATTTATGCTGATGATTAAGGATGCACAATAATTACACTGGTCAACAACAAATTTATTGTTGAAGTTTTTTGAGCTGATTTAGGATCATTTTGGTGTGCTGAATCCAAAAATCACATTAATTTTGCTCAATCAGGTCAACTTTCTGAACTATGCTACATATTGGCTTTTTAACATTTTTGCTTACATTTATGGGCATTTTCACATCATATGATACAAAATTCTTTCATATTTCTTGTAATAAACGAGTTCTGAAGATTTTACTTTTGCCAATTTATGATTAATGTTTTTTTTAATATTACAGGTGAATGAAATGGCTTCGACTAGAAGATCCTGCAAAAATAAGCCTGACGTATTCTGCTACATCTGCGGTGAATACACCATTGTACCTAACAGGAATCCTGTTAGAAAATGATTTTTTTTCTCTTAAAACCTATTCTGGGTGAGAACTATAGAAAAAATCAACTGATAAAGTCACAAAAATGTAATCAATTTTGGGAGAAGATCAAATTTTTCAAAATCAAATTAGCAAAAAAACCTGACCTGATTGAGAAAAACAGATGTCATTTTTGGATTTAGCGGTGCAAAATGGTCCTGATTCAGTTGAAACAACCTAGACAACTTGCAAAAAACATTTTTCTGTAACCCAGTGTTATCAGGGCTGTGTGTTGGCAAGAATCTGACAATATGATACAAATCACAATACTAGGATCACAATACGATATATCACAATTAAGGATGGGAATCGAGAACCGGTTCTTTTTGAGAACCGGATCGCAGTAGCTCGATTCCTTGGAATCGTTTGCCTGCCTGCTTAATGATTCTTCTTATCGATTCCGCCTTTGTTGCCGCCATGCGTTTTGGCATGTATGTAGTTTTGTTTGTTTTGTTTTGTTTTCTTCTCTCCTCTGCCCAGTTTAATCAGTTCTGGTTGTAGTTATTGTCACCATTATAATTGTCTCCATGGTTGTTACTGTTTGTATTGTTGGTACTTTCTGGTGAGGGTCTTCACCACCTTCTTCTCTCTTGTTCTCTCCCCTTCTTCTACCCCCCCACCCCCCCCACCCCCATGTCAGGTCTGGCATTGAAATGTGGTTCAACAAAACTCATAATAAACACAGTAGAATATCAAAGGGCGCTTCATATACTTTTTGAAGTTGCCCTTGGCGGGGCAAATTTGTTCAGCACCAGGAGGAACCAGACTACCATTCTGCTGTTAGGACGCTGGACAAGACAAGTAGAAAAAAAAAAGTAGTGTGAGATACTCCCTGGTAAAATGTCCAAATAAAAGAGGATGCACAAGCAAAGGTGTCAGAAAAATGGGCAATGATGAGTGGGAGTACAGTTGGTGTCGGCTGCTGCCTTATCGGTACAGACAGCTGCCTGTCAGCCAGCTCAGCCCATAAAAGAAAAATAAAACAAACAAACAAAAAAATAGATGTGAGAAGCAGAACACAGCCTCATCTGTCTGTATCAGGTCTCTAAGGAAACATACGGAGGTTGAATTTATGGTGATGATTAAGGATGCACAATAATTATTAGGGCTGTGCATTGGCAAGAATCTGACAATACGATACAAATCACAATACTAGGATCATGATACGATATATCACAATTAGGCTTGGGAATCGAGAACCGGTTCTTTATGAGAACCGGATCCCATTAGCTCGATTCCTTGGAATTGTTTGCCTGCCTGCTTAACAATCCTACTTATCGAATCCACCTTCGTTGCGCATGCGCGATGACCTCACGCGTACACTGCATTGTTTTGGTCAGAACGTAGCCAACATGGTGTTGAGGCAGAAACGGTCCAAAAAGATGACACCAGGTCCACTGGAACACTGTCAAAGCTTCCAGTTCTTCTAAAGGGTGGAATCCCTCCAATATGTTCAAACATTTGTCCACAGCATGTGATTCATTTACAGGAATGTCACGTATTTGATATGATCTGTAGAAGTATTTATTGGACTATTAACAGAGTTTAACACTGACTGGAAAGAAGAAGAAAACAACTGGAAGAATGGGAACTATTAGTGTTTGGTATCGGTTACGAGAAGCAGGAAGTTATCGGTACGACACGTTTGCATGTGAAATTATTTAGCAAACAACAGAATGATTGATACAGTTGAGGACAAAATTATTAGCCCCCCTATGAAATTTTAAGTTTCTTCAAGATTTTCCTAAGTACTTTTTTAACAGAGCAAGGAATTTTCAACATAGCATTTCTGAACATACTAGTTTTCTTTAGAAGGCACAAATTATTTATATTTGCACACCAAAACAGCATTATTTATAAAAAAACTAAAATAACCAGGGACATTATTATTAGCCCCCTTTAAGAAATGACCATTTATTAAGTCATGGCACAAACCACTTTTGTGCAATGATGTGCTGTAACTTGACAGGTGATGTGTTTAAAAGTGATCAGGTGAATCAAGTGATTTCACTCAACATTTAAGTTAAAACATGGTATAAAAGCCTCAGTCATTGAGCTGTCAGTTGAGAACGCACCATGCCCAAAACTAGAGAAATCCGTTTGGACCTGAGAAAAATGATTATTGATGCAGACAAAGCAGGAGAGGGATGCACAAAGCAATCCAAGCATTTCCAAGTGTCAAGAAATGGAGTGAGAAGTATAATCCAGAAATTCAAAAACAGCCACACAGTACAGAACAAGCCTTGCAGAGATAGGAAGTGAAAGATTTCAAAGACCCTGGAAAGAAAACTAGTGAGAGATGGGTCTAGGCGGACATACACTGTGCGATTATTTCGATCGTTGCACGCAGCTCCATCTCAAACTGTGCGAATCAGTTGTACAGTCAGGCTCACGATTCATGTTCTCACACTGCACGGACCGACGCTCGTATGCGACCTGACTGCTCACACTGTAGGACCATACACCACAGGACGCACCACACGTTCGAGTGTTGTATCCGGAAATACAACGTTAAAAATACCAAGGAATCCGTAAAAGTGCATAGACGATTGTGTATTGGCGTGAGCCACGAAATGGTAGTGCTAAACAAAAACCAACGAGCTGCTTTGGTAATATGTGCCATTATCTGCGGGGAATCAAAAAAGAAGAAAAGACAACGATGTGTTCGGTGCAGGCATCGGTTGGCCAGACGTGGACAGTATGGGCTGTCATCCTACAGCAAAGAGAACTAGAGGTAAGCTGCAACAGCTAAACTGCACTAGGACAGTAGCCAGCTACTGTTAGCTTTTGTACGCTACTGTACGCGTCTGTGTTCGCGCATGCACAGTGTGAGAATTTGAGGCACATCGGTTCGTGGCACTGCTTTGACAGTACGATACACTCACGAGGAGCGAGCAGGATTTCAAACAGCTCCGTTTTCCTTGCGAACACACGATTGCTGGTCGTGAGGTGGTCGTGAGGTGCTAATCGCTTCTCTTTACCCCATGTACACTGCACGAAGCACGACACACGATTAGAGACACATCGGGCCCGATCCCAGAAAGAGTCGCACGAGTGAGAAATCGTCTCTAAACTCGCACAGTGTAAGGCCGCCTTAAAGACCCCAGAACAACTGCTGACACTGGTGAATGACTTGGCCACATCAGGAATCATAGTCTCTAAGAAGACAGTCATTATAGCTCTGAACTGGAATGGACTGAGAGGATGCAGACCAAGAAAAACTCCACTTTTGAAGAAGAGACACCTTTAAGCCAGACTTAAATATGCTCAGGACAACCTGGAGAAACATTATGCATACTGGAAGTGTGTCCTATGGTCTGATGAGACTAAACTAGAGCTCTTTGGCCATAGAGGCAGCGTTTATGTTTGGAGAAAAAAGGGAGAGGCATAGAACCCAAAGAACACCATCCCTACAGTGAAACATGGTGGTGGGAGTATTGTGTTGTGGGGATGCTATAGTGCATCTGGAACTAGAAATCTGGTCAAGGTGGAAGGAATCATGAACAAAGAAAGATGTGGAGATTTTGAAAGAAAACCTTAAGCAGTCAGCAGTAACACTGGGTCTGGGTCATTGATTCATCTTCCAATATGACAACAATCCAAAACTTACGTCTCTCTTGGTGAAGAGCTATCTTCAGAAGACCAAAGTGAATGGAACTGAGTGGCCTGCACAGAGCCTGGACTTAAATCCCATTGAAAATATTCGGGGTGACCTAAAAAAGAACATCCATGCCAGAAGGCCACCAAATCTGGAGGAGCTGGAGAGATTTGCCAAAGAAGAATGGGCTGGGATTCTTCAAAAACAGTGTCAGAGACTTGTAATAAAAAAAATACTATGACTGCAGGCTGTTACCCAGCAAAAAGGAAACACAATTGACTAGTAGGATCAGGGGGGCTAATAATTTTGACCCTGGTACTTTTTGTTTTTTGTGGAATATTTTCATTTGTGTGCAAACTAAAATCATGTAAGCATCCAAAATAAAACTAGGTGTGTTAAAAATGTGTTGCGCTGTGTAAAAGCACTCGGGAAATACCTTTAAAACAATGACGTTTTTGTAGGGGGGGCTAATAATTTTGTCCCCAACTGCAACTACATACAGGCGTTGAACTACAGGAGTTACACAAAGTTTGATTCAACATTACTCGGAAAGTTGGCTGGCTTTTCTCCTCTCACCTACACCGGCACCGGCGTTTGGTTCTAGTGCATGTGGAGCGTGAAAATAAAAGCATGAGTTTCAAAATAAGAGTCCGTATGTATAAATGAACTAAGACTTGCTTGAAAGGCAGAACGGCATTAACGGGAGATTTTAAAAAATTGTCAGCGCTATTTAATGAATGCGTTAACGTGGTAATAACGCATTAACTTGCCCAGCCCTAGTTTATATGAATCAATTTAAATTAATATGGCTATGGGGCCTTCTTAATATGGCTTATAAGTTCACATTAAGCCACACTGTACAACATGAATTTGGGTACGACATGAAGTTTACTATGTGTAGATTGCACAATGAAAACACAAGCTGAATCGCAGCCAATGACGTATGTAAGTCAACATCATTGTGCAACAGAGCTGCACAATATATTGTTTGAGCATCGTTATGACAATGTACGTGCGCGAAATAGTCACATCACAGATCCTGCAATGTAGGAGGGAAAGGAATTCACCGTGTTCTCATCTAAGTTCAACCACACACTGCACACAGCCATCCACCAATCACAATTGTTCTTCATCAGTTTGCCGAAGCAGACCACGCCCCCCTGCACATGGAGTGAGTCGCTGGTAACAACACAGCGTTTCTTCTGGTAAGGTTTGGACGTGGTGCAAGTTTGGTGAGAAAATACTGAAAAAATACAGGTACTGTTGAGCCGCATTATGTAATAAATTCCCATTATGTAATAAAAGTTCAAAATGTAATAAGAATGTCACGTCATCTTGTAACAAAGCCGCAATATGTAATAAACTGACGCATTTTGTAATAAATTACCTCAATGCATTATGTAGTACATTTTTTCGCATTATGTAGTAAGTTATTACAATTGGAGAAATTTATTACAAAATGCACTTGACACATTTTTATTTTCAGGAAAATGTAATGTGCTAAATTAATCTTTAAACTGTGTGGTTAAAGTTGTGATTCCATTACCTGTAGCTCCTGTGACTAATGTCTTCTAAATTGCTCTGAAATTATATTAATTTGGATTGTTATTATATAATGAACCATGTTATTACATTTTTTAAAATAAAAACGCGTCAAGTGCATTTTGTAATAAATTTCTCAATTTGAAATAACTCACTATATAATGTGAAAAAAATTTACTACATAATGCGTTGACGTAGTTTATTACAAAATGCGTCCGTTTATTACATAATGCGGCTTTATTACAAGATGATGGGACATTCTTATTACATTTAGAACTGTTATTACATAATGGGAATTTATTACATAATGCGGCTCAACAACAATATATTGTTTGAGCGTCGTTATCACAACGTACGTGTGCGAAATAGTCACATCACAGATCCTGCAATGTAGGAGGGAAAGGAAGTCAACATGTTTTCATCTAAGTTCAACCACACACTGCACACAGCCATCCACCAATCACAATTGTTCTTCATCAGTTTGCCGAAGTAGACCACGCCCCCCTACACATGGAGTGAGTCGCTGGTAACAACACAGCGTTTCTTCTGGTAAGGTTTGGACGTGGTGCAAGTTTGGTGAGAAAATACTGAAAAAATACAGGTACATTTCCAGGAACAAAATGAAGATGGACAGACAGACAGAAACATGCTGGTCATTCTGCCTGCATCAAATTCAAATCGTTAATCCTAGCCTACAAAATTCTCAGTGGGTCTGCTCCTACCTATCTAAGTGCACTGATAAAAGCTTATGTTGCCCCACGACCACTCCGCTCGTCTGGGGAACGTAGTCTGGTGGTCCCCAGACCTTGTACAAGACAATCCAGGCCCTTTTCATGGGTCATTCCACATTGGTGGAACGTTCTACCGAGCACTATGAGAACAGAGTCATCCCTGCCTATCTTCAAGAAGCTCCTGAAGACCCAACTCTTCCGAGAGCACCTCCTGTCCTAGAACTGGCAGACATTCCATTTTAAATATTTTAATAAGGTTTTTCCCAGGATTATCACTGATTTTCCCAGGATTATCTCTGGACCTGCTGCGGTGGTCCTGCCTCTCTCCTGCCTTCATCATCAACACTCACTTATCCTCAACTGCCTCCATGTGTCTCCCCCTACTCCCCCCTTCTACCCCAGTCTCTATCTCTATCGCTCTCTCTTTTTTCTCTTTCTTTACTCTCTCTCTTTAACCCCAACTGGTCAAGGCAGACGTCCATCCTCCAGGAGTCTGGGTCTGCTCCAGGTTTCTGCTGTTAAAGGGAAGTTTTTCCTTCCACTGTCACCAGTCACAAGTGTTTGCTCCTGGAGGATTCTGTTGGGTTTCTGTAAATTGGCTTAGAGTCTGGTTTTGACCAACTCTATATATAAAGCGTCATGAGAGAACTATTTTGTTGTGATCTGGCGCCATATAAATAAAATTTGATTGATTGAGTGATTTGATTGGTTTTCCCCTGTGAGTCGTTTTGGAAAAAAGCGTCTGCCAAATGCATAAACATAAACAACATAAACATATATTCACATTATAGAGCACAGGAGGCATAACAAATACTAGGGGAACATTTAGAGGGATTGTGATCCACAGGGGGAGGGACGGGGAAGGTGGGGGTTGTGTTATAGGATTACATATAATACAGCTTTTACAAAGTTATCAAGCACATTCAATCAATCTGATGTAATAATTATCTTCCCCTTTGTCCATGTGTGGACAGACTGAACGCAAACTTAACGATTATATTAAAGGAAACCTGCGACTGTTCCTCCTCTGATGTCAAACAGCGAGGTAACATAATCCCAATTAAAAACACAGCAGCCCAGGTAATTACAGGCTGAGTGCCAGGAAAGCACGTAAGAGGAGGGTTTTTCTCATCTGAACTTTGATATTTTTAAAGTAACGTGAAACGACTACTTCGGCTCCAAAGCAGACAAATGATCTTTTCCCAAACAGCAGGAGAACGGGTCAAGTGTAAACAGACAAATCATTCAATGCATGAAGAGGGAGAGTCTGGAAAAGCATGACGACTCACAACAGAAACGGCTTCAGCGAAGAACAGCGGCTGTCAACGAGCGGGACCGACCCACGAGGGAAGGAACGGGTGAAATAGGGGCTGACAACTACTGTACACTCCCAGAAGGAACATGACTCACCTTTTGTTTGAAGCAGTCATTTGGTTTGAATCCGCAGCCCTAGTCCCTTTCATGAAGTGTTGACGTGAGTTTGTCACCTGCCACCTGTTTGTGCCTCCCTGATCCTGCAGCGTACGCCCAAACCTGCCAGAAGGAGCAGCGCCACAGTGGGTGTTTATCTGTGGATGTGAGGCTGTGGATGGGGGGGTTGGTTCCACACAGAACGGTGTGTGTGGGGTAAGGAAGTGTCCAAATATTCATGTGCATTAGACAGATATGTGTGCATATTAGCCTACAGGTATGCAAAAATAAATGTAGTTGTGCAAATAATAAAAATAATTGGGCAAAAAATAAATATAGTTGTGTAAAAAAATAAATATAGTTATGTAAAAATAAACATAGTTGTGTCAAAATAAATATAGTTGTGCAAAAAATAAATATAGTTGTGTAAAAAACTAAATATAGTTGAGCAAAAAATAAATGCAGTTGTGCAAAAAATAAAAATAGTTGTTCAAAAATGAATATAGTTAAGCAAAAAATAAATATAGTTGTGCAAGAAATAAATATATTTGTAAAAAAAATAAATAAATAAATATAGTTATGTAAAAGTAAATATAGTTGTGTAAAAATAAATATAGTTATGTAAAAAATATAGTTGTGTAAAAATAAATATAGTTGTGCAAAAACTAAATATAGTTGTGTAAAAAAATAAATATAGTTGTGCAAAAAATAAATATATTTGTGTAAAAAAATAAATATAGTTGTGTAAAAGTAAATATCGTTATGTAAAAATAAAGTTACGTAAAAAATAAATATAGTTGCGTAAAAATACAGTTGTGCAAAAAATAAATATAGTTGTGCAAAAAAATAAATATAGTTGTGTAAAAGTAAATATCGTTATGTAAAAATAAATAAAGTTATGTAAAAAATAAATATAGTTGCGTAAAAATATAGTTGTGCAAAAAATAAATATAGTTGTGCAAAAAATAAATATAGTTGTGCAAAAAAACTAAATATAGTTGAGCAAAAAATAAATGCAGTTGTGCAAAAAATAAAAATAGTTGTGCAAAAATAAATATAGTTAAGCAAAAAATAAATATAGTTGTGCAAGAAATAAATATAGCTGAGCAAAAAATCAATATAGCTAAGCAAAAAATAAATATAGTAGAGCAAAAAATAAATATCGTGCAAAAAATACATATTGCTGAGCAAAAAATGAATATAGTTGTGCAAAAATAAATATGTGTAAAACTGTTAAATGACTTCAGTCATACATAAAATGTAATGTGTGTATTTTATCAGAATACGAATGAATAAGTTTTGACAAGAATTACAAATATGACAGATACACTATACGGGGATCAGAGACTAAATTTTACAAACTATGGCGCCCCCTCATGGTATTTTATGAGAAACCTACAACAATAATCTCTGAGTAGACATCCTATCTCTAACACTAAGGTCTGTCTTCAGCAAACATGTCACCATGATCCAGACTTAGAGCAACGACTGATCAATTGCTTGTCAATTATTAAGTTGTCGTAGCTTTATTCTCCAGTACCCATGTATTAAAACGAGGTTAGCCTCAGTTTCAGTTAGTTTACTAATCATGTAGGAGCACAAGGTTCAGAATCACAAAACGAAGACAAAAACCATGAAAGATCTGATCATGAAACCAAGAGCTTTACTAAGAAGTAACGTTAGCCAAAACAATACGTCATTTCAGGTCTGATTTGACCCAAAAATACAGCATAAATTAATTTTAGCTGACACCAAACAGGATCCACAGATCTAGGTTTGGTTTCCTGGATTTGTGGATCCATCTACTTCTCTTTTCTTTGTCTTTCGGTGTCTGTAAAACGATAGCTCCGACTGCTTTTCAAACCTGTTCATACAATCAATCGCACAACAGCTCTTCCCCATTTTGTATTAAATATTATTCTTCAGTTTAGACAGTATTGAAACAAACGCTGTCACTCATCTCCCTCTTTCTGCCACTCAGTGGGCGGAGCCATGGTGACTTCCACTAGTGGTGACGTCACGTGCATACCCTCTATAGTGAAATTGGTATATTGCACAAAACCCCAGTGGAAAGAACTTTTAGTCCAACTAGAGTCACATGAACAAAAAAAAAAAAAAAAAAATCAGAATTTGATGGAAGTTACAACAAGAGAAGAAGAGTTTAAACCAAACATGTATGTGTGGACACACCAGGAAACCCAATCAGTTTAGAATTTAGTAGGAGATAGAAGGGTAACGAGTATTCTAGATTCAAAACAACACAGATTTATGTTTGTTTACGTTTATGTTCTTGTGACATCTCGCAATAATAATAAACAAATCATCACATTTGTGATTTAATGGAAAAACCGACATAACACACTTCTGTTTTTTCAACATTTAGTAAATATTGGTAAAGTACGGAAGAGGATTAGAGCCACTGGAAAAAAAGAAAAAAAATTAAGGTCCATTATTTTTTATCATTAATATTATGAGAAAAAAGTCAGGATTCTGAGAAAAAAGTTAGAATTCTGAAGGGGAAAAAAAGTCAGAATTTCAAGAAAAAAATGTCAGAATTCTGTGGAGTGAAAAAGTCAGAATTCTGAGAAAACAAGTTTGAATTCTGAGTTTACAGTCAGAATTCTGAGAAAACAAGTTTGAATTCTGAGTTTACAGTCAGAATTCTGAGAAAAAAAAAGTCAGAATTTCAAGACAAAAAGTCAGAATTCTGTCAAAAAAGTCAGAATTTCAAGAAATAAAGTCTGAATTCTGAGGAAAACATGTCAGAATTGTTGGGGGGGGGGTCAGAATTTTGAGAAAAAAAGTTTGAATTCTGAGTTTATAGTCAGAATTCTGAGAAAAAAGTCAGAATTTCAAGACAGAAAGTCTGAATTCTGAGGGGAAAAAAAGTCAGAATTCTGAGAAGAAAAAGTCAGAATTCTGAGTTTAAAGACAGAATTCTGAGAAAAAGCCAGAATTCTGTGGAAAAAAAGGCAGAATTCTGAGGGGAAAGAGTTAGAATTCTGAGTTTATAGTCAGAATTCTGAGGAAAAACATCAGAATTCTGCATGGGGAAAGAAGTCAGAATTCTGAGGGAAAAAAGAATTCTGAGAAAAAAAAGTTACAATTTCAAGAACAAAAGTCTGAATTCTGAGGGAAAAAAGTCAGAATTCTGAGGGGGGAAAAGTCATGATTATGTTGAAAAAAAAAAGTCAGAATTCTGAGAAAAAAGTCAGAGTTCTGAGTTTTTTCTCATAATAATAATAAAAAATATATATTGGACTATAATTTTTTTTTTTTTTCAGTGGCCCTAATCCTCTTCCGTAGTAAACTTTAGCGCACATGTCCAGCGGAACAGTGACCAGTGACTCCAGGATGTTCCTAAGTGTCCAGTTAAAGGCTCAGTGTTGAGCGGATCCCGGCTGTCAGGTCTGAGGGCGGACTCACCTGATAGGATCTATGCAAACCCAGCGTCTTCCTCACTGCCGTGTCCTCCTCCTCCTCCTCTGTGGGTTGACAAAGCGCTGACGTGGGCACATTTCCATCCAGTCCAGCTCACAGGTCCGGCTCCAAATGCCCTCTGCTCTGTCCTGACTCTACATGAAGAAACAGGAGCACATGAAAGCCATTCAGCGTCTGTCATCGGCAGCACAGAGCCGACAACACCGACAGCACACAAATGGATTTCATCTGGTTCCTCAGCTCCTCTGGTCGTCTGAGTGGCAGTCGCTGTCAGTTGTTATTTAGCCGACGAGCGCTGGGTTCAATGGAAGGAAAAAATCCGACACGGTTACGGACTTCAGAACAAAGCTTCTCAGATGAGTTTAGTGACAGATCGAACTGTCAGAGGAGATCAGGTTTGATGTGTTTGGAGCGAAACGCTGAAACGCAGAAAGCCTCCAAACAGAACTGAACTCCAAATGTCTGTGTGCACGACGCTGCAGAAAACAGTTTAAAAACGACAAAAGGCCCTAAAATGTTTGAGCCAGGATCATATGAGGGACAGAACACATGGGTCTGGGTCTGGACTGACACCGGTACTGTTGGACTGTTCTGCTGGAACAGGTGACTGTGGGTGGTCTGAGCGACTCCACTGAATAAACCACAGAGTTAAAGTGGAATTATGGGCTGACGTCCTGTCTGTCACACAACATATTCTCATCTAATTTAAAGGGTACGCGACACACACTGTGCGCAGCGGTCCACCGATCACAATCGTTCTTAGTCAGTTTGGAGTGAGTCGCTGGTAACGACATCGAAAAATGAGCAACGAACAAGAGAAAATCAAGGTAAATGACGACCTGGTGCCAAAAAGAAAAGCAGCGTCAGTTATCTGGAATTATTTCAGCTACAGACGGATGAAACTGAAACCCATGTTCTGTGCCGACAGTGCCTTTCAATTGTCGCCACAACGAGATGTAACACAACTAATGAGTCTGACCATTTACGCTGGCATCACACAGCTATTTCATATCGCAATATATATCACAGGGTTCATAAAATTCACAATGTCATTTTTTTCCAGTATCGTGCATCCTTAGTCATAACAGACTAAATGTGTCATTGATCAGGTTTATTCATCTGTATTTGTCTAATAAATGTTCATATCTTTGGGTTTAAATCTATAATCTTTCACCAGTTCCTATAAAACTCTCAGGTGTCCTCAGCCCAGCGCTACGGTTAGAGATGGGAATCAAGAACCGGTTCTTTTTGAGAACCGGATCTCAGTAGCTCGATTCCTTGGAATCGTTGGCCTATCTGCTTAACGATTCTGCTTATTGATTCCGCCGTCGTTGCACATGCGCGATGACGTCACGCGTACGCTGCATTGTTTTGGTCAGAACGTAGCCAATGTGGCGTTGAAGCAGAAACGGTCTAAAAAGACGACACCAGGTTCGCTGGAACACTGTCAAAGCTTCCATTCCTTCTCCTCTTCGTCTGCTCTTATGCCAGTAATATTTCTGTTATTTCTAATCATTTGTGCAAACGGCTCAATGCAGAGGGCAGAGTGCAGGTGATAATGAGCATCCTTGGCGTGTACCTCTTTCAAGAGTGAAAGATGGTGATTGATACACACCACACACACACACCTACACACACACGCACAAATAGTTTTTGTTTTGTCTTATTACCTCCGCCAAGGAGGTTATGTTTTTGCCAGGGTTTGTTTGTTTGTTTGTTTGTTTGTCTGTCTGTTTGTCTGTCCGTTAGTGTGCAACATAACTCA
Source organism: Sphaeramia orbicularis (assembly GCF_902148855.1). Taxonomy (NCBI): domain Eukaryota; kingdom Metazoa; phylum Chordata; class Actinopteri; order Kurtiformes; family Apogonidae; genus Sphaeramia; species Sphaeramia orbicularis. The sequence goes on from NC_043968.1 coordinate 77,464,650, forward strand.
AAAAGTTATGGACAGATTTGGATGAAATTTTCAGGGTTTGTTGGAAATGGGATAAGGAAGAAATGATTAAATTTTGGTGGTGATCGGGGGTGGGGGGCCCACGGGGGGGGCGCAGACCACAAAATTTCATCAAAATCTGTCCATAACTTTTTGAGTTATGTTGCACACTAACGGACAGACAAACAGACAAACCCTGGCAAAAACATAACCTCCTTGGCGTGGGGGGGGGGGGGGGGCACTGATCAGCCTTGGCGGAGGTCTGCGCTCTCCGAGTGCTTCTAGTTTTTGTTTTGTTTCTGTTTTGTTCCTCTTTGTTTCATTTTGTCTTCATTCTGTCTGTGTGAAAACTCGTTGGTGTGAACCTATCTGATGTGATACTTCAGTCTGTTGTCTTTTGAGTATTTACAATCCAAGTCTTATGACTATATGCTGAATGTCTATGTGTTCAATAAATAATAAGTAAAAAAAAAAAAAGCCTCCATTTCTTCTAAAGGGTGGAATCCCTGCAATCTGTTCAAACATTTGTCCATGCCATGTGATTCATTTACAGGAATGTCACGTATTTGATACGATACTTAGTGGCACTTGTGAATCTAGTGGCAGAGTGAACACCAGGCCATCATTCGGGCCCAGTTCTGGTTCTGGTGTGGGCAACAAACGTCGTACCCCCTCAAATACAAGTTTCTGAAGGTAGAGGAAAGGAAATGAGGTGCACAACAACAGGAGACAGGCAGAGTCCAACTGTTCCACATAGTGGAAATGCAACAATAGAGGAATTAGCAAAGTGTCTTCAGTTTCACTTTCACTGTACAGCGGCCCCCCCCGAAACCGGGCCCGGCATTATCTGTTCTTATTATTTGTACATACTGTATATGTTATATTTTCTGTGCAAAGATGGAAATATAAAAGACAGTTAATGCAAACACACCTGTTTGTACTCTTTTATTCCCTCACCCAATGAGAATCGATAAGAGAATCGATAAGGAATCATTAAATTCTTATCGATTCCCATCCCTAATTGCCCAGTAGTAAGTTATTCTTAGCTTTATACGTTATTTGAATAGTTCTGAATAAAATTAAATAAAATCAACCTAAAAAAAAAAAAAATCTAGATACTTTTTTATATAATTCATGCATGAAAGGGTTAAAAAAAACACCCCAAATAAATTCAATGACCTTAACGTGTATTAATATTTTCTGCAGTAGTACTAAATACCGTCTTTGTATTTCCTCTTTCACACACACACACACACACACACACACAGCTGTCTTTTATTTGCCAGGATCCAGCCGCAGATGGCGATACAGTGTGAACTTTAACACAGGATTCTTGACATTCTTTTGGGAGTGTGAGTTACTGTTGGGTTCAACCTGGTACTGGGTCTGGCCTTCCGTTCAGTTCCTGCACACAGGTCACTGTCACAGCGTCTCACACACACACACACACACACACACACACACACACACACAGCCTACTGTTGTCCAGTCCAGGTTCAGCTCTACCCTCCTCGGTGTGCAGCAGTAGGCTCAGTGGTGCTGCTGTGTCAGCGTATATTTGTGTGTTTATGATGGGTCCTGTAGTAGCACGTTCACTGCTTAATGTAAAAGGAATGCCAATTAAAACGACACAGCACACCCTCATCCACATGTGAGTGTGTGCAGTGGATCTGAGAACCTGTGGGAGAGTCTGGGAGTGCAATATTTTCTTACCTTTACGAACTTATTTATTTATTTCAGGGCAAGGTTATAATAGTTTTGGATTTTTCATCATAGTTTAGTTTTTACCTTTTTTCTCTAATTCAGTTAGTTTTAATTAGTTTTTAGAGCAGGTTTGGTCGTTTTTATTTGTTTTCATTTTCTTCAAAATCAGGGGTGTCAAACTCATTTTAGTTCACGGGCCAGATTCAGCCAAATTTGATCTGAAATGAGCCAAACCAGTGACATAATAACACATAACAATATACAAATAATGTCAACTCCAAACTTTTCTCTATGTTTTAGAGCGCAAAAAGTGAATTTACATTATGAACAGGTTACTTTCACAAACTATCCTTTCAAAAGATGTGAACAACATGAACAAACTGAAAAAATAAGTGTAATTTTAACAATATTCTGCCTCAGTTTATCATTTACACATGTACATTATAACTTACAGATCACAGTGGATCTACAAACACACAAAACATTGAGTAACAGACAGAATACTGTTAAAATTGTATTTACTTCTCTTAAGACATTTCAGGTTATTCACATTTTTCTGCAAAATGATACTTTGTTTTAGTGGAAATATATGAAAATATTTACATTTACAAAGAGAAAAATTTGAAGTTGTCAATATTTCTATGTTATTATGATAGTATTTGACTGGTCCTGCCCACTTGAGATTCAATTGGTCTGAATGTGGAACCTGAACTAAAAGGATTGTTAATATCTTTAGTGTAATTTCTGCACTTCACAAACTCATCCCAAGGGCCGGACTGGACCCTTCGGCGGGCCGGATTGGACCCCTGGGCCGTATGTTTGACACCTGTGTTCTAAATGCTTAGTTTTAGTATTAGTTTTATTTTTTTCATATCTTTGTCGTTGTATTCAAATAAATCCCAGACAGGACTCTGCTGCTTTCTCCCAACTTTAGTTTCCATGTGTCCAGGTAGAGTTAGGACCAGAAGACGACTCTAAACGACAAGTGATGAGAAGTGACGGACCGTAAAGTGCCGTATGGTGCCTGCAGCTAAAACTGCTCAAGCAAAATAAATCGATTTCATATTAATCCGACACTGACAAAGATGAAAACTAAGGGAATTTTATCCATAAGTTTTATACATTTTAGTTACTTTAGTAAGAACACAATTAGGGCTGAGTAAAAAAATGTATTTAATCGATTTTAGATCGATTTCATTTTAATTTTGCGGAATCAATTAATAGTAGATGACATCGATTTTTCAGAGCAGGACCGGGAGTATGCAGAAGCACGACCAGCTCGCAAGACGGTCTTGGTCTCACTCGCGACACTCTGGCGCAGAAAAGACACGAAGGAAGGGTGGGGAAACCCCTCCACTGGAGGTCCTCCCAGCCTCAAACTCGAAGCCGCAGTGTGAAGGAACTGGCCGCCCACAGGTTCTCTGAGGTGAGTCGCAGAAGCTGGTCGTCCTTGAAATAATAACTGGGATCCATACTATCACCTATAGCTGAGTGTGGAGTTACTTTACACCAAGTACTGACATGGATTGACAGGATTAGTGGATCAACAGGTATTAAACAGTTTAGATCAGTAGATGGTTTAGGTTAAAGGTGGACATTTGAGTCTTTAAGGGTTAAAGGTGGACGTTTGGGTCTTTAAGACACGGTTAAAGGTGGACGTTTGGGTCTTTAAGACACGGTTAAAGGTGGACGTTTGGGTCTTTAAGACACGGTTAAAGGTGGACGTTTGGGTCTTTAAGGGTTAAAGGCGGACGTTTGGGTCTTTAAGGGTTAACCCTTAAAGACCCAAACGTCCGCCTTTAACTGTGGCTTAAAGACCCAAACGTCCACCTTTAACCCTTAAAGACCCAAACGTCCACCTTTAACCCTTAAAGACATAAACGTCCACCTTTAACGTCCACCTTTAACCCAAACGTCCGCCTTTAGCCCTTAAAGACCCAAATGTCCACCTTTAACTCTTAAAGACCCAAACATCCGCCTTTAACTGTGGCTTAAAGACCCAAACGTCCACCTTTAACCCATAAAGACCCAAACGTCCGCCTTTAACCCTTAAAGACCCAAACATCCGCCTTTAACCCTTAAAGACCCAAACGTCCGCCTTTAACCCTTAAAAACCCAAACATCCGCCTTTAACCCTTAAAGACCCAAACGTCCACCTTTAGCCCTTAAAGACCCAAACGTCCACCTTTAACCCTTAAAGACCCAAATGTCCACCTTTAACCCTTTAACTGCCTGTTCAACCATATGGTTGAGTTACTCATCAGGTTCTTCTTAGTGGGGTAGTTAAAGGGTTAAGGGTTAAAGGTGGATGTTTAGGTCTTTATGGGTTAAAGGTGGACGTTTAGGTCTTTAAGGGTTAAAGGTGGACGTTTAGGTCTTTAAGGGTTAAAGGTGGACGTTTAGGTCTTTAAGGGTTAAAGGTGGATGTTTAGGTCTTTATGGGTTAAAGGTGGACATTTGGGTCTTTAAGGGTTAAAGGTGGACGTTTAGGTCTTTAAGGGTTAAAGGTGGACGTTTAGGTCTTTAAGGGTTAAAGGTGGACGTTTGGGTCTTTAAGGGTTAAAGGTGGACGTTTCAGTCTTTAAGGGTTAAAGGTGGACGTTTGGGTCTTTAAGGGTTAAAGGTGGACGTTTCAGTCTTTAAGGGTTAAAGGTGGACGTTTGGGTCTTTAAGGGTTAAAGGTGGACGTTTGGGTCTTTAAGGGTTAAAGGTGGACGTTTGGGTCTTTAAGGGTTAAAGGTGGACATTTCAGTCTTTAAGGGTTAAAGGTGGACGTTTGGGTCTTTAAGGGTTAAAGGTGGACATTTGAGTCTTTAAGGGTTAAAGGTGGACGTTTGGGTCTTTAAGGGTTAAAGGTGGACATTTGGGTCTTTAAGGGTTAAAGGTGGACGTTTGGGTCTTTAAGGGTTAAAGGTGGACATTTGGGTCTTTAAGGGTTAAAGGTGGACGTTTGGGTCTTTAAGGGTTAAATCTTTTTGAGTTTCTAAAATTCCCTCCACTCTATCAGATGTTGATCTTCTTCATTTCCAGCCTGAGTCTAACCTGACACTAAAGTGGAAAAAACAGGATTCTTTCACCGTCTGTGTGTCTTCGTTTACATAGCCGTCCATGTGCTCAGCAGAAAGTCAATTAGCTCACCACTTTGGAGGTAAATTGCTGCAGAGACGACATTATAATCTCCAAACATAAACCCCCACACACACACAAACAGGAGCAGCTCTGCCACATGCATAACCCAGAGTGAGTCTCCTGCAGCAGAATTAACACTTGATCTATGCTGATCGATACGCTTTAGTCTGGGATTTCACTACTTTCACAGTGAGGGCCATGAAATGAAACCACTCAAAATATACAATGTACCGTTCATTTAATGGATGTTATCAATATGTTTTTAGTAAGAAAAGTACAAAAGTGCAGATATATTGCTGCTCTATATGTCATTCAATATGAAAGAGGTTTGTAGATGTCTAAAACAGATCCAGGATAATGTGCCTCTGAGGTCAACTCACCATCCAAACACAGGACAACACAAAGCATCCTGTCACTGAACCCACACAAAGCTTCAGCGCTGCACTGTAAAAAAAAAAAAAAAAACGTAAAAAAAAAAACGGTAATATTCCGGCAGCAGGGATGCCAAAAAATACTGTAAAAGGCAGAAAAAAAACCATCCCATAAAAATACGGTAATTTTCCATGAATAAAATACAGTTTTTTTGCCCTAACTTTACATGAGATTTTACTTTTTTTTTTTTTTTTTTTTTTTTTTTTTTTTTTTACTTTTTAATGTTTAATAAAGAATATTTTCACTTATTAAAACAATCAAATTACCTATAAATATATGCACTGTGATATAGTCTATTATACTTTAACAACTATGGGTGAGTGGCTTGAGTTTTTCTATCTGACACTGAATGTAAAAAAAAAAAAAATCTGTTTCTCTATAAGCAAATGCTTGCACAAGTGAAAACTGATATTTAAAAAAAAAAAAAAAAATCCTTAGTGAGGTTGTAAATATTGCATATCTGTGAATATCCTAAGGCTAACACTTACATTTTAATAAATGTAAAGTAAATATATCTGCAAAAAACAAATAAAAATAAAATTAAAATACCTGCCTGTCAGCTTTACCTGCATTCATTAATATTCTCACACCTCCTCATACTGTCACATCAGCCTTAAAGCCTGTTACATCATTATATAAACAAACAATAAAAATATGTACACTGTAAAAAAAATAAATAAATAAAATTTTAAAAAAAGGTATTTTTTCCGGCAGCAGGGGTGGCCGAAAATACTGTTAAATAACGGAAAATAACCATCTCATAAAACTACGATAATTTTCCATAATTACAACATAGTTGTTTGCCCTAACTTTACATAAGATTTTACATATTTTTTTTGACTCTTTAATGTTTAATAAAGAATAGTACAGTATTAAAACAATCAAATTACATATATATATATCTATATATATATATATATATATATATATATATATATATATATATATATATATTAGATATATATATTGTGGTGGAATATATTATCATACATACATAATACATACATACATATATATATTATATATATATAATATATATATATATAATATATATATATCTATATATATATGTATGTATGTATGTAGGTATTATAATCTATCTCCACCACTATTATATATATATATCTAATATATATCTATATATACTTATATATATATAATATATATATATTGTGGTGGAATATATTATAATACATACATACATATATCTATATATATATTATATTATATATATATATAGATATATATTGTTTTTTTTTATATATATATATATATATATATATATATTATATATATATATATAATATATATAATATATATATAAATTTTCAATGAGACTAAGTTGTACAATCCACTGATAAAAACTGTATTTGGACAGTTTATCAGTGCTTATACATGTGATACATTCAACAGAAACACATTTATTAAACATTTTTGTTGTGAAACCTCCCGTAATTACACAAGATATTTGTCAATTAACAACAAGTCTTGTTAAACTTACAGAACAATACTTCTTTTATGGTTATTTGTCAGTAATTTTATCTGTTTTTTTTTTTTGTTTTTTTTTTACAGTATTAAACCTTTAAATTAACGTTTAATCTCATAAATAGAAAAGAAATATTGTGAAATTATGATACATTTGCAAATGTATTTTAACTGTATTTTTTCTGTGAAAAAAGAAAAAAAATTCTTAAAAAAAAATGGAAATGTTTTGGTTATTCACAGTTATAGTTCTTTGGTGTTATTTTAAATTTGACATGTAAAATCACAGTCTATTTTTGTCATTTCATTGATATTTTCCTGTATCTTGAAAATACAGGAAAAATCTGTAAAATAAACTGTGAAAATTCTGTTACATTACAAATTTGTTTTTTGTTTTTTTTTACAGTGTAGTCCGTATGGAAAATATGTCCAAACTTGGAACCTATTACCAGTTCAGTTGTTGGTTGAACAGAACAGAGCAGCACAAATAAAGATAATAAAATAAACAGTGAAAATTCTGTTAAATAACAGATTTTTTTTTTTACAGTGTGGTCCGTCTCACAAAAAAAAAAAAAAAAAAAAAAAAAAAAAAAGACAAAATAAATAAATAAAAAGTAAAGTTCTGAGGAGCTCAGATGTCTGCCATCTCTGACTGAAAAGAATGAGAGTGGGTTTCAGGATCGGGTGGTTTCCCCGCTCAGACCCTTATCCTCTTCTGTTCGATCTTCAGTCATCCCCCACTCATCCTCTACCTCTCTCTCCTTCCTTTTTTCCACTGCTCTCTTTCTCTAATAACAGGATGTGGGCTTTCTCTCACATGGCGGCTGACCTTCCAGGTACAGCAGAGCAGACCACAGTTGAAGCAGTTCTTCTTGCCTGCATTTGTCTCTCATTAGTGACTGTATGTAGATGAAACAGGGAGTGACATCCAAACTCCGCTCTGCCCGTTGAACTGGTATTAACTGACAAAGAGCCTGTGGCCCCAGAGTTAAGCACAAGATTAGACGGAACTGGAACAAGATCAGCCACGTTCAGCCTCAACTTCCTAAATGAGTGGAGCCACAAGAGGGTCAGCTTCATACACCCACTTATGTCCAGGAAACTGAGCTGGAAACGGAGCTGGGTGGAAGGTTCTAATAGTTCTGGATTTTTCATTATAGTTTAGTTTTATATAGTTTTGACTTTTTTTTTTTTTTTTTCTCTAATTCAGTTAGTTTTAATTCATTTTTAGAGCAGGTTTGCTAGTTTTTATTAGTTTTTATTATTTTCTAAATGCTTAGATTAGTTTTTTTTATATCTCTTCTCTTCTTCGCCGTCATATTCACATAAATCCCAGACCAGGACTCTGCTGCTTTCTCCCACTTTAGTCTCCATGTTCCAGGTAGAGTGGGGACCAGAAGACGAGCTAACCGAACAGTGACGAGAAGTGATGGACGCAAAGTGTTGTATGGTGCTGCTAGCTAAAATGGCTTGAGGAAATAAATACGATTCATATCAATCCGACATTGACAAGATGATAAATAAGGGAATTTTATCCATAATTTTTACACGTTTTAGTTTTGTAAACACACAATACAGTTTCAGTTAATTATCGTTTTTTTTCTTTAATTATAGTTTTTTTTATTTCCGTTAACGAAAATGTTTCTCAATTCTAGTTTCGTCATTCGTAGTTGTCGTTAACGATAATAACCTTGGTTGGGTGGGAGACGTTGGCCAAAAATGTCCCCCATGATCAGGGGTGTGTATTGGCAAGAATCTGGGGATTCGATACAAATGACAATTCTAGAATCACGATACACTATATCCCAATTATATTATGATACTATTACAACGCAATTTTTTGTTTGTTTCTCTTTTTAAAATGACTATTTCCTGGAAAAACTGAATTACACCAGAAATATGCACAAATACTAAACACATTTTTATTTGATCCCAACAGGATCCAATGCTATATCACAAAATGTTCCTGTGTTCAAACTTAAATGATGTTTTACAGACATTACAGTTTAAGATCCTGCTCCAGTGTTCATATTCTTTTAGTTCAGAACTAACATCAGAACATTATTTTTGTGCAATCCCAACAAAGGAACTAACATCTGCCTCTCTCAGACAGTAAAAAGTGCCATAACCATTTTTTTTAATAAAACAGTGCTATAATAATGGATAATTTGTTGGCTGTTCTCCTTTTTTTCTTATCGTATAGTGGGATAATTTTTTGGGCTGTTCTCCTTTTTTTCTTATAGTGGATAATTTTTTGGGCTATTCTCTATTTTTTTTTATAGTGGATAATTTTTTGGGCTGTTCTCCTTTTTTTTCTTATAGTGGATAATTTTTTGGGCTATTCTCTTTTTTTTATAGTGGATAATTTTTTGGGCTGTTCTCCTTTTTTTCTTATAGTGGATAATTTTTTGGGCTATTCTTTTTTTTTATAGTGGATAATTTTTTGGGCTGTTCTCCTTTTTTTCTTATAGTGGATAATTTTTTGGGCTATTCTCTATTTTTTTTTATAGTGGATAACTTTTTGGGCTGTTCTCCTTTTTTTTCTTATAGTGGATAATTTTTGGGCTATTCTCTTTTTTTTCTTATAGTGGATAATTTTTTGGGCTATTCTCTATTTTTTTTATAGTGGATAATTTTTTGGGCTGTTCTCCTTTTTTTTCTTATAGTGGATAATTTTTTGGGCTATTCTCTTTTTTTATAGTGGATAATTTTTTGGGCTGTTCTCCTTTTTTCTATAGTGGATAATTTTTTGGGCTATTCTCTATCTTTTTTTATAGTGGATAACTTTTTGGGCTGTTCTCCTTTTTTTTCTTATAGTGGATAATTTTTTGGGCTATTCTCTTTTTTTTATAGTGGATAATTTTTTGGGCTGTTCTCTTTTTCTTTTATAGTGGATAATTTTTTGGGCTGTTCTCTTTTTTTTCTTATAGTGGATAATTTTTTGGGCTGTTCTCTTTTTTTTTTATAGTGGATAATTTTTTGGCTGTTCTTTTTTTCTTATAGTGGATAATTTTTTGGGCTGTTCTCTCTTTTTTATATATAGTGGATAATTTTTTGGGCTGTTCTCTTTTTTTTTCTTATAGTGGATAATTTTTTGGGCTGTTCTCTCTTTTTTTTTATAGTGGATAATTTTTTGGGCTGTTCTCTTTTTTCTTATAGTGGATAATTTTTTGGGCTGTTCTCTTTTTTTTATAGTGGATAATTTTTTGGGCTGTTCTCCTTTTTTTTTTTTATAGTGGATAATTTTTTGGGCTATTCTCTTTTTTTATATAGTGGATAATTTTTTGGGCTGTTCTCTTTTTCTTTTATAGTGGATCATTTTTTGGGCTGTTCTCTTTTTTTTATAGTGGATAATTTTTTGGGCTGTTCTTTTTTTTTTTACAGTGGATAATTTTTTGGGCTGTTCTCTTTTTTTATAGTGGATAATTTTTGGGCTGTTCTCCTTTTTTCTTATAGTGGATAATTTTTTGGGCTATTCTCTATTTTTTTTTTATAGTGGATAACTTTTTGGGCTGTTCTCCTTTTTTTTCTTATAGTGGATAATTTTTGGGCTATTCTCTTTTTTTCTTATAGTGGATAATTTTTTGGGCTATTCTCTATTTTTTTTTATAGTGGATAATTTTTGGGCTGTTCTCTTTTTTTTTCTATAGTGGATAATTTTTTGGGCTGTTGCACCTCTGGGCCACCATAATGAACAGTGTGTGATGGTCCAGTCTCTATCATCTGTCCTTAGACAGATGAGTTTATCAGAAACAAACGTGAGAACAGACTAGAATCCAACAGCATCTGCATTCAACCACATATTATTCAGACAATAAAGGCTGTCTGACTGGTTCACTGGTATGAACTGGAAATACAGCAAGAAAACCACTGACTGAATGATAGATGGAGAAGCAGTATCTGCAGAAGTCCTGGATGTGGGCTTCTGCCCGTCACTGTGAGGTGGAGAAATGTAAGGAAATGATGAAAAGTAGAAGAGTGTCTGGAAAAGACATCCAGGAAAGTCTTTCTGGGGTCAAATCCCTAACAGTCATCTGTGAACCGTCTGCAGCTCCATCAGTCTGTTTATGTGACACAAAACCAGCTCTTATTACATGATACCGAACCTAAAACAAGTGTGAGCTGATGGACAGCAATGCAGAGTTTTTCCACTGATTTAAACTACAACTGCAGCAGAGCGACCAATGCCTATGAGGTTACCTATAGGCCTTAAATCAGGGGTGTCAAACATACGGCATGGGGGCTAAAACCGGCCCGCTAAAGGTTTTCCGATTCCAACCGGATGAATTTACAAAATGGGAAAAATTACACTGAAAATATTAACAGTCAAGGGTGTAAAATTACATTATGGAAATATTTACAATTACAGATAATTGTCATAATAAAATGTGAATAACCTGAAATGTTTTAAGAAAAAAAAAAAGTTCAATTTTAACAAAATAGATTCACTGCGATCTGTATGTTGTGTTAATTACAAGCTGAGACATAATATTCTTGAAATTGCACATATTTTTCTTTGTTTTAATAAATGTTTTTATTGGATTTTCATACACACACGGTAATATGTAACTTGTACAATATTTCCAGGTGTTCTAGTTGAAGGTATTAGACCAGTGTTTTTCACCCTTGGGGTCGGGACCCTACGTGGGGTTACCTGGAATTTCTAGTAATTGATAAAACTAAAAAAAAATTACTAATAAAAAATATATGGTGAGTTGAAAGAGACAATCCCAATCCAAAAAAGACATGACAAACTGTGAGTCTGAAACTGAAGCACTGTGGTTCTGTTTATCTGTCAAATGTTCATTGTGGTCAGTTTCAGATGCTGCAGCTCTTTCATAATTCATAGTTTGAGTTCTTGTTTTGTTCAGGTATTAATTGTCAGCCTTGTACAATCCAAACTGGACTGACTGTACATATAAATAAAGTAACCTTGAACCTTGAACTTGATATCCGACCAAGGAAATCCAATTCTCCCTTGTGCAGTAATCTACACCTGGCTTTTCTGCCTCCGTCCACAATTATATACATTATATAGCCTAAAATCTAAAATTATCTAAAATTCATCTAAATTAACGTTTATTTGAAACATAGTATAGGAAACCTATTACACTGATCAAAAACAATTAATTTCAGCAAAAAAAAAAAAAGTCTCTGTTTGGAATGTCTGGGGTCGCCAGAATTTTGTGATTGTTTAAAATGGGGTCATGGGCCAAAAACGGTTGGGAACCACTGGGTTAAGATTTCTCTAAGTTCAGTTTGAACAAAATATTAGCTTTCACTGTGATCTGTAAGTTGTGTTAATAACAAGCTGAGACACGATAATCTTTAAATTGCACTAATTTTTTTTATAGTACCAGTCCAAAGTTTTGGACTCCACCTGGTTTTTCTTTATTTTTTGACTACTTCCATTGTAGATTCTCACTGAAGGCATCAAAACTATGAATGAATACAGATGGAATTAAGGAGTTAAAAAAAGTGACATAACTCAAAGCATGTTTTATATTTTTGATTCTTCTAGACACATTTTGCTTTTATTACTGCTTTGCACATTCTTGTCATTCTCTGGTTGAGCTTCATGAGGTAGTCACCTGACATGTTCTCCGAAAGTCTGAAGGAGTTCCCACTGATGATGAGCACTTACTGGTCCATCTGTGGAGTCCAAACTTTTCATTATTATTATTATCCATATTATGTTGTTATTCATATTTTCATGAGGCAATTTGACTTTTGTTTTTACACTAAAACAAAATAAAAAATGTGGATTATTATGTATGTCAAAGTTATTATGCCTGTTATTGTACTGGTCCGGCCCACTTTAGATCACATTGGGCTGAATGTGGAACCTGAACTCAAATGAGTTTGACCCCCCCCCCCCCCCCCCCCCCCCCCCCCCCCCGCCATAAATGCTGCTCCTCCTGAGCTCATTAATATGCACCACATATCTAGGCTGTGATTGGCTGCACTCACTTCCTGTAATTACTTGGTAGGAAGTGGGGGTGAGGGGTCACAGCTAAGTTTAGCCTCAGACTCAGACTCATGCGTCTGCAGCTCCAGCTTCACAGGATTTCTGTACGTTTATATGTACTTCAGTAAGAAAATGGTTCTGTCTGTGTGAGAATATGTGTATGAAAATGGATTTAAGGTTTGAGGCTGCGTTCACACCTGGAGGGGGGGTGTAAAATCCACATCCCAACCCTGAGGGGCAACATCCCAGTCCCCCAGCACAGATATACGTTGTCTATTCACACATGCTGTACCACATTTGTCCAGCAGTCACCGCCAAAGCATTCACCTGATTCTGGACATAGCAACATGATTTAAAGGCTATTGTATTCAAAATTATTAATATCTGACAAAATATTGGTCCGATCAACTTACTGTTTTCACTAGTCTGTTCCTTGACCAAAAATACATACGTATAACAAACTGCAGCAGTCAGCTCTGTACAGATGTGATGCCTGAGACACACACACACACACACCACACACACACAAACAGTCCACTTCCCTTTCATAATACTAGATTATGTTCAATAAACTGTAAAAAAATGTTTCTTATAAATTAGGGATGTAACAGTTACCAGTATAATGATAAACCGTGGTCAAATTTCCGATGGTTAGTATTACCGTATAAATTCTAATTATTATGATAACCATGTTCGATTACCGCACTTTGAAAATCACGGTGATACTGCTCATTTCCTGGAGAAGCAGCAGCACTCCAGGTGTGTGTGTGCAGTTTGCAGTGTTTGGCCTCAGAAAACATGGTGGAAGGCACCTGCATGGACAGAGCTCCAGAGTTTGGGGAAAATGGGGCTCCTGCAAGGTCCGCGCTACTGTTAACCCCCTCCCCGGCCCCCCGCTGCTTCAGATCCTCACCCAGCAGAGAAACTGTATCAAGATAGATACTCAGGACAAACTCATGTCAGTTCAAATGGATCTCAAACCAGTGAACTTCAACTGTACAAAGACACATGTTATGTGTAAAAACTAGGGATGCACTGATACCACTTTTTTCCAGACAGATTACGAGTATTTACATTTGAGTACTTGCCGACACTGAGTACCGATACAAGTACTTAATAATCCCATTCCAGTTGTTAGTTCCTTTTGTAAATGTGCTTTATTGTCGTTGTCATTAGTCTGACTGGAACAAAGTGCTGCTACTGACATTTAATGTGTTGGAATGAACGTTTTTCAATTAATCCACCAGGGGGCGCCGCTCTGAATTAACCATACTGGACAAATACCACGAAGAAGAGTAAAATTTTTTGAGAATAAGAAGAAAGTCAGTAATAACAAACATGGAGACGACAGAGGTAATACTAATGTGATACTAATATTGCAGCGTTTTCACTGGTAAGGTTTAACAGCTTAGCTTCAGCAGGAAGAGAAAAGAGAAATGAGTGATAAGTTTCGTTTTCACTTCTGCTGGTATTCTCATTCTGTTTACACATCCTCCATCACCTGGAAAACGGATGGAATGTACGCAGAGGACGGACAGAACGCTGCATCCGTATCTGTCTGTGTCTGTAACGTTACTTGCAGTCAGCGTTACTTTTATCGCCGTCATTTATTTTGAAAAATCTCCACACTCTTCACACTCCACACACATTATTCTACTGCCGCGTACCTGCTGCACTGAACTGTGAATGTCAAACGGCCGTAAGTGGTATCGGCACCTCGTGCATTTGTATCGGATGTCTTTTACGAGTACGAGTACACACACTGAGTATCAGAGCCGATGCCGATACTCGTATCGGTATCGGTGCGTCCCTAGTAAAAACCAAAGGAGAGGAAGCTTTAAGAACTGAAGAACATTCACCATTAAATCCACTGACTGACCTCCAGAGGAACTGGACCATATGACACTGTTGGGATTGGTCTGACTCTCACCAGGAGTTAGAATCCTCATTCTTTCAGAATATTTACATATGTTCATTAAACAGTTCAGGAAAATATGATTGTGTTTCTGTTTGTGTGTATAATGGTGTATATGTGTGACACTGAATGATTTGATCTGGAAAATGGTCAAACCAGCTCCACTATGACCTGTCCAACTACCTCTTTTTTCACCTTCAAAAAACCACTCAGGAATCGATAGGAGAATTGATAAGGAATTTGATTAGTCAGCAGAATGGACAATGGCATTGATACTGATAAAATCCTATGAATTTCCACTTCTGGTGCAGATACCTCTTATGGCCATGAGGTGCTATCTTTAATGCACATTTGTATGTTTGATGTTTATATGTTAATATTTTAATGTTTCTGCAACAGAAAGTACATTGTGTGTGTTTTTTTTTTTGTCACAATACAACTTGGTTACATTATTTCAGTGTGTGTATAAGTAGTTTTGAACATTCATTCATTCATTTTCTGAACCCGCTTTATCCTCACTAGGGTCACGGGGGTCGCTTGGAGCCTATCCCAGCTACATAGGGGCGAAGGCGGGGTAGTTTTGAACATCTTGAGCATATTTCAATAATACCGCGATAATAATGATAACCGTGATAATTTTGGTCACAATAACCGTGATATGAAATTTTCATATCGTTACATCCCTATTATAAATACACTGGGTATACACATGTTTCATCCACTCCTTGGTTTATCAGTTTATACTTCCTTATTGTTTTGATTGGGGGGGGACATGTTAACATTAATGTCACAACTAATCGACTATAGATGACTTGAATACTCCACTTTGAAACCTCATTCAAATGCCTCCCACTAATCTGAACTAACACTGAGCTGGTGTAAACATTTTAGGAACAGTCTGATATGAAGCCAAACACTGGTCAATGCACCAGTTTAACATAATTCCCACAGCACTTGAAGGCAGCATTAGGTTCTAGAACCAGGGCGGCAGAAAAAGAAACCCACCCTGCCCTAAATAATAGTGGTGGGCTGAGAACTGAGTGGTCCTTCATGTCCATGTCCAAGTACAGCCGCTGCTCTGTGCCTGTGAACGGCTAATAGAACTGATGCTAATAACACCGGAGTGAGCACATCTGACTGTGAGTTTAACACTGACACTGGAGGGGCACACACACACACACACACACACACACACACACACACACACTGTGGTAGACCACAAACTACTACCCTGCCGTGCACTCTCACTTGACACACCACCCTCATTGTGTTCAGTCTAATGACAGCCACCTCTCCCAGCAGTGACGGGGGGGGGGGCACAGAGCAGCAGTGGGTGGCGGTTTCATCGCCGTATCTGTGTTTATTATTGCCCTGAAAAATACTCCCACCAGTCTGGTTTAACCCAGGAATGAGAAAGCGGGGGGGGGCTAAGACCAGAATGGTCGGCCTTAGTCTGTATAAGTATCAATATCAAGCAGCAGGTTATGTCAAAGGTAAATTTCCATGCCGCATGTGCGCAGGTCGGCTGGGGGACACATGTGTGCTTGTTGATAATTAAAACTGTAGATTTTAGGTCATGGTTTGGACATATTTTCAGTATGGACTACAACCACTGCTGCTGACAAACAATTATGTCAAACTGGAGAAGGGCCATTCCACCAAATGGGTGCCATTTGCTTGTTATAACTTTTCAAATTAAACTTCATTTTTTATCTGTTTTTCAACACTGAATCTAATAACACACATATTTAACTATTCAAAATGTGTATTGGTCCATCTCAGGTAGCTTTATTTCATTTTTTACAAGGTTTTTAAGCGGAACATGATTGCATTTTCCTCAGTCCTGTTACCAAAACTCATGTGACATTTAAAAAGCACACCTAAAAGCTTGTCAGCTAATTTCTTTGTTTTCCTCTCAACAAAGTGTTTATTTTAAAGAAATGGATGGTTACAGATTAAAATAATCAATGTTTGTGACTAAAAAATCACTATATATGCACACAAGTTGTAATTTTCTTAAAACTGCAAAGTCATTTTTTTCATTTTAAAGGAGACCCAAACCTCAAATTTATCAAAATTTTTATGATGCAATTCATTAAATACTTGGACAAAGAATGGACCACACATAATTGAAAAAATCCGGGGGTTTATCTTTATTTTTTAGAAAAAGTTATTAAGTAACAGGAATGAACATTGGGTAACAGGAATGAGTGTGTGTGTGTGTTAGGGTGGTCCAAAAATTTTTTTTTTCAGATTCTCTGGATTAGAACCCTGCATTTGGTTCCATATCTGGCCAAATTACTTTGGTCCAAATTTTATGCAAATTAATTAATATTTAGAGGTTCCACAGACACGTGCAGATTGCTCTATATACTATAACAGAACTAGCCAAATGAATAGAATAATATCAACTGTAAAACTTTAAAAGCAAGTGAATAGTATTGTATTGAGTAACATTCACTAATAAATCAATAAACCAGAGGATGCTACTCACTCCCGTTACTGTTACTCAGTCCTGTTACTCTTTATTTGAGTAACAGGACTGAAAGTAACAGGAATGAGTTTTTAGCACAGAATTAGCAAGTTCATGAAATACAGCCACATGGCATTCATGGTAATAGCAGGAGGACACTGAGCACATTCTTGTGATCTGCAAAAAAATACATATTTTTAAGATAAACCAATAACATCTAGGAAATAATTTTGGTAACAGGACTGAGCGTTGAGATTAACCTTCTCAGTCACAGTTACAATATTATCAAATATACAGAAAAAAAATGAAAGAACTTAGTTTTGATCTTCCCATGGCCTTCAGAAAATCCAGCTGATGTCACTTCCTCCTGAACATGGGACTTGTGGAATATTCCAAATTTTTCCGAGGGGAGAATGTTTTAGGGTAACAGGACTGAGTGAGAACCCAGGGACACGACTAAAATGTATATTTTCACAAAATATTATGGATTTCTCATGAAAAAATGTATTTAAAGCATAGATGGAATATGGAGTCACACAACAATGCAAAAAAAAAAAAAAAACATTTCTGAAGTATTTTAATTATATTTCATGTTAAAGTGTAGCATTAGAGAATGGGGACAGGCAACAAATGATATTTTTCAGTGTTCTAGGTAGTTTTTATTAATGCTTTCAAATAAATATTTGAAATTTGCAATTAGATCAATGTGCAAGACACTTTGCTTAATAGTAAAATGTATTTTAGAGTTGATTTTCATGCACATTTATACATATAATGTCCTGGGAACGGAAATGGCACCCATTCGGTGGAATGGCCCAGAAATGTTCATCTGAAGTCTGGACCTGATATGTGCAAATATCGTGACGTAATTAGTTATAAAATGTAAAAATTAAGAAGGAATTCAAACAGGTTGTAGAAATCCACTGGATTTTTGTCCAAATGAATATAAAGATAGTTTTGCAGCAGCCGGAGGGTTCAAATTCAAACTGTATGAACTATTAGGGTCCAAATACACAAAGAAATGAAGCACAGACAAAAGAGGGTTTAGACAAATCTGACCGGGTTAAGAAAGATTAAACACAGAGACAAATTCCTCTCCTCTCTCATCAGCCTCAGTCCTGTATTCAGGGACCACCCCTCAGATGGACGTCAGGTCCAGTGGGTTGGACACGCCTGTCTGTGGGCTCACACACTCAGATAAAAACATGAGACCATGTGACGTCCAGACGGGTTCTGTTCGCTGACTCTGATCAGCAGTAGAGCACAGAGGGTTTGGTTCATTCATTCAACACTCACATGTTCACATGTTGCTTTTGAGCCTTTGCCACCGAACACTCAGACACTGCCAGAAGTTCACACACACACACATGCACACACACACACACACACACACACACACACACACACTGGTCAGTTTTCTGGAGCCACTTTCCGTCCTTCATAAAGGAATTTTAACGACCTACTCATTTATTACCAATCAAATGGTCAGTCAGTTATAAACCTTTAAAGTACTGGTGTCAAACATGCGGCCCGTGGGCCAAACCTGGCCCACCATAGGGTCCAGTCTGACCCATGTAGGGATGGGAATCAATATGCACTTAACGATTCCGATTCCATTATCGATTTTGCTTATCGATCCAATTTCTTATTGATTCTCATTGGGTGAGGGAATAAAAGAGTACAAAGGGGTGTGTTTGCATTAACTGTCTTTTATATTTCCATCTCTGCACAGAAAATATAACATATACAGTTTGTACAAATAATAATAACAAATGACGCCGGTTCTGGTTTGGGGGGTGGGGGGGGGCAGTGTACAGTGAAAGTGAAACTAAAGACGCTTTACGCTCTATTGCTGCATTTCCTCTACGTGGAACAGTTCGACTCTGCCCGTCTCCCGTTGTTGTGCACCTCATTTCCTTTCCCCTACCTTCAGAAACTTGTATTTGAGGGGGTATGATGTTTGTTGTCCACACCGGAACCGGAACTGGGCCCAGTGTTCACTCTGCCGCTAGATTCACAAGTGCCGCTAAGTAGTGGATCAAATGAATCACATGCTGTGGACAAATGTTTAAGCATATTGGAGGGATTCCACCCTTTTAAAGAAACAGATGCTTTGACAGTGTTCCAGTGGACCTGGTGTCGTCTTTTCAGACCGCTATGTTGGCTACATTTTGACCAAAACAATGCAGCGTACGCGTAACGTCATCACACATGCGCAACGAAGGTGGAATCGATAAGCAGAATCGTTAAGCAGGCAGGCAAACGACTCCAAGGAATCGAGCTACTGGGATCCGGTTCTCAAAAAGAACCGGTTCTTGATTCCCATCCCTAGACCCGTGGGATGAATTTGTGAAATGATATTAACAATGAAACTCATTTTAGTTCAGGTGCCACATACATCCTAACTGGACTCTCAAATGGGCCAAAAATAATAACATGACTGTGGAATTTTTGCTCTTTGCACATTCATCCCAGGGGCCGCACTGGAACCTTTGGTGGGCCGCATTTGGCCCCCAGGCTGCATGTTTGAGACCCCTGATCATAGCAAATAAATGATAATAATTCAAAGACTTAGAGACACAAAGAAGAATAGATGAATAATAATAATAAAAACTTAAAATATACAGATCTAAGAAAAATAAATAAATACATCAGAGAGTATCTTTTTTAAAAATGGTGTGTCACACACTGATGATGCACTGACGCAGAGATCTGACCAATCAGTGTTCTGCAGCGTTTACACGTCATGTTTAGTATCTCTTCACCTATTTTGGAATCTTGGCCGATCAGATACCAAAAAACTAGTCCCGGGTACCAGATTCCAGGTTCTTTTACGTAATGGAAACGCAAAAAGGCCGAGTCAAGTCGAGTCGAGTCGAGTCAGTACCGCGTAGTGAATAATAGCATAAATAACAGCATGTGAACCTGCACCAGGACCAAACAAAGACCTGTGCGTTCCAGAACTCAGTGGAATTCTAATGTTCACGACAGTTTTTCCAGTCTGACACCTTCCTGACACAGACACATCCATACGGGATTATCGTCAGTAGTTGCTTTTCCATCGGACATCTGCGCAAATCTTTACCAATATTTACTAAATGTCGAAAAAACAGAAGTGCGTAATGTCGGTTTTTCCATTAAATCACAAATGCGATGATTTGTTTATTTATTATCGCAAGATGACATGAGAAGTCATTCCATAAACATGGTGACAAACGTAAATATGGTGTTGATTTACAGATATATTCATTTTTATTATATATTACTCCTCTATCTTGTACTAAAAAAAAAATGATTGGGTTTCCTGGTTTGTCCACACATACCGACACGTTTCTTCTTCTTCTTCGCTTGTTGTAACATACGTCAACATACGTTTTTTTTAATTCACCTGACTCTTTGCGAAAAAGGTCTTTCCATTGCAGTTTTACATGATATACCATTTGCACTATGCCTGAAAAACCTCCTGTTGCCAGAGCAAAAACTTTTAATTGTAAAATGAGACTTTCTGCGAAATTGTCGTTTTTCCATTAGGTCAGTGGTCCCAACCTTTTTTGGCTCGTGACCCATTTTAACATCACGAATTTCTGGCAACCCCAGACATTCAAAACGGAGACATTTTTTTTGCTAAAATTAATTTGTTTTTGATCATGTTATAGTTTGCTATAATATGTTGCAAATAAATGTTGATTTTAGACAACATTCAAGCTATAGAATGTACATTTTTATTAGTAAGTTTTAATTTTTATTTTTTTTTTTTATCAATTCAGTGCTTCAGTTTCAGCTTCAGTTTGTCATGTCTCTTATGTCTCTCTCAACTCACTATATATTTTTTATTAGTAAGTTTTGTTGTTGGTTTTTATTTTTATCAATTACTAGTAATTTCAGGCGACCCCATTTGAATTTCAGGCGACCCCACGTGGGGTCCCAACCCCAAGGTTGAAAAACACTGCATTAGATCAATTTTTATGCACAAGTTAGATTTGCGCAATTTGAGAGTCAATGAAAAAGTGACTAATGTCTACGCATTTATCTGTATGTCAGAACCAGAATCACAATCAGAATTGAATTGTCATTGCACAGCAGTGCAACGAGATTAAAAGCTAACCTTAAAGTACGATCACATAAAACAATAAACAGTAACAGAAGACAATTTGAGTAAAGTGACAAATAATGAATAAATAATAACAAGTGTTCAGAGAACGCAAACCTCCACCCCGAACGGTGTGCATGTTTGGATCAACTATTTCTTTTTAAATTAAACGGTTTCAAGGTTGTTCCATACAGCAGAAAAATTGCGGTCAAACATGGTAATAAATTTTTATTGGTAATTTAATACTGATAAATTGAAATGTTCATAGAGTCCACATTCCACAGTGGATGTGGACAATTTTGTGCCAGATACAAGATATTGATTATATCAAATTGGAAGCTAATCGGAGTCATTTTGAATTTTTTTAATGAATTTTCGAAAATTGCACAATGATGAGAGATAGGAAAATTGTAGATTTTGTGACCTTGCTGTGACCTTGAACTTTGGCCTGCTTGGCCCAAAATTTAGTGGGTTGGTCCCAGGGCCTAGGCCTATCTGTGGGTACAATTTGGTAAAGATGGTTGGAATAGTTTTCCCATAAAGTTGCTAACAAACAAACAAACAAACACACAAAGCAAAGTGATCACAATACCTCCTGGCAGAGGTAATAAATAGAATGAGTAAAATCAGTTTGTATTTGCGTTCAGTGTTGTGATGGCTTTGGGATAGAAGCTGTTTTTGACTCTGTTTGTTTTGGCCATGATGCACTTGCAGCACCGTCCATATGGAAGCAGGTTGAGCTGGTTCTGTTTGAGCAGCTGGAGGTTCCATAAGGTGGTTCTATTACAAACACACATCCTGTCTCTATTTCATTTTACATATTCATATTTATTACAGTACATTCAGTCTTATTATCAGATCTTATCAATTGACTGATGTCTGAGAGGTCGTGTTTGTTTTAATTTGTCGGCTGAGCAGAGTGTTTCTAAGAGTGGACTATAAAGGGTTAAGATGCACTAAGTGGCAATTATAAGCACTTACTGATGAGGATCATCATTATTATTATTATTGTTATTGGAAAGAGATAAATAATAAAGTCAGTCTGACATACTTTAGAGCTATATAACTGTTTAACCCTTAAAGACCCAAACGTCTGCCTTTAACCCTTAAAGACCCAAATGTCCTCCTTTACCCTAAACCATCTACTGATCTAAACTGTTTAATACCTGTTGATCCACTAATCCTATCAATCCATGTCAGTAATTGGTGTAAAATACAGTTCTTCATCTTTTCATGGTCATCAGATATGACCCATTTGGACGTTCAGAGGCTCCGTAGTTAGCGTGGAAACACTGTCATCTTCTACAACATTGATTCACCAGTAAAACCCATGGAGTTGGATCAATGACAGTGGATGGACACACTGGGTTTATGTTCAATAATAAGTAAAATGAATAAAAAGGAATTTTTAAAAAAAAAATTGAAAATAATAAATAATGTGGAAAAAATACACAAAAAGTTAACCAAAATGAAGTAAAAAAAAAAAAAAAAAAAGAATAAATTAAGCAACAAAATGAACAAAACTAAAAAAAAAACCAAAAAAACAGCCAGATTAGCCCATAAAATGAGCAAAAATTAAACATAAATCAACAAAATAATAAACAACATGAAGAAAACAAACCACAACAAGAAAAGCACTCGGACAGCGCAGACCTCCGCCAATGCAGATCAGGGGGCCCCGTGCCCCGTGCCCCGTGCCCCGTGCCCCGTGCCCCCTGCCCCGTGCCCCGTGCCCCCTGCCCCGTGCCCCCTGCCCCCAATCACCACCAAAATGTAATCATTTCTTCCTTGTGCCAGTATCAACTTTTCCTGAAAATTTCATGAAAATCTGTCCATAACTTTTTGAGTTATCTTGCTAACAAACAAACAAACAAGCATGCACGCACGCACGCAAACACACAAAGCAAAGCAATCACAATACCTCCTGGCAGAGGTAATAAGAGTAAAATAAGCAACAAAACAGATAAAGTGTTTGATAAAATAAACAAAATGAAAAATAAATGGACAAAAATAACAAGAAACTAAATAATGATAAATAATAAATAAAATGAACAAAAAATTTACTAAAATAACAAGACACGTGAAAAAATATGAAAAAAAAAAGATTGAAATTATGTTAAAAAAAAGAATAAATTAAGCAAGAAAACAGATTTTAAAAAGAGCGGTAAATCAGTTAAGGAAGGTAGAAATAGAGAAACATTCATTTGGGAACTGACACAGGAGTAGCACTGGGTCTGGGTTTACGTTCAGTTAATGATAGTTTGGACTGAAAAAGACACTGTTTATTCAGTTTGATCTGTTTTGGATGAAATAACCTTCAACTTTAATCTGAGTTTTAATGAACATCTACATCAGGGGTGTCTAATCCTGGTTCTCCAGGGCCGGTATCCTGCATGTTTTAGATGTTTCCCTCTTCCAACACACCTGATTCAGATGATCAGCCTATCAACAAACTCTGCAGAAGACTGATAACGACTGTCAGGTGGACTAGAAGAGGGAAACATCTAAAACATGCAGGATACTGGCCTTCGAGGACCAGGACTGGTGACCCCTGATCTACATATTCAATGAATTAAATACAGGAAAATACCCCAAACACATAATACACAGGATAATATTCTAATAACTGGAGTTAAATCACTTCAGAAAGGTTAAATAAAGAGGAAAAGTCATTTGGAACTGACACAAAAGTAGCCTAGATGCCTGGAGAGTCAGCTTGTGACTGAAGGGTTGCTGGTTTGATTCCCTGGACTGGCAGAGAGTTGCTGGCTGATGTGCCCTTGAGCAAGGCACTTAACCCCCTCATTTGCTCCCTGGGGGCCTGACATGGTGAGCCCACTGCTCCTAGTATGATGTAATGACGGTCATGTTAAGGTGTGTGACAAACTACGACTGACAAAATAAAGACTCTATTCTATTATGAGTTATTATTATTATTTACGGTGGGCCTGAAGTGCAAAACACAAACACAAAAGAGAAAACACAATATTACATCAACGCACAAAGATAAGACTGTATTACGTCAGGGAAGAGACGGGCAGTGATGTCGTCCAATCAGCATCAAGTCATGCAACCTGAAGGTACCGACCTTTTCCTTAAGAGTTAATGTTGTGTTTTCTCTTTTGCGTTTGTATTTTCCCTTTTGCATTCGTGTTTTCTTGTTTGTGGTTTGTTTTTGTTTTTTGCATTTTCTCTTTTGCATTCATGTTTTCTCTCTTGTGTTTGTATTTTTTCTTTTGAGTTTGTGTTTTCTCTTTTGCATTCGTGTTTTCTTGTTTGCGTTTGTATTTTTTCTTTTGAGTTTGTGTTTTCTCTTTTGCATTCGTGTTTTCTTGTTTGCGTTTGTGTTTTCTTTTTTGATTTTATGTTTTCTCTTTTGCTTTCTGGTTTTCTCTTTTATGTTTATGTTTTGCACTTCAGGGCCACTGTAATTATTATTATTATTATTATTATTATTATTATTATTATTATTATTATTGCAAATATATAAATACTGAAGTCAGTGTGACATACTTTACAGTTCTAGAACTGTTTAAACATCCTCTGAAATCAGTTCACAAACCCTTCATCCTCAGATCAGACATTAAGATGCACTGAGTGGCGATTAGGAGCACTGACTGATGAGCATCTGAATTAGAGGAAAAAAAGTAAAAACTAAATAAAACTAAGCTATAATGAAAAATCCAAAACTATTATAACCTTGGTTTGCATTTATGTTTTCTCTTTTGCAGTTGCGTTTTCTCTTTTACATTTGTGTTTTGCACTTCAGGACCACCATTATTATTATTATTATTATTATTATTATTATTATTATTATTATTATTATATCATCATCATTATCATTATTATTATTATTATTATTATTATTATTATTATTATTATTATTATATCATTATTATTATTATTATTATTATTATTATTATTATTATTATTATATCATCATCGTTTATATTATTATTATTATTATTATTATTATTATTATTATTATTATTATTATTATTATTATTATATCATCATCATTGTTATTATTATTATTATATCATCATCATCATCATCATCATCATTATTATTATTATTATTATTATTATTATTATTATTATTATTATTATATCATCATCATCATCATCATTATTATTATTATCATCATCATCATCATCATCATCATCATCATCATTATTATTATTATTATTATTATTATATCATCATCATCATCATCATCATTATTATTATTATTATTATTATTATTATTATATCATCATCATTGTTATTATTATTATTATATCATCATCATCATCATTATTATTATTATTATTATTATTATATCATCATCATCATCATCATCATTATTATTATTATTATTATTATTATTATTATTATTATTATTATATCATCATCATCACCATTATTATTATTATTATTATTATTATTATTATTGTTATTATTATTATTATTATTATTATTATATCATCATCATCATCATCATCATTATTATTATTATTATTATTATTATTATTATTATTATTATATCATCATCATCACCATTATTATTATTATTATTATTATTATTATTATTATTGCAAATATATAAATACTGAAGTCAGTGTGACATACTTTACAGTTCTAGAACTGTTTAAACATCCTCTGAAATCAGTTCACAAACCCTTCATCCTCAGATCAGACATTAAGATGCACTGAGTGGCGATTAGGAGCACTGACTGATGAGCATCATCATCATCATCATCATCATCATCATCATCATCATCACACTCCTCCAATAAAACCGTGCGGGTCTAAACAGTTCCATCCACACCACCATCGGCTGCTTCAGCTGCAGTTCTACTCCACAGTAAACCAACTCTTCGGAACACTTCGTTCGGTTGGACACACAACAGTCTGACAATTCCAACACCGACACCGGATCCGCGCGCCCACGCACACCGGAGGACGGCGTCTCCAGTCCCGGTCCAACTAAAGTCCTCTTACCGTGCCCTCCTCCCGCCAGAAGCTCCAGCAGATCCCGGTCAGTCTGGGTCCAAGCTCTGCTGGTTCTCTTCTCTGTTTGTGCGTCTGTTTTCCGGTGGATCTGCGGCCGCCGGTAACAGCCTCTGGTCGGTCGGACCGTGCGTCGTCCCGCGCGCACAGCTCCCACCTCCGACGTGTTGGAGAAGTGCACATGAACGCGCACAGCCGCTGGTGCACAGCGTGTTTATGCACCGCACACACTGGACCACAACAAACACACAAACGCAACAAACACACAAACACAACAAACACAACACACAAACACAACAAACACACAAACAAAACAAACACACAAACACAACACACACACAACACACACAACAAACACACAAACACAACAAACACACAAACACAATAAACACACAAACACAACACACAAACACAACAAACACACAAACAAAACAAACACAACACACAAACACAACAAACACACAAACAAAACAAACACACAAACACAACACACACAACAAACACAACGAACACACAAACACAATAAACACACAAACACAACACACAAACACAACAAACACACACACAAACACAACACACAAACACAACAAACACACAAACAAAACAAACACACAAACACAACACACACACAAACACAACAAACACAACACACACAACAAACACACAAACAAAACAAACACAACAAACACAACACACAAACACAACAAACACACAAACAAAACAAACACACAAACACAACAAACACACACACAAACACAACAAACACACACATAAACACAACATACAAACAAAACAAACACAACAAACACAACACACAAACACAATAAACACACAAACACAACACACAAACACAACAAACACACACACAAACACAACACACAAACACAACAAACACACAAACAAAACAAACACACAAACACAACACACACACAAACACAACAAACACAACACACACAACAAACACACAAACAAAACAAACACAACAAACACAACACACAAACACAACAAACACACAAACAAAACAAACACACAAACACAACACACAAACACAACAAACACGCAAACAAAACAAACACACAAACACAACACACACAACAAACACACAAACACAACGAACACACAAACACAATAAACACACAAACACAACAAACACAACAAACACAACACACAAACACAACAAACACACAAACAAAACAAACACACAAACACAACACACAAACACAACAAACACGCAAACAAAACAAACACACAAACACAACACACACAACAAACACAACGAACACACAAACACAATAAACACACAAACACAACACACAAACACAACAAACACACAAACAAAACAAACACACAAACACAACACACAAACACGCAAACAAAACAAACACACAAACACAACACACACACAAACACAACACACACAACAAACACACAAACACAACGAACACACAAACACAATATACACACAAACACAACAAACACACAAACACAACAAACACAACACACAAACAAAACAAACACACAAACACACAAACACAACAAACACACACACAAACACAACAAACACACAAACAAAACAAACACACAAACACAACACACACACAACACACACAACAAACACACAAACACAACAAACACACAAACACAATAAACACACAAACACAACACACAAACACAACAAACACACAAACAAAACAAACACAACACACAAACACAACAAACACACAAACAAAACAAACACACAAACACAACACACACAACAAACACAACGAACACACAAACACAATAAACACACAAACACAACACACAAACACAACAAACACACACAAACACAACACACAAACACAACAAACACACAAACAAAACAAACACACAAACACAACACACACACAAACACAACAAACACAACACACACAACAAACACACAAACAAAACAAACACAACAAACACAACACACAAACACAACAAACACACAAACAAAACAAACACACAAACACAACAAACACACACACAAACACAACAAACACACACACAAACACAACATACAAACAAAACAAACACAACAAACACAACACACAAACACAATAAACACACAAACACAACACACAAACACAACAAACACACACACAAACACAACACACAAACACAACAAACACACAAACAAAACAAACACACAAACACAACACACACACAAACACAACAAACACAACACACACAACAAACACACAAACAAAACAAACACAACAAACACAACACACAAACACAACAAACACACAAACAAAACAAACACACAAACACAACAAACACGCAAACAAAACAAACACACAAACACAACACACACAACAAACACACAAACACAACGAACACACAAACACAATAAACACACAAACACAACAAACACAACAAACACAACACACAAACACAACAAACACACAAACAAAACAAACACACAAACACAACACACAAACACAACAAACACGCAAACAAAACAAACACACAAACACAACACACACAACAAACACAACGAACACACAAACACAATAAACACACAAACACAACACACAAACACAACAAACACACAAACAAAACAAACACACAAACACAACACACAAACACGCAAACAAAACAAACACACAAACACAACACACACACAAACACAACACACACAACAAACACACAAACACAACGAACACACAAACACAATATACACACAAACACAACAAACACACAAACACAACAAACACAACACACAAACAAAACAAACACACAAACACAACAAACACAACAAACACACAAACACAACACACACACAAACACACAAACACAATAAACACACAAACACAACAAACACACAAACACAACAAACACACACAAACAAAACAAACACAACACACAAACACAACACACACAACAAACACACAAACACAACAAACACATAAACACAATAAACACACAAACACAACAAACACACAAACACAATAAACACACAAACACAACAAACACACAAACACAACAAACACAACACGCAAACACAACAAACAAAACAAACACACAAACGCACAAACACACACTGAACCCTGAGTCCGTATGGAAACATATGTGGGACTGAAGTTCATTTGGAAATAATTCACCAATAAATAATGAAAACAACATTTAAAGCAGTGATTTTAAACCGTGGACTGACACAGTGTATTCAACATATACAGGAAGTAGTTTTTCAGGTATTGATTTATTTATTGAGTTATACTGGGGGGGTTTTTTTGTTTTTTTTTTCAGATTAAGATTTGTTTTGATATTACTTTTATGTAATAATTCTCTTAACACTTTTTATTGATTCTCTTAATAAGAAAGAAAAAAAAAATACAAGTACACATTATAAATACAATCGTAATAACACCCAACCAGACCCCCCCCCCCCCCTTACCTACCCTCAGCCAGCCTATCCCATACAACACACACAAAACAGAACCAGAGGGGCTTATACTTGGTCAAACATTACAAGTACAATCAGATCCAATCCAAATGTAGAATAATGCAGACAGACCCGCACATGTGTGTTCATGTATTCATTCTTGAATTCAGGGTTATTAGGGTTAGGGTTCTATATACTCAACATGAAGATGATAAAACTATTCTGATTTAATCCAATTTTGATTCAATTCCCAGGACTCTACCAGAGGTCTGGGAGTCTGAGGGTTCTGTTCAGATCTTAGCTGTTCCTAGGACTGGGCTCTTTTGGACTCAGATCTCTGCTGTTGTTCCTGGTATCTGCTGGTTCCATCCTCTCAGTTTGGGGGTCACTGCCCCTAGTGCCCCCATCACTACTGGGACCACTGGTGCCTTCACACCCCACATTTTCTCTGTCTCCTCCTTCAGTCCTTGGTATTTCTTGAGCTTCTTGTGCTCTTTCTTTATGATGTTGCTATCATTTGGGATTGCTACATCTACCGTTACCACTGTCTTTCGATGTTTCTCCACCTCCACTCTGTCAGGCTGATTGGACATCACCATCTTGTCCCACAGGATCTTGGCTTGTTTGTTCTCTGTCACCTTCGGGGGTGTCTCCCATGTGGACCCTGGGACCCCCAGTCCATACTCAGTATAGATGTTCCTGTACACTATGCCTGTTACCTGGGTATGCCGCTCCATATATCTCTAACTATCTATCTATCTATCTATCTATCTATCTATCTATCTATCTATCTATCTATCTATCTATCTATCTATCTATCTATCTATCTATCTATCTATCTATCTATCTATCTATGTAGGGTACACTATGTATGTATGTATGTATGTACAGTCGCAGAAAAAATGATTAGACCATCAAAACTCATCACAAACACTGGTTCTGTAATCCAGTCCTGACGCCTGTGTGTGTCATGTGACTAAAACAGACAAAAAAGAAAACGTGGAATGTCTAAAAGCACTGATTTCTCAGTACAATGGAAGAACTGAAGTGATTTTGGTTATAATCAAGAAAACATGTTAAGTGGATAGATGTCAGCTCTGAAATTAAACTACTGTGAGCTTTTTCTTTTTTTTTTTTTTCTTTTTTTTTTTTGCTATCATTATATTTGTCCAAACAAACGGACCTTTAGTTGGACCAGGCATTAAAATGAACAAGAAACTGAAGAAAACAAGGAGTGGGCAAAGAATTTTTCCACAACTCTATGTATATATGTATGTATGTATATATATATATATATATATATATATATATATATAGGTGTGTTGTTTGTAAGTAGGGAAAGGGGTTTGGCTGGGGTGAGATGGAGTTAAATACCTCTTATGAAAAACACATTTAAAACTTGTTTTTTATTGGAGCTTTTTATTTGAAGTAAGTACAGAAATCCCTATTTCCACCTGACAAAACAGAAAATCCACTGGACAAATAGGGGTTTTTTTTGGTTTGTTTCCACATAGAAATTGTGTACAACAAATGGAAGTAGAGCTCAGCTTCTGGAAGAATATATTAATTTCGTGTTCATAGAATTAATTATGCTAAATATTATAAAACACAGTTGGTGAGAGCAAATAAAATATTTCAATATCCTGCTTTAGAGAACCCAAATCCTGTGCATAGGAGGACGCAGCTCTTAAAGGCTGACATTTACAAACACTTAACACGATTATCTGAAATTCTAATGGATTCAATGCCAATAACATGTGACTGACCTACTGTATACACTGACAGAAACATATGGGAACCCTTTAAAATGGTGTACTTTTCTGCATGAACTGGTCCTATAATGTATCTGATGTGCATCTGAGGCTCCAGCACAGACAAGCAGAATGTGTGGAACCCAAAACCACACAAACTATTATCATGTTTCATGTCTTTAATGAGTTAGAAACACTCACAGGAAAAAGGAAGTAAACCCTTCGTCTAAGTCAGTGGTTCCCAACCTTTGTTGGCTCCTGACCCCATTTTGACATCACAAATTTCTGGTGACCCCAGACATTCAAAACAAAGACTTTTTTTTTTTTTTGCTAAAATTAATTTGTTTTTGACTATGTAATAGTTTACTACAATATGTTGCAAATAAATGTTAATTTTACACAACATTTAAGTTATATAATGTAAATTTGTATTAGTATGTTTTAATAAAAAAAAAATCAATTACTAGAAATTCCAGGCGACCCTACGTAGGGTCCTGACCCTAAGGTTCAAAAACACTGCATTAACTGCTCCTAATCCACTTTTTAAGTTGTGTGGTACAGTCTGTTCTTTGTCAAACTGATAAAATCTTGCAGCACAAACATCTGAACCCAGTGTTCAAGGGGTTTAACTGAAATGAGGAGGAAAGAGGGTCTTACTTAGAGGCTCACCTGGGGTGTAGATCCACCAGCAGCACCAAAGTTTGCATTGGAATAACATCGATCCTTTTACAGTGAAACCTTGCCACTTTAGTAATTTTTTTTTTTTTTTTAATCAATTACTAGAAATTTCAGGCGACCCCATTTGAATTCCAGGCGGCCCCACGTGGGGTCCCGACCCCAAGGTTGAAAAACACTGGTCTAATGACTCCAAAAAAGAAAATCAGAGTTGGAAATTTCCAAATTCACAGTATTTCACAGCCTGATTTACAGCTTTATATTGTATATGTTTATTTTGTGTTTTTGTATTACAATAGGAGGGCTAGTGCTATTTATTGTTAAGTATTTTTATTGTTGCTGTGATTGTTGTTGTTATTTGTTTGTTATTTATTTTTCAATATTGGGCAGAGACCAAGGTTATAATAGTTTTGGAGTTTTATTATAGTTTAGGTTTATTTAGTTTTGACTTTTTTTTTTTTCTCTAATTCAGTTAGTTTTAATTAGTTTTTAGAGCAGGTTTGCCAATCAGAACCCAGAACCAATCAGAGCCCGGACCCAATCTGAGTCCAGACCTGAGTCCCACACAGAGGACTGTTCAAGCCACAGCTCCTCAGAATATGACTGAGCTGATGCAGTTGTGTGAGGAGGAAGGGTCTGAAATGTCCCTGGACAGGTGCAGGTCTGACCCCCCACCTACCAAAAAAGGCTTGTTTCAGGTTCCTGCTCCCAGAGGACGATCAACCAGTTACTAAACCCAAGGGTTCATTTAGTTTTTCCAGCAGCACTGTGTCCAATACAGACATGAAACAGTCTGTTCCACCTGTTCGGGTGGAATGAGCTGAAACACATTCTGTTTGTCTGCACTGGGGCCTCACATGCACATCAGATCACATTTAAAGACCAGTTCATGCAGAAAACTTCAAAGGGTTTTACATACTTTTTCTTGCCGTTGTAGGTATTTCAAAAATAAACACAAACTGTCATGGTCTGCACCAGGTTTTGCCGCTGACTCACCCTTCCACCAGCTGACCACACCTACAACCCATCACCCATTAGCACCGCATATAAGCAGCCCCTGTGCTCCAGCCCCTGCCAGGTCATAATCTTCCCTCTCCCAGGAGGGATCCCCTGATCCCCAACCCTCTGACTCTCATGACCGCTCTTGTGCGTTCTCCAGAACCCTCTGATCTCTGTGAGCACTCTTCTGCTTTCCCTAGAACCATCTGATCACCGTGAGCACTCTTCTGCTTTCCCTAGAACCATCTGATCCCTGTGAGCACTCTTCTGCTTTCCCTAGAACCATCTGATCCCTGTGAGCACTCTTCTGCTTTCCCTAGAACCATCTGATCCCTGTGAGCACTCTTCTGCTTTCCCTAGAACCATCTGATCCCTGTGAGCACTCATCTGCTTTCCCTAGAACCATCTGATCCCTGTGAGCACTCATCTGCTTTCCCTAGAACCCTCTGATCCTTGTGAGTGCTCTTCTGCTTCCCTGGATCCCTCTGATTCTTGTGCTCTTCTGCTTTCCATAGAACCCTCTGATCCCTGTGAGTGCTCTTCTGCTTTCCCTAGAACCCTCTGATCCCTGTACTCATCTGCTTTCCCTACAACCCTCTAATACCCGAGGGCTCTTTTGCTTTCCCTAGAACCATCTGATCCCCGTGAGTACACTTCTGCTTTCCCTAGAACCCTCTGAGCGCCACAAATGCTCTTCTGCTTTCCCTAGAACCCTCTGATCCCCGTGAGCACTCTTCTACTTTCCCTAGAACCCTCTGATCCCTGTGAGTGCTCTTCTGCTTTCCCTAGAACCCTCTGATCCCTGTACTCATCTGCTTTCCCTAGAACCCTCTGATCCCTGTGAGTGCTCTTCTGCTTTCCCTAGAACCCTCTGATCCCTGTACTCATCTGCTTTCCTTACAACCCTCTAATACCCCTGAGGGCTCTTTTGCTTTCCCTAGAACCATCTGATCCCCGTGAGTACACTTCTGCTTTCCCTAGAACCCTCTGAGTGCCACAAATGCTCTTCTGATTTCCCTAGAACCCAGTGATCCCCATGAGTGCTCTTCTGCTTCCCTGGATCCCTCTGCTCTTCTGCTTTCCCTAGAACCCTCTGATCCCTGTCTGTGCTCTTCTCCTTCCCTGGATCCCTCCGTACCCCCTCCCCAGCCTGCCTAGACTCCACCCCCCCATGGCCTTGTATGTGGTTCCAGGACCAGCCCCTCCCTCGCTGTAGATTGCTGTTCATTTCCTTGATGTCGTTTCCGTTCATCACGTTGGTTATCCTCGCAGCACCGAGCGCTTCAGTCCTTTTCCCGCTCCATGACATAAACGTCCCTGTTCAACCTCTCATCTGAACTAGACCGATCCCATCTACCAACTGATGCAGACCCAGCACTGCTGCGCAACAGGATGACAATGACATAAAAAATAAAAATAAAAAAATGGAAATGATGGAAGAAGTTACAAATGTCATAAAAAATGTTAAGAGACATAAGACGGAAGACCTTCAAATGCAAAAACAACAAAACAAGAACATAAAATTAGGGATGGGAATTGATAAGAATTTAATGATTCCGATTCCATTATCGATTTTTCTTATTGATCTGATTCTCTTATCGATTCTTATTGGGTGAGGGAATAAAAGAATACAAATGGGTGTGTTTGCATTAACTGTCTTTTATATTTCCATCTCTGCACAGAAAACATAACATATACAGTACGTGCAAATAATAATAACAGATGATGCTGCGGCCGGTTTGGGGGGGGGGGGTTATAGTGAAAGTGAAACTAAAGACGCTTTACTAATTCTTCTATTGCTGCATTTCCTCTACGTGGAACAGTTCGACTCAGCCCATCTCCCGTTGTTGTGCACCTCATTTCCTTTCCTCTACCTTCGGAAACTTGTATTTTAGGGGGTACGACGTTTGTTGCCGGCACCAGAACCAGAACTGGTGATGGACGGACCGGTGTTCACTAGATTCACAAGCGTCACTAAGTAGCAAATCAAATGAATCACATGCTGTGGACAAATGTTTGAACATACTGGAGGGATTCCACCCTTTTGAAGAACTGGAAGCTTTGACAGTGTTCCAGCGGACCTGGTGTCGTCTGTTTAGACCGCTATGTTGGCTACGCTCTGACCAAAACAATGCAGCGTACGTGTGACGTCATCACGCATGCGCAACGAAGGCGGAATCGATAAGCAGAATCGTTAAGCAGGCAAGCAAACAATTCCAAGGAATCCAGCTACTGAGATCCGGTTCTCAAAAAGAACCGGTTCTCGATTCCCATCCCTACATAAGATGGAAACTGTAAAACAAAAGAATTTCCCACAGTGCTTTGACAATAAAAAGTCAGTCTCATGTTTGTGTGTGTGATCATTTTAATTATGTCATGTGTTCGTTACTGATGAGTTCCTTTAACATTATGACCTGATCTGTCATTAGAGCAGTAGTTATTATGGTCCAGTCTGTTATGGACGTTCTGAAGATCCGACAAAGTGATGGTGGAAGACACAGTAAAATGTAAATAATACAGCAACTGACTTATTTTTATAAATCTAGGTCAGGAACAGATATAAAAGTGAAAGTTTGGGTCTCAAAGTGATGCTTTGGAAAAGGACATAGAAGCATAAAATTTAAACCTGCCACTTCCAAGGCCACACCAGGTTTAACCGAATGGTCTTTGTTTATACATGAACATGTTTCTGCTTTTTAATCTTGGGCTGACATTAGTATTAGGGATGCACAATAAGTATCGGTGCTGATAACACTGGTCAACAACAAATTTATTGTTGAAGTTTTTTGAGCTGATTTAGGATAATTTTGGTGTGCTGAATCCAAAAATCACATTAATTTTGCTCAATCAGGTCAACTTTCTGAACTATGCTACATATTGGCTTTTTAACATTTTTGCTTACATTTATGGGCATTTTCACATCATATGATACAAAATTCTTTCATATTTCTTGCAATAAACAAGTTCTGAAGATTTTACTTTTGCCAATTTATGATTAATGTTTTTTTTAATATTACAGGTGAATGAAATGGCTTCGACTAGAAGATCTTGCAAAAATAAGCCTGACGATTTCTGCTACATCTGCGGTGAATACACCATTGTACCTAACAGGAATCCTGTTAGAAAAGGATTTTTTTTTCCCTTAAAACCTATTTTGGGTGAGAACTATATAAAAAATCAACTGATAAAGTCACAAAAATGTTATCAATTTTGTGAGAAGATCAAATTTTTCAAAATCAAATTAGCAAAAAATCCTGACCTGATTGAGAAAAACAGATGTCATTTTTGGATTTAGCGGTGCAAAATGGTCCTAATTCAGTTGAAAAAGCCTAGAGAACTCGCAAAAAACATTTTTTTGTAACCCAGTGTAATTATCGGTCTGATATAGAAAAAAATGACATCATTCAGATAATTCAATTTTTCACCAATAAATACAGCCCATAATAATGAATCTAATTTGTTTAGATTTGGTGCATCAGCACATGCGTAAACATGATGACATCAGCTGGATCGATCCCAAAATAAGATACAGTAGAGGGTATGCACATGACGTCACCGCTAGCGGAAGTCACTATGGTTCTGCCCACTGAGTGGCAGAAAGAGGGAGATGAGTGGCAGCGTTGGCTTCAATACTGTCTAAACTGAAGAACAATATTTAATAAAAAATGGGGAAGAGCTGTTGTGCGATTAATTGTATGAACAGGTTTAAAAAGCAGTCGGAGCTATCGTTTTACAGACACCGAAAGACAAAGAAAAGAGAAGTAGATGGATCCACAAATCCAGGAAACCAAACCTAGATCTGTGGATCCTGTTTGGTGTCAGCTAACATTAATTTATGCTGTATTTTTGGGTCAAATCAGACCTTAAATTACATATTGTTTTGGCTGACGTTACTTCTTAGTAAAGCTCTTGGTTTCATGATCAGATCTTTCATGGTTTTTGTCTTCATTTTGTGATTCTGAACCTTGTGCTCCTACATGATTAGTAAACTAACTGAAACTGAGGCTAACCCAGTTTTTCAAATACGGGGGAACTGGAGAATAAAACTACGACAGCATATTAGAGCCACATGAGAAAATAAAAACACTTATCACTATGAGTATAAAGTCATAAAATATCGATATAAAACCTGTAATTTTATGATAATAAAGTCAAATACAAAAAGAATCACAATGTTATGAGAATAAAGACGTAGTTATAAAAAAAAAAACTCATAATTTAACAAAAATGTCATTCGTTTATGAGATTAAAGTCGTTATATTCCAACAATAAAGCCATAATATTACAAGAATAATGTCGTAATTTAAAAACAGGAGGGAAAAAATATCATAATTTCCCAGAATCCAGTGGTCCCCTGCTGGTCCACAGCAGTAGTATCTGTGTTGTATAAAGTACTTGATCTGAACTAGACTCAGTAAATCTCCTCAGTCCCAGTAGATCATGCATATATTCACTGGGGTCAGTCCACGGTCTACTGTAAATGCACTGTGGATCAGCTGGTTCTGGGCCCCAGTTTTAGACCCTGGTTGTCAGTGATGATGAAACCATGTATATTTGTTTCATGTAAAAACAGCGATGATCCCCTCCACCCTGGATGTCAGGATCCTCCATTTCTGTCCACATGTCAGTGTTCGTGGACCACTCGTTCTTTGGTAGCTCGTACAGATCCATGTCCAGTCCAACTGTCCTTAATTTAATTTCATATTTCACATTTTCCTGGTCTGGCTGTGTTTACTGCTATACTCCGTCATGTTGAGCAGGTTGGTTTTTGCCACTCAGTCTGACTTAGAGGGGCGTGGCCTAGGGGGGAAGTGACGTATGTGCATACCCTCTTTATGTGTGAGGGGCGGGGCTTGTTAGGCCTGGCACCACTTAATTCACAGGTGTCAAACATGCGGCCCAGGGGCCAAAACCGGCCTGCCAAAGGTTCCAATCTGGCCAGCGGGATGAATTTACAAAGTGCAAAATGCAAAAATTACCCTGAAGATATTAACAGTCAAGGACATCAAACTCAAAAATAACAGCATAATAACCTAAAAATAATGACTCCAAATTTTCTTCTTGGTTTAATGTGAGAAAAATAATATGACGTTATGCTTGTAAATAATGGCAACACCAATTTTGTCTCTTTGATTTATTGCAAAGAACATTAAATTCTGATATCCTTTAACAGTAAAATGTGACTAACCTGAACAAATATGAACAACCTGGAATGTCGAAAGAAAATAAGTGCAATTTTAACAATATTCTGCATGTTTTGTGCCTTGGTAGATCTGATCTGCAATGCACATGTAGGAATCATAAGTTGAGGCAGAATATTGATAAAATTGTATTTATTTTTCTTCTGAAATTTCAGTTTTTTCAGGGTTTTGATATCTTTTTTGGTTTGGATAGAAATAGTTTCATCATTTAATGTTACTTTTTGCACTAAAAAATTTGGAGTTGTCATTATTTATAGGTTATTATGCTATTATTTTACTAGTCCGGCCCACTGGAGATCAAACTGGGCTGAATATGGGTGGCCCCTGAAAGAAAGTTTGACAGCCAATTTACTATTAACTGAGTTTAAAACTGACTTTAAATAATAATAAAAGAATGTGAAGGACGGGAACTATTGGTTTGTTTTCGGTATCGGTTACAAGAAGAAGGAAGTTATCAGTATCGGTTGTAAAAAAAAAAAAATAAAAAATATTGTGCATCCCTAATTAGTAACACATGGCAGAGATTTGTCACCATGACTTTTTCCGAGTATCTGATGGTGTGAGGAACCAATGGGTGATTAAAACCAACCACCTCTGAATCAAAACGTCAGTGAAAAAGCAAAACACGTCCAACCCAAAGCAGAAAAAACCCAACACTAACAATAAGTATTCCACTTAATGACACGTACATTAGCACAGACAGTGGTAAAGGTGCATAGCAGTGGACTGAAATGCATAATTCTCTAGAGAACCTGAAGATTTCATATTAAAATAAGGCTATGTCAAAAATTCATGATTATAGTGGAGCCTCAGACCAGATGTTGTTCTTATAGAATTCACAAACAGACAAATCATCAGATAATTTGCTGTAAAACCGACATGGTGGACTTGTCCCATGAAGTCCTGGTCCCATGAAGTCCTGGTCCGGGTGGATCAGATGTTGACGCTGTGGGCGTGTTTCTTACACAGAGGTTTGTCTTTTTTGGAGAAGAATGGCTGACCTTCCAAACTGACAGTGCACACCTTTGCGACAGAGACACACAAATACAACTGGTATGAACTTCATTTTCTTTTGATCTGACACCGTCATGTTCTGTTATTTCTACCCTCTCCACTACGATACATTCAAAGTTAGTCATGTTTTCATGTTTGCTGTACTTATCTCTTTTATTGTGTTGTGTTGTTTTCTATGTTTTTATTCTGCTGTCATGCACTTTTGCTTTGTCTGTCAAAGCACTTTGTAAATTCAGTGTTTAAAGGTGCTATATAAATAAAGTTATTATTGTTATTATTATTATTATTATTATTACTATTACACTGGTCTACAATTTTTTAGAAATGATTTTCTTCAGACATTAAATGTGCTAAATGTTACGTATTTTAATAAGATTAATTGGAAAATAAATGACAAAAGTGCCGGTTTGCTGATGTTTTCAAGGTATATGATTAAGTGTTATTACACATATATATTGGTTTATGTACATTTATATAATAGTTTTCTAAATCTTCCACTAAACAGAACCTGTAAAGTGAATGTATTCTAATGTGCAGACAGTGTTCTGAAGTAGATCTTGTAGCTCTGAGACAAATATTCCTTTTGAGTCAAACCCATTCTCTCGTTAATTCTTGAGTTTCACATTTTGACCCAAGGCTGTATCTTGGAAAGTTCAGCCAACCAGCATTTTTGACTTGACTTTTCTTTATGAGTGACTCTCATGTGGTAAAATTTCATTACTTTTATTCTGGAAGCATTTTCCTTGTAGACCAGTGCTATTATTATTATTATTATTATTATTATTATTATTATTATTATTATTATTATTATTAACACAACATTTATAACAGTTTTATAAAGTAACAAACCCAGGCCAAATCCTCTTACTTTGAAAAATAATATCATCAACAACAACAAATTATAAATGGAACAAAAAGTGTTTGAAACTGACACAAATAATTTGGATAAAATCTTTTTTCCATTTGAAACTAAAGAAAAAAAAAAGATTTCAAATTCTAATGCAGCGTTTCCACTATGAGGTAGCAGCTCGGCTCGACTTGACTCGACTTGACCTTTTTGCATTTCCACTAAAAAAAAAAGGACCTGGAATCTGGTGCCTGGTACTAATTTTTTGGTATCACCTCCGCTGAGGTTCCAAGACTGGGGACCAGATGACCCCAAGGTTGAAAAACACTGTTTTAAAGACTTTTTTAAGGTGTTAAAGGCAGATTTGTAAATTCAAGACTTTTAAGACCTTTTGAAGACCCCACTGGATCCCTGGTTCTACAGCTGAACTGCAGGTCCAGGTGTTCCGTTCATCACAGAGGGTCCACTTACTGCACACACAAAGCAGGTGTCATGCCAGGTGAATCCTAGCGCCTCCAGGAACTTGTCTCCAGCTTCGATGGGGAAATCACAGCCGTGGCAGTTAGTCCCAAACAGCTGGTAGTAGTCTGAGGAAATGCATTCAGACAGAGAAGACACCAGACATGAGGACACATGAAACACACTTTAGCCGAGGATGGGGGTTGGGGTGGTGGATGGGGGGATATGATAACAAAGAGTGTGGTCTAGAACCAGCTCTAAATGAAAAGTGTCATGAGATAACTTTTGTTATAATGTGGTGTTATGTAAATAAAATTTGACTGATTTATTGATATTTCAGAACAAAACCAACCTTTTGAGATAAAGACTTAACCCTTAAAGATCCAAACGTCCACCTTTAACCTAAACCATCTACTGATCTAAACTGTTTAATACCTGTTCATCCACTAATCCTATCAAACCATGTCAATAATTGGTGTAAAATACAGTTCTTCATCTTTTCATGGTCAACAGATATGACCCATTTGGACGTTCAGAGGCTCCGTAGTTGCCGTGGAAACACCATCATCTTCTCCAACATTGATTCACCGGTAAAACCCATGGAGTTGGATCAATGACAGTGGATGGAGACACTGGGTTTATGTTCAGTTAATGAGAGATTTTGTTGAAAAAGTCACTTTTTCTTCAGTTTTCTCTGTTTCTGATATAATAAAACAACTTTAATCTGAGCTTTAATGAACATCTACATGATCAGAAAATTAAATATAGGAAAATACATGATTTATACTGAAAAAACACAAAATATAGAGGATTATATTATAATAAACGGTGATAAATAAATTAGGAATGAATAAATACATAGAAAAAAATGATTTGGAAACTGCCACTGAACAAGCACTGGGTCTTTATGGGTTAATTAAGGAGAAAAGAAAAATTATGGTAGTTTGGGTGTAGAGCTGCAACAACAGACACACAGGTTCATAAACATCACAGTCAATAACAAACTTCATATATATATATATATATATATATATATACACACATATATGGATTAAATGCAAGAGACCAAATATAGGACCTTTGATAGGACACATTGACAATCTGCTGACACCAAATTTGGTTCCTTTTATTGGCTTTTCTTACAAACTTATTACTTTATAATCATACAGGATCTGAGTTTTGTTCATAGTTACTTTGTGTAATTTCCTCCATTTAAGGAAAATTATTCTTTCATCTAAAGCGTCCAAAATAAACCAACATCAGAAAAGTTATGTTAACTCGGCAGTTCATTTTTGAAGACCAATCCAAATCATTTTCATGACATTTTATTTATATTAAATTCAGATGGTTAAATATTGGACACCCCTGCCATGTGGCTCTGACCTGTTTCACAGTATGGCTTTCCGTCCTCCATGTGGAACATGTTTCCTCTGATTGGCTGTTGACAAGCAGCGCAGACAAAACAGGACACATGCCAGGTCTGCTTCAGTGCATTCATGACCTCCTGCAGGGAAACAAACACCACAGATCACACACAACACTTTCAGATCCATTTATTAACCATTAACTTCTGCATCTGTTTCTTCAATAATGTACACTGTGAACTGTTTTCTGAAGAACAATCAGACGTAGAACCAGAACAACATGTCTTCAGTTTGGTCACACACCCCCAGAATCTTGTGCTGGCAGTGGAAGCAGGTGGGGGCCAAAAAGTCCTCGTAGCAGCGTTCACAGTACACCTGGCCTCGCTCCTCCACAAAGCCACGGTCTGCCAAGGAGGAGTGGCAGTGGGAGCAGTTGAACTCCTCTGGATGCCAGGACATGCCCATGGCCACCAGGAACGGCCCCCTGGGAAGAAACCCAACAGACACATGTTCTCACACACACTCTGCCCTTTCATTTCCATTACTCTGCTCGCAAATAAATCACAAATCATTCATTAATAATCTTTAATTTGCCTCAATGGACCTTAATCGTACAGACATGAAGAACTGCAGAAACGTTTCTGTCATATCTGACAGATGGGGTTTTTATGGATTTTTTTGAAATCTCATCTATTAGCATTTAATTATTGATAATATTTGTCTAGCACATGTTATACAAATTACTGCTCTAATTGTGTTTGATAGTGTTTATATATATATATATATATATATATATATATATATATATATATATATATATATATATATATATGTATATATATATATATATATGTATATATATATATATATATATATATATATATATATATATATATATATATATATATATATATATATATATATATATACACATACATATACAAGAGCCAAGTGGCCTGTGTGTGTGTGTGTGTGTGTGTGTGTGTCTGGGGATTCACACTAACTCTGCACACAGCTGACTGCTGTCCATGTTGTTATGGACAGAACGCTTTGGCGGTGACTGCTAGACAAGTATGGTAAGCATGTACAAATACACAACAGCATAAAAACTCACATATATATATATATATATATTAATATTTATACGTACACAGTATCTATCTATCTATCTATCTATCTATCTGTATATCTATATCTATCTATCTATCTATCTATCTATATATATATATATATTTATATATACATATATATATTAATATTTATATTTATACGTACACAGTATCTATATCTATCTATTTATCTATCTATCTATCTATGTATATGTATATGTATATGTATATCTATATCTATCTATCTATCTATCTATCTATCTATATATATATATGTATATATATATATATATACATAAATATATATATATATATATATATATATATATATATATATATGAAGGCTGGTATCAATCTTGTTGGACAGAAATAAAGCCATAAATGACTGAATGAAGGTGGTATCCAGCTGCAGCAGCCCCTCACAAAGCTCATCTGTCCAGTAAATTATTATTATTCCAGGTTTACAGTGACACTAGTATTTCATTGAATATCAGTCAATACTTTTACTTTTGAGGACAGTAATAGAGATGAAGCAGAATTCAGCTGTTCAACACAGAACCATCTGATGTGTCGACATTTTTAAATCACTTAAAACATTTCAACTCATACTGTATGATTTATGACTATAATAAATACAGTATGTTCTTTAAATAATTTGAAATGCACATTGACCTGATGAATGAGTGACTTCTGTTCATATAGTAACAGTTTTAAAAGACTTGTGCAAAGGATTGTGGGTGTTTATGTAGCCTAAAGTATCCACAGAAACACCATGACAGTCCTCACTCCCTGGTAGGATCCAGGAGTTTGGAGAAGCTGGTGTGTTCAGGTGGTGAAGGGCAGATCTACCGTTTACCTGATGACGCTGTTGCACTTGTTGCACATGGGGGTCCGGGTCCCTGCAGGGATGTGCTCGGCCCTCTGCACCAGAGAGTCCAGGTCCTGTGG
Source organism: Sphaeramia orbicularis (assembly GCF_902148855.1). Taxonomy (NCBI): domain Eukaryota; kingdom Metazoa; phylum Chordata; class Actinopteri; order Kurtiformes; family Apogonidae; genus Sphaeramia; species Sphaeramia orbicularis. The sequence continues at coordinate 77,508,608 of NC_043968.1, forward strand.
GTGTGGCTGTGGGGTGGGGCGGTCCGGAACTTTGGATGGAGGAGCGGACACTTTACCAAAAGAGGGAAGAGCTCCACCTTTAGGAAAACCTAAATGAGAGGAAAAACAATGAGGTGGAAGTTTTATGATAGTGAATGTGTCTTTTAAAACTGTAGGCGGAGCTCCATAGAGAAAAACGTTACAAAAACAGCGAAAAAGAACTAAAACAGAAAAATGAACCAAAACACCATCATTTTTTTTTTGCACCTTCAACTACGCCTCCATGACAGAAGCATGAAACAGCTGGATGGGACAGAGACAGACTGTTCTGCCCAGACCAGGGACGACACATTTGTCCCACTGAGTCAAACACCTGGAAAAATAACCTTCCCTTCGTTTCATCTCAAAACACAGAGAAGATGCAGAAGTTTCCTCTTCTGCTGATCAGTGCAAAGACGCATTAATAAAGGAGGTTGGATGTGGACAGAAACACTACTGAAAGACTGCACCACTGTCCAACACCCAGAGGTCAGAGGTCAGAGGTCAAGTGCTCCTGAAATGTCCCTGTAGTCATGAACAAACAGAAGTGGAAACTCACAAGGAAGTGAGAGGACTGAGAGGAGCAGAATGAACGAGTAAAGAGAGACCAAATATGGACACAAGACAGGGACGGGAGGAGAACACTGTTGTTGTTGTTGTTTTTTGTTTGTTTATTTGTTTGATTTTCCCTTTGTTTATGTGTTGTTGTTGTTTTTTTCTATCCACAATGTCTTGTTAACTATCACTAATTAAAAAAAAAAAAAAGTCTTGCCTCATTTTCTTGTTCTATTGGCAGATAATTTTACTTAGTTTATGTTTTGTTTTGTTATTAATTTTCTTTATTGGAAGTAATTTCACTGGCATAACATGACATTGCAATGTGATAAAAAGGACTTCCATTCTTTCATTTTTTTTTTTATCCCTCCCACAATCCCACCCTACCTAAAAGAAGACAATCCTCAATGTAAATCCAATGTTGATAAGTAATCAGCACAGAATAGATACAACAACTGTTTAATTAACAAAACAAAACAAAACAAAAAGTGCAGCAAAAATAAAACAAAACAAAAAACAAACAAAACAAAGCAAACAGAAAAAAGATGGGGGGGGTGGGGGGCTCAGTTATCACGATCAGGCAGAGATGTCAAGGTTTCAATCTAATTTAAGAGAGGTCTCCAAGTTTTTTCAAATGACTTTAAGGAGCCATTGAAGGAAAATCTAAGCTTTTCAAGTCTAATGGAATAATTCAATAATAATATTTTTATTCTTGTGTTTAAAAGCTGTTTTTTTTTCCAGTGTAATATTAAATTCTGATTATTTTACATTTCTCCGATGTTATTAATACGTTTACAGTAACTTGGAAAACATACACCCTCATGATCACGAGTGTTTTTCTGAAGTACGAAAAAAGCATTTGAACAAAAATACATTTAAAGTCTTTATATCATGATGAGAAGAGAAAGAAAGGAAGGAAAGAAAAGCTGATCAAATGTGTCCTAAATGTCCTCCTTGGATATTTGACACCAGTGGCGGCTGCTCGTCTTTCAGAGAGGGGAAGCTCCTTGTCAGCTTACATCAAAAAAATTGTCAAGTTATTCAAACATAAATTCGTCCCTCCGCTCCATTAGCATTGTCTGCCATCGTGTGCACCTTGTCAGATAGCTAGTTCACGCTGACCTAGCAACAGTATGATTGATTTAACTATCTACAAAATGATATTAAACTCCGGCAAGAAATGATTAAATTATGTAAATGAAACAAGAAAATGTTGAAATTATGTTAAATTGAAACAAGGAAGTACAATGAGTGTGTTTTATTTACAGTGCAAGAAATGAACGAGTAATTTCGTAGTGGTTTATCTGTCGATTTCACAGCAGAATGTGTGACGGTATTAAACTGAACTGTGTCAGTGAAGGGGTAGGTCTCAAAATAGCTGTCAATCAAATTTTCGACTGATCCTCCAATCAGCACGTGGAAGCTCAGCGTCCAGCCCAGCCGAGCTCCGCCCACAGTTCCATTCACCCCCAGAGACACCGAGCGTCTGAGGGCGGGACAACATCGTGGCATTTATCCAATTACCATCCAGTTTTGAGGCAATGAAAAAAACTGTTCCACTCAGTCCCAGTGAAGTGCATGGACGCTGAGCGTCTACGGACAAATGCACTGAGCAGAGATCGAATGAGAAAACAGAGACACAGGAATGGAGGAGAAGTGAACATCGAGTCTGTTGATTTGTGATAAAGCTGATTCTGAACGAACTCGTCTGTGAGATGAACGTGTTCTAACACATTTGTAGTCAATGAAATGTCAACACAACCAAACATATTTAACCATTTCATTTTTGTAATTTTAGGGGAAGCTGAGCTTCCCTTGCAGTCTGTGAGAAATCACCTCTGTTTGACACAGAACAGAATAAGGACAGAAAACTGTCCCATTTGTTTTAAACTGGATCCAGTTCTGATGCAGATAATCAGGCTGGACTCAAACTGGTTTTTCCTTCCCATCGTCTGACTCTGTGGCTCTGAAAGCTGCTACAGTGGGATGGATGGATGTCAGCGACGCCACGCTTCCAAACCCATCCTCTGGCAAGAGCGCAGAATGTGAGGAGAGCCACAATAGGACGGCAAAGGAAACAGACTTTTGTTGGTGTCATTGGTGTGAGCTGCATAAGGAAGATAAGGAGCGAAAAGTCCTGCTGAGAACACGTCCTACTGGGACACAGCAGGACGTCACATCTGTCTGTCTGTTCTGTCTGTCTGTTCTATCTGTCTGTCTGTTCTATCTGTCTGTCTGTTCTATCTGTCTGTTCTGTCTGTCTGTCTGTTCTGTCTGTCTGTTCTGTCTGTCTGTTCTATCTGTCTGTCTGTTCTATCTGTCTTTCTGTTCCATCTGTCTGTCTGTTCTATCTGTCTGTCTGTTCTATCTGTCTGTCTGTCTGTTCTGTCTGTCTGTTCTATCTGTCTGTCTGTCTGTTCTGTCTGTCTGTTCTATCTGTCTGTCTGTTCTGTCTGTCTGTTCTATCTGTCTGTCTGTCTGTTCTGTCTGTCTGTCTGTTCTGTCTGTCTGTTCTATCTGTCTGTCTGTTCTATCTGTCTGTCTGTTCTATCTGTCTGTTCTGTCTGTCTGTTCTGTCTGTCTGTTCCATCTGTCTGTCTGTTCTATCTGTCTGTCTGTTCTGTCTGTCTGTTCTATCTGTCTGTCTGTTCTATCTGTCTGTTCTGTCTGTCTGTTCTGTCTGTCTGTTCTATCTGTCTGTCTGTTCTATCTGTCTGTCTGTTCCATCTGTCTGTCTGTTCTATCTGTCTGTCTGTTCTGTCTGTCTGTTCTATCTGTCTGTCTGTTCCATCTGTCTGTCTGTTCTATCTGTCTGTCTGTTCTGTCTGTCTGTTCTATCTGTCTGTCTGTTCTATCTGTCTGTCTGTTCTATCTGTCTGTTCTGTCTGTCTGTTCTGTCTGTCTGTTCTATCTGTCTGTCTGTTCTATCTGTCTGTCTGTTCTATCTGTCTGTTCTGTCTGTCTGTCTGTTCCATCTGTCTGTCTGTTCTATCTGTCTGTCTGTTCTGTCTGTCTGTTCTATCTGTCTGTCTGTTCTATCTGTCTGTTCTGTCTGTCTGTTCTGTCTGTCTGTTCTATCTGTCTGTCTGTTCTATCTGTCTGTCTGTTCCATCTGTCTGTCTGTTCTATCTGTCTGTCTGTTCTGTCTGTCTGTTCTATCTGTCTGTCTGTTCCATCTGTCTGTCTGTTCTATCTGTCTGTTCTGTCTGTCTGTTCTATCTGTCTGTCTGTTCCATCTGTCTGTCTGTTCTATCTGTCTGTTCCTTCTGTCTGTCTGTTCTATCTGTCTGTTCTGTCTGTCTGTTCTATCTGTCTGTCTGTTCTATCTGTCTGTTCTGTCTGTCTGTTCTATCTGTCTGTTCTGTCTGTCTGTTCTATCTGTCTGTCTGTTCCATCTGTCTGTCTGTTCTGTCTGTTCTATCTGTCTGTTCTATCTGTCTGTTCTATCTGTCTGTCTGTTCCATCTGTCTGTCTGTTCTGTCTGTTCTGTCTGTCTGTTCTGTCTGTCTGTTCTATCTGTCTGTTCTGTCTGTCTGTTCTATCTGTCTGTCTGTTCCATCTGTCTGTCTGTTCTGTCTGTTCTATCTGTCTGTTCTGTCTGTCTGTTCTATCTGTCTGTCTGTTCCATCTGTCTGTCTGTTCTGTCTGTTCTGTCTGTCTGTTCTATCTGTCTGTTCTGTCTGTCTGTTCTATCTGTCTGTCTGTTCCATCTGTCTGTCTGTTCTGTCTGTTCTATCTGTCTGTTCTATCTGTCTGTTCTGTCTGTCTGTTCTATCTGTCTGTCTGTTCTATCTGTCTGTTCTGTCTGTCTGTTCTATCTGTCTGTCTGTTCTATCTGTCTGTCTGTTCCATCTGTCTGTCTGTTCTGTCTGTTCTGTCTGTCTGTTCTGTCTGTCTGTTCTATCTGTCTGTTCTGTCTGTCTGTTCTATCTGTCTGTCTGTTCCATCTGTCTGTCTGTTCTGTCTGTTCTATCTGTCTGTTCTATCTGTCTGTTCTATCTGTCTGTCTGTTCCATCTGTCTGTCTGTTCTGTCTGTTCTGTCTGTCTGTTCTGTCTGTCTGTTCTATCTGTCTGTTCTGTCTGTCTGTTCTATCTGTCTGTCTGTTCCATCTGTCTGTCTGTTCTGTCTGTTCTGTCTGTCTGTTCTATCTGTCTGTTCTGTCTGTCTGTTCTATCTGTCTGTCTGTTCCATCTGTCTGTCTGTTCTGTCTGTTCTGTCTGTCTGTTCTATCTGTCTGTTCTGTCTGTCTGTTCTATCTGTCTGTCTGTTCCATCTGTCTGTCTGTTCTGTCTGTTCTATCTGTCTGTTCTATCTGTCTGTTCTGTCTGTCTGTTCTATCTGTCTGTTTCTATTTGTCTGTCTGTTCTGTCTGTCTGTTCTATCTGTCTGTTCCTTCAGTCTGGATCCACAAGAAGAAAACAATTCCCTTTGACCAGCGGTATCTGCGTCTGCGTCTGGGATTTGAACCGTTTACACACATTTGGGACCGACTCAGACTTTTTCTGCCCTGGTCAGAATATATGTTCATCCAAGCACAATTTACCAGAAAAACTAACCTAAATATAATAAATATGAATGTTTGAATATTATTATTATTATTATTATTATTATTATTATTATTATTATTATTCTACTATAGTTTAATTAGTGACAGTCTTGGTCTGACCTCAGCTCCACACACACACACACACACACACACACACCTACACACACACACACACACACACACACACACACACTCTCAGATCTGTACTTGTTTTCTTCAAGTCCAGTATGTGATAATGTGATAAATAAGTCAGATGACAGAGGTGGGACTGTGGTCGGAGCTGCTGGTTCACTAACTGTTTCTGAAAAGCTCTTCAGGGAACTAAGCTGTGGTTCCACACATGCCCCACCACCCCACCCCACCCCCCCACTGCGCAGGACACACAGTCAGTGTGTTCCAGCAGAAGTGCACACTGGTGTCTCAGTGTTCCTAATAATGAGGCCGACCTGTTTAACCCCCCAGTAAATATTTACCCTGACCAGCCTGGGTCTACTGGCAGGGGCTGTCTCCTTTAAATGACAGCTATCAAACTAAATAAGGTTCAACAACGCTTAATTTCACTGTTTAACGAAGGGCATCCTGGAAAACACCTAAAATTGGAGCTCATTAACAGAATTCCTCTGGTTTTTATAGAATTCAAAGTGTTAAATGGGTTTCGTGTCAGGTATTAAACCTTCTACAGCTGAGCAGCAAGGATTGAACGGTCAGACATCGCCCTCTGCAGGCAAAGACACATAAATGCATGAAGTCATTTATATTTTCACTTCTGCCCGATGCAAAGTTTGGAAATGAAGATTAGACCACTTGTGATTATTTTACACTGCAAAAATCTAAATCTGACCAAGTGTATTTGTCTCATTTCTAGTCCAAATATCTCATCACACTTAAAATCAGACAGAATCACCTAAAGAGGAACTTTTTAGTGAGATGTAAGAACTGATTTATAGACAGTAGATCTAGAAAATCTGATTTCAACAAATCTGAACAAGATAATTGTCACTTGTTCCATTGGCAGATTTTTTGTCTTAAATCATGATTTTTTTATTTTTTATTTTGGCTTAATTCAAGGTTTTTTGCTTAATTCAAGATTTTTTATTTTTATTTTTTTTTTTTGCTTAATTCAAAATTATTTTGCTTAATTCAAGATTTTTTTTTTGCTTAATTTAAGATTTTTTTTTAGCTTAATTCAAGATTTTTTTGCTTAATTGAGGATTTTTTTTTGCTTAATTCAAGATCTGTTGCTTAATTTAAGGTTTGTTGCTTAATTTAAGATTTTTTTGCTTAATTCAAGATTTTTTTTTTTTTTGCTTAATTCAAGATTTTGTTGCTTAATTCAAGATCTTTTTTTCTTAATTCAAGTTTTGTTTTTTGTTTTTTGTTTTTTGTTTTGCTTAATTCAAGATTTTTTTGGCTTAATTCAAGCCAAAAAATCTGCCAATTGAACAAGTGAAAATTATCTTGGTAAGATTTTGACTTTTTCCAGTGTATACAGGGTGGGGAAGCAAAATTTACAATGAACATTTAGTTGTTTTTTCTCAGCAGGCACTACGTCAATTGTTTTGAAACCAAACATACAGGGGTTGGACAAAATAATGGAAACACCTAACATTGTGGCATCACAGAAGGTGTTTCCATTATTTTGTCCAACCCCTGTATATTGATGTCATAATCATACCTAACACTATTATCCATACCTTTTCAGAAACTTTTGCCCATATGAGTAATCAGGAAAGCAAACGTCAAAGAGTGTGTGATTTGCTGAATGCACTCGTCACACCAAAGGAGATTTCAAAAATAGTTGGAGTGTCCATAAAGACTGTTTATAATGGAAAGAAGAGAATGACTATGAGCAAAACTATTACGAGAAAGTCTGGAAGATACTATTAAAGAAGAATGGGAGAAGTTGTCACCCCAATATTTGAGGAACACTTGCGCAAGTTTCAGGAAGCGTGTGAAGGCAGTTATTGAGAAAGAAGGAGGACACATAGAATAAAAACATTTTCTATTATGTACATTTTCTTGTGGCAAATAAATTCTCATGACTTTCAATAAACTAACTGGTCATACACTGTCTTTCAATCCCTGCCTCAAAATATTGTACATTTTGCTTCCCCACCCTGTAGACAGGGCTTTAGATTACTTTAATTTGGGCACATCAGATGCTGGAATCGGCGGAGGGGGTGGGTGCGGGATTAGATTTTTCAACAGTAATTCCTGTTTTCTCAGACTATTTCAGATATATTCAAGAGTATGAAGGCATGGATTCCACAAGTCTAATTTCCAGAAGTATTGATCAGCATATGGCCAGCTGATTTTAATTCCAAAATCACAGGACTGCATGCAGGCAGATAATTCATATGTCATATGTTTCACTGCGTTTGTTATGTGAGCGGCCTGAACTTATAGGTCGCCCACGAGGCATGGTTGTTGAGAGAAAACCTTTGGCGTACAACGTACGAGTCAATCTCCAAGCTCTCATCACCTCTCATTGGCCGAAACGGGTGATTTAGACCAATCAAACGGCGCAAATATGTCATACCTGCTGCCAGACAATAGTCTGGTCTTGTCTGTCTTTTATGTTTTGTGTGTCACTTCCTGTTTTATTTTGTTAAGTTTCCCCTCATGTGTCTTGTCTGTCGTCTTTACTTCCTGTTCCCCGCTCATCCTGACCTCTGACCTGGTTACCTGTCTCCGCCCTAATTTGCTTCACCTGTGTCTAGTTGTCTTCCCTCCCTTTTGTGTATTTAAACCCTGTCTTTTCCCTTTGTCAGTCGCCAGTTTGTAACTCCAGTAGTTCAGACCAGCGTACTTGACCTCGTTTGTTCGCCTGTTTTTTGACCTGTTTTGGATTCCTCGGTTTTTCGTCTTCTGCCTGATCCCTGTCGGTTTTTGTCTGCCTCATCTGATCTGGTTTTGACCTTCTCGCCCTGACTACCGGTACGTGAGTTTGCCTAGTCCTTATGTCCTGTTGCTCGATTGTTAGCCTGCCTGTGTATGACCTGTTTCCGTCCCTGACCTCCCTTTGCTTTTCCCCAGTCGGGGAAAAGAATCCTAACACCGCTCGGGGAGACGGGCTGCTGCCCTCGATCCAGAGGACGAATCTGAGGAGAAAATCCCCAACCATTATCCTCAAGATTCTGTCACTCATTATATTTTTTTCACCTGTGTGTGAACAATAAACCTTTTGGAACTAACTTTTGTTGTCGGAGTTCTGCATTTGGATTCTGTGTTTGTGCTAACGTTATCACAAAATATGACTTCTGCGGGAAGCATGAATACTTGTGCTTTCCTGTTCGGTACATATGTGTTGTTGTCAATGTTTTCTCTGTCGTTATGAACAAGCCTTGTATATTATAACCGATGTGTTTTACGGGAGGAAAAAAGCAGGGGCGAGTGAGTCAATACTTTCGTTTACACTCTGCTCTGGCCTTTTTTTATTTTTAATTTGGGGACACTAATTTGGGGACATTTAATTTGGGCACACCGTTAGTCGGCCCAGCCAAGGTGTAATCTAAAGGCCTGGTAGATGTGCCATAAACAGGCCTTCAAAACATACAAGTTGATCTGAAATTCATCAAAGTGGTTCAATAATTACAGCTATTTCTAACAAAGATGGTCAAATCTGGTAAGAGCAAAATACATTCAAATGATATGAATACCCCCCCCAGTCACACAACACTTTGCCCTTCCTGCTCACTGATACCCTGGAGAAACAGGGATGCATTTTGAGGCTTAACATTAAATCTTTTCAAAAACTTCTGAAAAAAAAAAAAAAAAATTATAAAAAAAAAAAGCTAAAAAAGTGCGAGAAAGGCACATGTGAAGAACAATAATATACAAAGAATTAGATAAATAGTGTCTGAGAAATCAGTGGGAGAAAGTCTGTAAATTAAAATTTTCAAAGATTTGTTTAAAAAAAAAAAAAAAATCCCCAAATTGAATCTAGCATTAAACTGTGCAGTGCACCTCTACACGTGTCAAATTTGAAAAGAATCAGGTGAACAGTGTCTGAGAAAGGGATTGGACAAACATTTCAGATGGACAGAATTCCTGGTATATCTACCCCCCCCCCCTAAATTTTACCCTACATGACAAATATATGTATGTATGTATGTATGTATATGTGTATATTCTGTAATGAACATCCTATTTATTCAACTGTATATTCACCTGTACATTCAATATTTAATTTAACCACCTTATTTGCACTAGTTGTACATAACTGCACTCATCTGTACATATTACTTACCTGTACATATGATATTTAACTGTATTATACTGCACTTCTGCTATTTTGCACTTCTGATTGGATGCTAACTGCATTTCGTTACCCTGTATTTATACAGAGTAATGACAATAAAGTTGAATCTAATCTAATCTAATCTAATATGTTTGAGCATTAGCTACATTGTTTTATTGCCTTGTCTTTTATCTGTTTTATGACACCTGCTTGTGCTGTTTTACTATTAGGGCATATTAGGGCCACATACGAAATAAAAACACCAGTCACTACGAGAATAAAGTCATAAAATATCGAGATAACCCCCCCCTCCCCTCCCCCCCGCACCTCCTCCTGCCTCAGTTCTCAGTTCTGTACCTGATGGAACTCCAGTTTTGCTCTGGGACACTGGGCTCCTGAATGTGGAAGGGGAACCCACGTTTCCATTCCTGGGTGCCGCTGCGGATTTGGAGTATGTTTTTGCTGCAGGTGACGTGTAGACGGCGGGAGTAGTTTTGTCCTCGTCACTATAGAAAACACACACAAAGTTCAGGTTCATCACAGAAAACAACGAATGAACCTGCACAGAAAAACACAACACAAAGATGACGCTCTACTGTACCTTCAGCAGTGACAGAAGGGCCACAGTCTGCAGCTTCTGCACTTATTCATAGGAATACCTTCATGTTCATGCACAGTTCACTTTTCTTAACACTGTGATATTTGTATTTTATTTTGTTTTTCTTATACAGTCCCTTTTGCACTAAGTGTTTTTGCTGCTAAATCGAACTGAGCGGCTAAACTGATTGAATTGGTCTGAATGTGAAACGGATACTGTACTTTTGTTTTTTGTGTGCATTATTGTTATGAAATAGACTGCTTATTTTTGTTTTTAATATGTGTATTATAGTTATGAAATGGACAGTTTTGTTTTTTTTTATTATGACATTATTGTTAAGAAACAGACAGAGTTGATTTTGTTTTTAATATGTTTTATTATTATGACATGGACAGAGTTTATTTGGTTTTTTAAATATGCGTATTATTGTTATGAAATGGATAGAGTCGATTTTTGTTTTTTAATGTGTATTATTGTCATGAACTCGAAAGAGTTTATTTTTGTTTTCAGTATGTGTATCATTATTATGAAATGGACAGAGTTTATTTTTGTGTTTTAATATGTGTATTATTGTTATGAAATGGACAGTTTTTTTTTTAACATGACATTATTGCTCAGAATCGGACAGAGTTGATTTTTGTTTTTAATATGTTTTATTATTATGAAATGGAAAGAGTTTATTTGGTTTTTTAAATATGCGTATTATTGTTATGAAATAGACAGTTTATTTTTGTTTTTTAATGTGTATTATTGTCATGAATTGGAAAGAGTTTATTTTTGATTTCAATATGTGTATTATTGTTAGGAAATGGAGAGTTTATTTTTCTTTATAAGATGTGTATTATTGTTATGAAATGGACAGAGTTTATTTTTCTTTTTAATATGTGTATTATTGTTATGAAATGGACAGAATTTATCTTTGTTTTTTAATATGTGTATTATTGTTATGAAGTGGACAGAGTTTAGTTTTGTTTTTTAAAACGTGTATTGTTGTTATGAAATGGACAGAGTTTATTTTTGTTTTTAATATGTGTATTATTGTTATGAAATGGACAGAGTGTATTTTTGTTTTTTAATGTGTATTATATTGTTATGAAATGGACAGAGTGTATTTTTGTTTTTTAATGTGTATTATATTGTTATGAAATGGACAGAGTTTATTTTTGTTTTTAATATGTGTATTATTGTTATGAAAAGGACAGAGTTTATTTTTGATAAGTATATTAATGCTAAGAAATGGACAGTTTATTTTTGTGCATTAATTTTATGGAATGGATAATGTACTTTTGGAATATTTTCAATATTTGAAATAAATAAATAATCAAAGAAACAAACAAATGTGGAACTTGAACTAAAATGATTAATGTCAGTGTGATTTTTGCATTTCATTGAAAAATAAACTTGTATGAAATAAACTAGCTCCTAAAAAAACAACTTGGAATAAAAAAAATAATTTGTACAAAGAAATAAAATAAACTTGTATGATTTTTTTTTTTTAAATAATAATAATCTCCTCAAATAAAATGGACTTTTACAAAGAAAAGTGTCCCAAAATAAACTTGAGCAACATCAAAAATTATACATTTATAAAAATAAAAATTAGCATTAGCCACATTAGCTGGAGGCCTTAAAAATTTTCAACCCATGCTTTTATTTTTTGTGATGGCCTTAATTTTAAAGCAAGAGACCTTTCAGGTAAGCAGTGCCCCCCTTAAATGAAAAAGTGGATGATGTTTCTTTTCTTTTCTTTCTTTCTTTCTTTCTTTTTTTTTTTTGATGTGCCTCTTTTAAAAAGTGAAGGGGTTTTCTTTTTTTAGGCATATTAAGTTTTATATTTTCAAACTTTTTTTTGTATAAAATGTGTAATTTTTGATGTTCCTCAATTTTATTTTGGTGGAAGTCTATTTTATTTGAGGAGATTATTTTATTTATTTATTTTCTTTTAAATCATACAAGTTCATTTTATTTCTTTGTACAAATTAAATTTTTATTACAAGTTGGGGTTTTTTAGGAGATAGATTTTTTTTTTTCATGCAAGTTTATTTTTATTTAAGGGGTACATTTATTTTTCAGATACTTCTTTTTAAATAAATCCCAATCTCTTGTTTTTTCTTTTGGTGGATAATTTTCTGGGCTGTTGCCCCTCTGGGTCACCGTAATTTAGCAACAAAACAATACCAAAATGTTGTTTGTCAGTTTGTTGAAAATATCCTGACAGAGTAAATGAAACGCAGCTGTCTGTACGGTCCGTACCCACAGTTCTGTCCTTAAGCTGTAGTCGTTTAATGGAGGATTGTTTTCAGCCTTTGTCACCATCCTAACCTTAACGTTACTGGAACACATCTGTATTTCTGACCTTTAACACACATTTAATTCATTTTCCACTCCACCACTGACCTTTACTTGCTATAAAATGACAATAAAAACAGTTTATGTTTGACTGTGAAAGAGAAAATGAGAGACAGAATGAAAAGATTATCCAAAAGAAGAGAGGGAATCAGTTTATTGAAGAGAATACAATCAAAAGCCGACCAAAGCGGTACGTGGAAAAAGACTGAAAAGGTACAGAGACATGCAGAGAAAAGCAGAAGACGACAGGTACAAGCGTTAGCAAAAAGACTGGAATACAGTCATTTACAGTCATAAGGTAACTGAGTTTTTCCAAACACACATTCTGAAATAAATGTAGATTTAGAAATAAGATAATATCTGCTTTAACTATTTTGACAAAGAGTTGGTTCAAACGTCTAAAAGGAGACATGAAATGGAAGCAGAGTTTATAAAAGTCTGTATGTTATCAGTGTTAAAGGGTAAAGTTAGTGTCTCCTCAGGGACATTCAGTCTGCATTTAACCCACCCTAATACATACACACTGTACCTAGCATTAGCGATAGCATTAGCATTAGCACACATTAGCAGCAGTGAGCTGTCATTGAAGGTGGAGCTCAAACACCAACACCAGACCTGATTTGAACATTTTAACTTGAATGTATATTATTAGTCAATGTCTACTGCCACAGTACTGAGGCACTAAATATGGGTGTGTCTATTTCCACAGAGCCAATCAAATGTTAGCATTTGTACTAGAGCTAATCACAGATACTGTTCCATGAACTCATTCTCCTCTTGTTGCCACAGTACTGTGGTCATATATGGAGTATACTTCAGTTCATTCTGTTGTGCATTTTTCTACCACAGTACTGTGGCAACTGATTGAAGAAACGACAAATCAGTGATAGTGATAGTATGGAAACACCGTCATCTTCTACAACATTGATTCACTGGTAAAACCCATGGAGTTGGATCAATGACAGTGTTTGGACACACTCGTTTTTACATTCCGTTAGTAATTTTTTTTTTTACTGAAATAGTGACTTTTTCTTCATTTTTCTCTGTTTCGGTGTAACTAACTCCGAGTTTTCATGAACATCTACATGATCTGTGAATTGAATACAGGAAAATACGTGATTAACACGAAAAAACACAAAATACAGAGGATAATATTATGGGAAAAAACTGGTGATAAACCTGTGAAGAAAGGTAGAAATAGAGAAAAATTCATTTGGGAACTGACACTAAAGTAACACTGGGTCTTTATGGGTTAATATATATATATATGAAAATAAACACTGGGGTAAAAAACAATGTTTAAAATGATTTAAGATTTCAGTTAAAACAACTGTTAAACTATTAAACTTAAGCCTATATCTGTGTTGAATAGATTCTAATACTTAGCAGTTTTTTTTTTTTTACCAATTTCAAATTTTAATTGTTTAAGTTGATTTAAAGGGTAAAAATAAAGGCGAATATTCATTATATTTCAGCTTTGCCTACAAACTTACTCGACTATGTAGATAATTTATGATCAGTAATCTATAAAAGAAGGCATAAATGTTAAGCCGCCATGTGTTATGATACCATATGATAATATTAGTGTATTAGCGTTAAATATTATTGTATGCATGAGGAGCACATATATGTATGATAGTGGTCAGAACATAATAAATAAAGCATCAAACAGTTCAAAACCCTTTTCTAAATCACATTTAACACTCGTGCTGAAACATCATGGTGCCAGTCTCGCAGCTTGTTGTACTTGTGTCCTATCACCTCTGGATCCAATTTGTTCACTCTTATTTGACAGAAGAAGAAAAGACAGAAAAGACAAAGAGCAAGTTTAGTAATTATAATAAGAGCAGATGAACACAGCACAAAAGGCAACAGGAGGCAAAGATGGAAAAGAAAGGCACTGATACGTCAACGTTTGGAAATGGGAAGAAAAAAAACAGACTTTTAGTTCAGAAACTGAGGAAAAGGTCAATATATGTGCAATATAACCCCTTTGTTTGATTACACTGAGCTACAGTTTTTTAGAAATTATCTGCTTCAGATTAAATGTGTTAAATGTCATGTAATTTATCTTGTTCAAAGCAAAAAAGTAAGCAAAAAAACAAACAAACCTTGAATTAAGCAAAAAAATAAATCTTGAATTAAGCAAAAAAATAATAATTTTGAATTAAGCAAAAAAATATCTAGTTTCAAGCAAAAAATCTTGAATTAAGCAAAAAAGCTATCTTGAATTAAGCAAAAAATATTTTATTTCAAGCAAAAAAAAATCTTGAATTAAGCAAAAAAAAAAGTCTTGTTTCAAGCAAAAAAAATCTAGAACTAAGCAAAAAAAAAATCTTGTTTCAAGCAAAAAAAAAATCTTGAATTAAGCAATAAAAAAAAACCCATCTTGAATTAAGCAAAAAAAAAAAAAAAAATCTTGAACTAAGCAAAAAAAAATCTGCCAATGGACCAAGTGACAATTATCTTGGTCAGATTTTTTGAAATCACATTTTCCAGATCTATTGTCTATAAATCAGTTCTTACATCTCACTGAAAAGTTCCTCTGTAGGTGATTCTGTCTGATTTTAAGTGTGATGAGATATTTGGACTAGAAATGAGAAAAATACACTTGGACAGATTTAGATTTAAGATTTCATTTCATCATTTGTTTAACTTTTTCCTTCGGCTCATGGTGTTGCTGCGTAACTTCAGTTTTTATAGATTTTTTTTTTTTTTTTTTTTTTTACACATGCACAGATGTAAAAAAGGCAACATAAATCAGATTAACCTGTATACATGTGTGAAGACATCGGAGTATTGGGGATAAATCTAGATGTGTTAATCTGATTTCTCTTAATCAGATTACTGCTGTTATCGGATAAAATTGATCAGATTATCCTGTTTACATGATCAATAATAATAATAATAACTCCAAATATCAGATAATGATCAGAGAATTGGTATGAATGTAAATGGACTCAATGAGTCTAAGTTTCTGCATTATTTGAATTTATTTGTTCAGATGCTTTTTCCTTTTGAAGTCTTGATGTTTGTTCAAAATTTCTCTGTTTTGTATACCTATATACTTTCAATAAAGTTGGAAAAAAAAAAAATCCGGTCTTGTCTTGTTGTCCATGACGACGCCCACAGTGTCAGCATTAGCTGTCCTAATGTGGGAGGAGCTAATAAGACGACAAATAGGTCACATGTTGCTGCTACATGGAAAAAAATCTAAATCTGACCAAGTGTATTTTTCTCATTTCTAGTCCAAATATCTCATCACATTTAAAATAAGACAAAATCACATAAAGAGGAACTTTTCTAGTAGCTCTAGAAATTTACCAAAATAAATTTCATTTGTTCCATTGGCTGATTTTTTTTTTTTTTTTTTGCCTAAATTAAGCAAAAAAAAAAAAAAAAAAAATTCTTCAAGTAAGCAAAAAAAATCTTGAATTAAGCAAAAAATATTGTTTCAAGCAAAAAAATCTTGTTTCAAGCAAAAAAAAATCTTAAATTAAGCAAAAAATAATAATCTTGAATTGAGCAAAAAAAAAATAAAAAATCTTGAATTAAGCAAAAAAAAAATCTTGAATTAAGCAAAAAATAATCTTGAGTTAAGCAAAAAAAAATCTTGAATTAAGCAAAAAACATTATTGAATTAAGCAAAAAAATCTTGAATTAAGCAAAAAAAAAAACTTGAATTAAGCAAAAAACATTATTGAATTAAGCAAATAAATCTTGAATTACGCAACAAAAAAAAACAAACAAACTTGAATTACGCAAAAAAAATCGTGAATTAAGAGAAATTTTAAAAAAAGACATCGTAGTATTGGGGATAAATCTAGGTGTGTTAAACTGATTTCTCCTAATCAGATTACAGCTGTTATTGGATGAAGACGATCAGATTATCCTGTTTACATGATCAATAATAATAATAATAATAATAACTGCAGACATCAGATAATGATCAGAGTATTGGTGTGAATGTAAACGGACTCAATGACTCACGTCTGTTAAAATGTCACTACTTTTATTCTGGAAGTTGTAGACCAGTGGAACAGCACAGTGAAAGGAATCTGACTAAAAGAACTGAACTAGAACCCTTCTGCCAACGCTGCCATTACCCACAATCCCACTGAATTACCCACAGTTTCCAGTGAGTGACATCCTGAATGCTTGGGGATCGGTCTGCATTTACTGCATATTAAACTGACTGAAGGCTGAGGCCACGCCCATCTGCGCCGGCCCGCCTACCACACACAGAACTCTTAATGCGGTTTCTCCAAATTAAGCCTTAAATTAAGCATGAGACTGCGGGACCAGAGGATGAGGAAATCTGGGCCCAACTCAGAATTACAGGCTCGCAGACATGTTTACATGAGCCAAATGTGAATGTGAAACCTCCAGGAGCAACGTCTGTCTGAAACACACGCTCTAACACACACTCAGGCAGAGGTACTTACTTTTTTCCACCGTTATCTGCAGCTTGTTCTGCAAAAGAAGACAAAACAATATTCAGACTATAGAGTAGGATATTCAATGATAATAATTTACCAGAGATTACAGTTAGTAACACATTTACTACAGGGAATTTAATTAGAAACCCAAAAATACAGAGTAGGATCAATTGACCTGTATTAACTCTATAATAATAAGAATAAGAAGAATAAGAAGAACAACAACAACAACAAAAAGAAGAAGAGGTAGAAGAAGAACAACAACAAGAAAAAGAACAAGAACAAGAAGAGGAAGAACAACAACAAGAAAAAGAACAAGAACAAGAAGAACAAGAACAAGAACAAGAAGAGGAAGAACAACAACAACAACAAGAAAAAGAAGAACAAGAAAAAGAAAAACAAGAACAAGAAAAAGAAGAAGAACAAGAAGAACAAGAAAAAGAACAACAAGAAGAACAAGAAAAAGAACAACAACAAGAACAGGAAGAAGAAGAACAACAACAAGAAAAAGAAGAACAACAACAAGAAGAAGAATAGCATATGCAGTTTTACGTTTATTACACGTTAATTGACGTTTATTTGCAACATATTAGAGCAAACTATTACATGATCAAAAACAAATTAATTTTAGCACAAAAAAAAAAGTCTCTGTTTTGAATGTCTGGGGTCACCAGAAATTTATGATGTTAAAATGGGGTCACGAGGCAAAAAAGGTTGGAACCACTGTTTTAAGACGTTTGTTACAAGTGTTGATTTAGTAAATGACAATGAGGAAAAAAATAAATAAATAAATAAATATTCAGTTGTGTAAACCTTACAACAGGGTTAATGAGTTCAAATACCCGTCATTGTAACAGGGCATTAAATTACGCACAAATGTTTATGGCTGAGAGGTTTGTGATGTGTATTGTTTATTTGTAATTTTTATTTATTTATTTATTTTTCTTTTTGTTATTTTCTTTTTTGTTTTTGCTTATAGCACTTGTAATGTTGCAGGTGCCTTTGTTAGTGAGGCTCAGGTCTGCATGCTTGCTACAATTGTGTGTATATTTACAAGTGTATGTATGTATCTAAAAAATGTGTTAATAAATATATTTGAAAAAAAAAAAAAAAAAAAGATTCCCACCCCTTCTATCTTGTGTTGTTGAATGTGATGAATGGCTATCCAACCAGATGGACAACTGGACAGAAACCATGTCAACAAAAAGTCAAAGCTCATTTGAACACAGCCGCTGTCTTCTTTCATTGATATTCCACATGATCCCAACTGTCTGATCTGTGGTTATAAACCTGCATTTCCTTCCACTTCTCAGATCATCTTGTTAAATTACAGACTTAAAGCTGAGAACCATCCAGTCGAACTAGACCCTGAAATGACTTCCTTAATCTGTGGAACAGTGGCTTCACAGCTGCAGATCCACCAAACCCACACCAGTCTGCTGACACCACTGGACCAAACACAGAACGGGGGCAGCCTCGTCTCTGCGCTCACTTAATTCTAATTAACTCGTTCCTGTAAATGTCACTAAGCATCTGTTGAACTGATTTACAAACACACGACACTTTTGAGGCGAGGAGATCCAAAACCACAGCCGGCTCATGCAGTCATCACAGGGTTTGGACACATTTTTCAAGGTCAAATTCAAGCACTTTTCCAGCCCCGCCCCTTATCACTGGGATCAAACACACATCTGTAGGTAAGGATGGGAATCGATAAGAATTTAACGATTTCATTATCGATTTTGCTTATTGATCCGATTCCTTATCAATTCTCTTATTGATTCTCACTGGGTGAAGGGATAAAAGAGTACAAACGGGTGTGTTTGCATTAACTGGCTTTTATATTTCCATCTCTGCACAGAAAATATAACATATATAGTATGGACAAATAATAATAACAGATGATGTCGGGGGGGGGGGTAAGTAGCGTATCAAATACGTGACATTCCTGTTAATGAATCACATGCTGTGGACAAATGTTTGAGCAGACTGGAGGGTTTCCACCCTTTTGAAGAAATGGAAGCTTTGACAGTGTTCCAGTGGACCTGGTGTCGTCTGTTTAAACCGTTTCTGCCTCAACGCCATGTTGGCTACGTTCTGACTAAAACAGTGCAGCGTATGCATGATGTCATTGTGCATGCGCAACGAAGGCAGAATTGATAAGCAAAATCGTTAAGCAGACAAATGATTCTAAGGAATCGAGCTACTGGGTTCTCAATTCCCATCCCTGCACATGGCACACTGCTCCATCTAACCTGTAGTTCCACCCATCTTCTCCAGCCTCCAGAGCTAAGAACACCATAAAACAACATATAGCATATTTAGAACAATAATTCCTTTTCTATACTATATACAATCATCAATTTGTCATTTCTTCCATCAGTTGCCACAGTACTGTACAGTATACTCCATATATGACCACAGTACTGTGGCAACAAGAGGAGAATGAGTTCACAGAACAGTATCTGTGATTGGCTCTGGTACAAATGCTAACATTTGATTGGCTCTGTGGAAATAGACACACCCATATTTCATTCCTCAGTACTGTGGCAGTAGACACTGACTAAAGTTTTATTTTTCTAAACGCATCACCTCTCTGTAAGCAGCTGTGGCTTAAGTTCATATAAAAAAAAAAAAAAATCACATCACAGAGTTAGAATTATAAGCACTTAAACTAAAATTCAAGCACTTTCAAGCATTTTCAAGCACCTGTACGAACCCTGTCATCAGTATCACCTACACTCAAAACAGTAAAATGACAAACACATTATAATGACACAGTGGTGAAAGCTCCTAGATTCAACCTAAGGATAATATCCACTTTAACGCTCTTTAATTAAACTGGGTACACACCGTCCTCGGTGCCGGTGAGCTGGGCCAGGATGCGGAAGGACCTGGACTGGGACGTGCCCGTCCGTGGATGCCAGTCCTCCGTGTCCTCGATCAGACGCTTTTTACTGGCGTCACTGAGAGGAGACGCATGGTTCAAGTCCGGCTCCGCCACAGGTTTTCTGCAAATCCACATGGACAGAGGGAAAAGGTTTGGTTATGTTTGGGCTTTGAACGGCATCAGGACGTCTGAGTGAAGCAGCAGAACATGGATTTAGACGAACATGTTTAAATACTGACAGGAAGTGTTCAGACTGGGGAGAAGAACCACAGCAACACACACACTGACTGTACAAACTAGGGCTGAGCCATCCCATAATAGTAACAACAGCTTCTGACCTCCAAGGTACGGAAGAAGATTAAGGCCACTGGAAAAAAAAAATTAATTAAGGTCCAATATATATTTTTTATTATTATTCTGAGAAAAGTGCCCGAATTCTGATTAAAAAAAGTCTGAATTCTGATTAAACAAAGTCAGAATTCTGAAATTAAAGCAGGAATTCTGAGAAAAAAGTCAGAATTCAGACTTTTTTTCCTCAGAATTCTGGCCTTAATCTCAGAACAATAATAAAAAAAAAAAAAAAGTTAAAACTGTCAGAATTCTGATAAAAAAAAGTCAGAATTCTGATTAAAAAAGTAAGAATTCTGAAATTAAAGCCAGAATTCTGATAAAAAAGTCAGAATTCAGACTTTTTTTCTCAGAATTCTGACTTTAATCTCAGAACAATAATAATAAAAAAAAAATTAAAACTGTAGGAATTTTGATAAAAAGAAAGTCAGAACTCTGAGATTAAAGCTAGAATTCTGAGAAAAAAGTCAGAATACAGAGATTTTTTTCTCATAATTCTGATTTTAATCTCAGAAAAATAAGAATAAAAATATTTAAAACTGTCAGAATTCTGATTAAAAAAAGTCAGAATTCTGAGATTAAAATTTGAATAGTAATTTAAAAAAATATTTAAAACTGTCACATTTCTGAGGTTAAAGTCAGAATTCTGAGAAAAAAAGTCTGAATTTTGACTTTTTTCTCAGAATGATAATAAAAAAAAACAAAAAAAAAAAACATATTGGACCTCAATATTTTTTTCCAGTGGTCTTACTTCACTTAATTTCATTGCAAAAAAAAATAAAAAAATTCAGATACTTAATTTTAGTGCAAAAAAATTCAGTGCAATGAATTCAATGGCTTTTAGATTTCAAAAACTGATGAGACAGATTTACGTCCATAGTGTTGGGTTGTTCGTTGTTATCGGATGATTTTATGTGCTCGAAATAAAACTAAACTAACAACTGATCATGCTAACACCAGGGGACTGTGGGTATTTAAGGTGTGTTCTCTGTTTGTGTTTCTTCAAAAGTCTGTTAAAACATCCCAGCTGAAATAAACCCTTATGCAGACGTTCTACCGGTGCCTGTATTTGTTCTTTTATTGCTGTCGTTTTGATCATAATAACGTTTCCGTCCCTTCGGCCCAGCCCTAGTAAATACACAAAATAAACACTGTGTACAAAACAACAGGTGTTTAAATACGAGTGCAGGATGTTTCACACAGTGACCTATCATCTACTGAGGTAAAGGTCACAGTTACCTCCTCGGTCTAGGTGGAGGCGGAGTTCTGCAAAGATGGAGCAAATAGAAAATCCACAAAGGCAGAAAAAAACAATCACAAAAAGGTTTATGTGATAAAGTTGTAAAATATGGCACAGTATTCGAGGTAAACCAAGAAGGTGGGATCAAGCAGAGAATTAAACTATGTCATTTCCTTCATAATGTAAATATACGTTTAAAAGCAGGGGGGGTCAAACTCATTCAGCCCAATGGGATCTCAAAAAATAATAATAGTATAATAACCTTTACATTAACCCTTTCATGCATGAATTATGAGAACCTTAGTCGAGATTTTTTTCCTGAGTGTTTTTAGTCCTCTTTAGGCATGAAAAAACAATGCAATTGATTTTTTTTTTTTTTTTATAAACCTGGTTTTTTTATGAAGATGGATTTGTTTCTTTATTGCTTTAACTAAAAAAAAAATCCCAAAAAAGTGTTTGAATTTTAAAAAAAATTATGATCCAAAAAAATTTCATTTGAACACTTTTTTTCCTTGATTGAAGTGATTTTTTTTTTTTTTTTCTTAATTGAATTTGTTTTTTTTATGATTTTTTTTTTTTTTTTTGGTTAAAGCAACAAAGAAACAAAGCTACCTTCAGAATTTTTTGTGGAGTTCCAAAAATGTCCACTCCGCTGGACACCATGTGTTTAATTTTTGAATATCAGAAAGTGATCTACAAAATCAAAACCTTTTTAATGCAGTTAATCTGATGTTTTTTTTTCGCATTTCATCATATTCCCAATTTTTATCAGCAATTGATTTACAGTCAAACATGTTAGTGCAGATCAGGTTTATCAAGAACAGCAAAGTTACAGTAATGGTCTGAATGTCAGTGTATTATGGGATGGTGCGTAAGTGTCCACTGTGTTGGCTGATCTGGAACTAAAACAACAAAACCCATGAATATACAAGAGAACAGCTGGAGAAGAACTGTCCACTGGAGTGACCACTGTGCATGAAAGGGTTAATAATCCAATTTTATGACTTTCTTTTAACGTGAAAATGTGAATAACCCGAACAACCATGTACACCCTGACATGTTTTAAGAAAAATAAGTGAAGTTTCAACAATATTATGTCTCAGCTTATTATTAACACAACAAACAAAACACAGTAAATCTATTATTTTGTTAAAATTTTCCTCTTTTTTTTTTCTTAACCTCCTAAGACCCAGCTATGGGTTTTCTGTCCACATTTGCGGACAAGAGTTTCACAACTTTACTCCAAAAAAAAAAAAAAAGAAAAGAAAAGAAAACTGTCCACTGCAAAGGACATTCCATAAAAATTTTAAAAACTGCATCTGAAAAAACGGTTGCATCAAGATGTTTCCAATATAGGCACTTGCTTAATAAAAAAAAAGAGCTTGTACTTTGCTGACATTTCCTGGGTCTTAGGAGGTTAAAACATTTCAGGTTGTTCATATTTGTTCAGGTTATTCACATTTTATTGTGAGGATAGTTTGTAAATGGGTGCTTCTATGAAACTGGCCCTAAAAACAGAACAGAGGGGCTAAACATTCAAACCAGATGTAACTAACGTTATGAAGTAAGTTTGGAAGAACTTTAGGTCTATTTAAAAAAGAATTACTTACTGAGATATAAGAGAAACTATTGTTCAGATAAAAACACATTTTTATATTATTTTACATTATATTTAAGACAAAAAATCCACATGTAACACTGTCAAAAGGACACAAAAAATTATTTATTCGCTTTATTCGCTCACAGGTGCATTTTGGGAATTAAACAAATTATTCAAGGCAGAGTGTTTCACAAAAATGTTGAAAAATCATTCACGATTAATTCATGTTTAAATGTTCAGGTTCTGTATGTAACACTAGTGGACACGATGGGTTCCACACCAAATCTGGAATGAGACTGAGATTGATGAAAAACCCACGTGTGGATTAGAAAAACCACTAGGATCCACACATTTAACACAGTGTCTTTATTTAGAGTCTATAGAAGAGCATTTACACATGTTTTCACATCTAATGCGCTGACACCTAGGGAGATTTAATGTCCATATTTGGGTCCTATTTCTGAACCCAATATCTGATTGTAAATGTATTAATTATGGGATGGATCAGAGCAAGAGGATACTTTTTTTTGTATTTATCCGAGGTCATCATTAGGTCCATCCTGGGGGGAAATATGTCTACATTTACTTTTTATTATTGGGTCTATAAAGATGGAAAAGTGACAGATACTAAAATAAACCCAGGTTCATAGAAGCACCCAGATGTAAATATTTTCATAATGAAATTTGACACCGTTGACTGTTCATATCTTCAGGGCAATTTTTTCATTTTGCAAATTCATCCTGTATGTTTGACACCCCTGTTCTAGAGTGATGATTAATCAAGGTGAATTATTGAAGTGATAGGTAGGAAAAGTTGGTGGTGAATGTGCATTTAATAACGTGTTTGAGACAAACGCTGCAGTGACCAAATTCTGACACAAGATGGCAGTGATGTGCTTTAAAATTAGAATAAACCTTCTTCCAAATGTGATTTGACAACACTGCAAATATTTATGTTCAGGAAATGACAGCTGTGAGTAAACTGTCAAAAGTCCAAGTATGTGAATTTTTATAAGTGCAAGTGTCTTTGTTTGTGTCATGGAAAATGAAAGTGAAAAGATGATAAAACGGTCTCCAACTCCAGCAGAATAAACTGTGACTGGGCTGGAGTAAATATGCTGACAACGGTAGCAGATGCTGAGCTGGGTGACGTGAACAGATCCAGTGTGCTGATAGTCACTGGGTGTAAATACAGTATCAGCTATCCATCAGGAATATGAATGGGAGGGTGGGTACAGGCAGCAAAGCAGAGGCAATTTCTCACAGACTGCAAGGGAAGCTCAGCTTCCCCTAAAATTACGAAAATGAAATGGTTAAATATGTACGGTTGTGTTGACATTTCATTGACTACAAATGTGTTCGAACACGTTCATCTCACAGACGAGTTCGTTCAGAATCAGCTTTATCACAAATCATCGGACTCGATGTTGTTCACTTCTCATACATTCCCGTTGCGCTGTTTTCTCATTCGATCTCTGCTCAGTGCATTTGTCCGTAGACGCTCAGCGTCCATGCACTTCAATGGGACTGAGGGGAACAGTTTTTTTCATTGCCTCAAAACTGGATGGTAATGGGCTCTATGCTCAGCCCCACTACTTCCTGAACTTCAGGTGGGTCCTTTATTTCCTGTCTTTCATTATTGGACACACTGATTAATCTAGGTGTGCCTAATCAATCAGTTGTCCCAACAAGTAGCAAACTCACCTGGTTTAATCAGTGTGTCCAATAATGAAAGACAGGAAATAAAGGACCCACCTGTAGTTCAGGAAGTAGTGGGGTTGTGCATAGAGCCCATTGGATAAATGCCACGATGTTGTCCCGCCCCTGGACGCTCGGCGTCTCTGGGGGTGAATGGAGCTGTGGGTGGAGCTCGGCCGGGCTGGACGCCGGGCTTCCATGTGGTGATTGGAGGATCAGTCAAAGGCTGAATCCCATTTGACTGACAGCTGTTTTGAGATCTACTCCTTCACTGACACAGTTCAGTTTAATACCGTCATGCATTCTGCTGTGAAATTGAGAGATAAACCACTACGAAATTACTTGTTCATTTCTTGCACTGTAAATAAAACACACTCATTGTACCTCCTTGTTTCAATTTAACATAATTTCAACATTTTCTTGTTTAGTTGGTACGATAAGGTCACTGACCATTTTCTTAAAAAGGAACAGAGGGACGAATTTATGTTTAAATAACTTGACTTTTTTTTTAATCAATTTTTTGTCCATTTTTTTAATCACCTTCATATCAATCCCACATTGACAAAGATGAAAACTAAGGGAATTTTATCCATAATTTTTATATGTTTCAGTTAGTTTTGTAAACACGCAATACAGTTTCAGTTAGTTATCATTTTTTTCTTTCAATTATAGTTTTTTTGTTTTTTTTTTTAATTTCAGTTAACAAAAATGTTTTTTCAATTCTAGTTTTCGTCATTTCGTTAGTTTTCGTTAA
Organism: Sphaeramia orbicularis; assembly: GCF_902148855.1. Lineage (NCBI taxonomy): Eukaryota > Metazoa > Chordata > Actinopteri > Kurtiformes > Apogonidae > Sphaeramia > Sphaeramia orbicularis. The sequence continues at coordinate 77,533,885 of NC_043968.1, forward strand.
CGATAATAACCTTGATAGGCAGACCCCCCGCTGGGCGTCTCGGGCTATGTCAGAGATGGATTATTTACAGGATTTCACAGTTTGTTTAGGAGCCTGGAAATGAGCATGTGTTGAGTAGAGGAGCGTGAAAGTGAGGTTTGGGAGGGTTAGAGCTCAAAGAGGTCTGGGCATGCCTTCGGTGATCAGAAACCAGGCAGATGTCAACGCTGAGATCGCATTCCATACGGTTAAACAGCGACTGCAGCACATATGCATTAGTAGGATTCAGAGCACTAACTTGGTCTGTGTCTCTTCTTCCTCCTGTGGGAAAAGAAAGGGTAAATGGAAAAGGACAGAAGCCAAAAGAAACATGAATGGAAAGGAAAAGAATTTGAAAGACAGAAAGGTTCCAAATGCATTCACACTGAGTCCATGAGCAGGCAGAGGAACCGGAGGAACCACCACAGAACACATGCAAGGAAGGAGGAGGCAGACGCAGACATGCTGCAACAAACACACCCTACTGCAGCGAGGTTCAGGCACAAGCATGAAGAAAGGAAGAACCTGCCCCTGATCCAACTCGGGGGGGGGGGGGGGGGGGGGGGGGGGGCAAACAGACGGCCCGCGGGCCAAATCTGGGCCGCCAAAGGGTCCAGTCCGGCCTGCGGGATGAAGTTATAAAAACTACACTAAAGATACTGACAGTTGGGCCCAGTCCCAATTCACCCCTTGGCCCCTCCCCCTTGGCCTTTGTACTTGCCCCTCCCCCTTTAAACACAGTTGTAAGGGGTAGTGGTTGAAACATTCTCCAACCCTTCCAGACCTGTTACATCATCATCAGTCATTGATAATGCTAGAAACAGATAACTGTTTCCAAAGTACTCTCCATGTCGTCAGCAGCTGGAATCGTCTCTGTTCCATGGGCTTTGGACATCTGTTTACCACTATCAACTATAAACCGCAGAAATGTGATCTATAACACATTGAAATTGCATTCAACGGACGATCAAATGATTACCGTACTTTCCGGTCTATAAGCTGCTACTTTTTTCCACACACTGTGAACCGGCTCTAAAATGATGCGGCTAATTTATGTTTTCTGGGCTAACGATCGATCCGGCTGATGAAGAAGGAAATAGAGCTGCTGCACGTAAGCTTGGCATCAATGAAGTGATGGTGAGACTTTGGAGACAGGGTGACTGCGGCTTATAGTCTGGTGTGGTGTATAGTCCAGAAAATACGGCAAGTTGTTTACGAAGAAAATCCATACATCTGTGTGTTTCTTTCGTCACTGCTGCACTTTTTTGCTGTGTTTACCTCCATCTGACCAATGATTTGAACTGAAATATGGGAAATTTCTCCTACCCCTCGGTTCATAGTTTGGTCCTGAAATATCTCCATTTGGAGGGTCAAACGGCCCTCCCCCTTTGACCCCCCTACCCTGGTCTGTTTCCAGGTTTCCTGCAGTAGATTAAAACTGTTCAGCAGGTCCTGGATTATCCTCGTACACAGCGGGCGAAGGTACGTAATGTGGACACAGCACCATGACTAACACCATTCACTGCACCACTTAAGTGTGTTTAAGTCCTTAAGTGTGTTCCTCAGAGGGTGGTCTGAGGGTCCAGGCGTGGATGTGAACAGCTGTAGTTTAGGGACAGGTTCACCAGGTAACAACACACCTCTGAAGGGCCAAAAATTCACATTGTGTAATTAGCTCATCCGTCATTTGGATCTTCCATCTCGTTTGCGTATATGAGAACACTGGAGCTTAGATCTGCGCTCTTCCATATTTGTTATTTATGTTCAACATGGATCGTGTGGAATGCTTTGAGGTGGGATGTAGTTAACTCCAAGTGAGATATATTCGACCTCCCAGCACTTTGGAATGCAGCAGAAGTCTGCCTCCACCTCAGTCATGTAGCCTCCAGTCGAACTGTGGGAGTTTTTCAAATGAATCTGGTGGTTCTGAATAGAGCGACAGAACAGACCTTTGTCATGGCTGAGATGGGGCAGATTTTTATAAAATATAAATTTCATGATGAAGAGTGATTCGAAATACCTGACTCTACCTTCAAGGTGAGAAGGTTGAAGTAGAGCAGTTTTTATGTATAAAAGACTGATTTTTTTTTTTTTTGGGCATATAATTAAGGACTCCTTTACACAGCATGGAGGTCGTTGGGTGACCATTGAGCGATCAAAAATTGGCCCGATCTCTCAACGATCTCCTCGAAAAAGCCTCTTCTGTGTAACTGTTTGGGAGATCTTTGTGCCCTTGTTGTGCCTTTGGCCCCTACTTGACTGTCTGCTCAGTCGGGTCAGGCCGGGTGGGGGGTCATCGAGATAGTCGTACCCATTCCCTCATTGATCTCTTAACGATCTCTACCTTTGTGGGATTTTGATAAAGTCTTAAATGTGTGTATCTTATTTCATGAAGTTGAGTAACTTCTGGTAAATCGTGTTTGTGTGTCCAGTTTCCTGAAATTAGGGGAAGGTTGCCATGACCTGGACCAAGTAGGAAAATTTGGTGTGGGAGCAGAAAGGAGAGGATGTTCCCACCAAGAGTCATTAATAACATGTCATCATATTTGGCTAATGAGTCTATCACGTACGCATCAGATGGTGGAGTCCTTTAATGGTAATGATGTCAGATCACTCCTGTATAAAACCCCTGTTGAATAAAGAATGGGAGGGATTCCCTGAGACCATCCCAAAGTCGTGGTTTCTTTGTTATTTTAGCCACAACAATTGGTGCCCAATGTGGGGCTCGAAACAGGCCTTGGTCGATTCGCAGATGGGACGTGGTGACACTGTGTTTGGGTCCCAAACTAAAGGTAAGAGATTTTGGGGTGGAAAAATTTGGCGTTGAAAGATTAAAAGATTGCTGAAAGATCATTGGGAGATTGATGAGACTGTTGAGGGCTCCTTGAGCATTCATTGAGAGATCACTTCCCTTGGTGATCGTTGAGAGATGGTTTTGGACCGAGTCAAAACTTTGAGGAGACCATGGCAACTGTGGAGATCATTGAAAGATCATTGAGAGATCTTGCCATTTTTTCATTGATCAATGATCTCTCAGTGATCGCTACACCTGAGTAAAGTGGGTTTAACTGAATTTATGTGTTTGATCTGAAATGATATCAGATTATTACCTCCGCCAGGAGGTATTGTGATCACTTTGCTTTTGTGTTTTTGTTTGTTTGCGTGTTTGTTTGTTTGTTTGTTTGTTTGTTTGTTAGCAACTTTACGGGAAAACCATTCCAACCATCTTTACCAAATTTTAGCCACAGATAGGCCTAGGCCCTGGGACCAACCCATTACATTTTGAGCCAAGTAGGCCAAAGTTCAAGGTCACAGCAAGGTCACAAAATCTACAATTTTCCTATCTCTCATTGAACAACTTTCGAAAATTCCTAAAAAAAATTCAAAACAACCCCAATTAGCCTCCAATTCGATACACCCGTAGCTTATAACAATATTTTGTATCTGGCACAAAATTGTCCACATCCACTGTGGAATGTGGACTCTGTGGACATTTCAATTTAACATTGAAAATCCCATTTACGACACATTTTTCATTATAACTCAACAAATATTGATTGGAATTTAACATAATTTGACATACACAACTGGTACCAAGTTTTAACTTAGTACGAAATATCGTTCTGCTCCATTTCTCTTCTGTTACGCTCTGTTGACTTTTGTTACTTTTTATGCGCCATTTTCAAAAAAACATAAAAAATGCAATTCGTGAAATATCATTTGGAAATTTGTTTTGCACATCCACAGTTTAAAAATAAATAGTCGATCCACACATGCACACCTTTCGGAGTGCTTGGCGGAGGTTTGCGTTCTCTGAACACTTGTTTAGTTTGCATCTCCAAAAAACACATTTTAGTGTTTAGTAGCCCTTTTTCTGGACTAAAGTAAAACGTCCACTAATCCATGACTTCTGTGGACCACAATTCCTTCTGGGTCTGCAGACTAATGCACATCATAAATATGAACCAAGCGTCAGTAATTACCTGATAGCAAAGAGATAAGACTGTAAATACCAATAACATGACACCATTAAGAATGAGATGTAATATTGGAGCCCATGGCAGAGAAAACCCATGTGTTTGATGGAGGTCACCTACCCATTGAACTGCTCTGACAGACCTTGACTCTCCAGAAGCCCCCTCCTCTGTCCCAGAGCCACCTCGCAGGCATTGGTGTTGGAGTAGAGGTTTATGGGTGTGTTATAGACAGAGGGCTGTGGGACACTGGGGTGGGAGGGAGGGGCTGTCATTCTGGCTGGAGAGGAGGAGCTAGATGAAGAGGAGGAGGAAGCAGATGTGGAGGTGAAGGTGGAGCGGGCGGAGCCGGGCTTTGGCGCAGAGTCGGAAGGTGCTGATTCTGAGACGCCGACGCTCTGCTTCAGTGGAAACGGAGGCTGCGGTGGCTGAGAGGCGTGAGAGGCAGCCGGTGTGAAAGCAGACGATTCAGACGGGATGGGGGCAACGAGGGTGGGAGTCGGGGAAGAAGAACCCCCGAACGGTCGCGCCGTCTTGTTGTACGCAGGACTGGACTGATTCGATGGCTTGGTGAGGGCGGAGCTTGATGCAGGGTGATTGATTGGAACGGGCTTAATGATTTCTTGAGGTTCAGCCTGGGTAGAGGTGGACACACACGACATGCACATACACACAGCAAATCCACAATAAACACATGCAAACAAACAAAACTCACTGCATAACAATCACAGCAAATCAGGGGTTTCAAACGTTATGGGCCTGATTTACAAAGATCGCAAAGAACGGGCGCAAATTTGCTTGCTCGCACTGATAAATGTGCATGTTATTGATTTGTGTGTCACAGGTGATCAGCTCAGATTTCCTGCATAATGACAACAGGTCAAACTCTAGGAAACCGCCCTATTTAAATGAGGGTTTCGCATGTGCTACTGGTTGTCGTCATGGAGACAGTCCACTGTATAAACTGCTCTGGGATACACCAGCACTAATGGAACAGTGACTGGAATGATCCAGACTGTAAATGTACCATAGGAGGAGTTTAGTCCTAGAAGGTACTGATGACTCCTCCTGTGACTGGACCCAGATCAGCCCCTCATTCATCTAGAACACCAGTGTCAAACTCATTTTAGTTCAGGGGCCACATTCAGATAAATTTCATCTGCAGTGGGCTGAACCAGTCAAATAATAATATAATAATACATAAATAATGTCAAGTCCAAACTTTTCTCTATGTTTTAGAGCAAAAAAAGTAAATTTACATTATGAAAAGGTTTATATCTACAAAGTATCATTTCAAACAATGTGAATAACATGAACAAACTGAAAAAAATTAGTGTAATTTTAACAACATTATGCCTCAGTTTATCATTTAAACATGTACATTATAACTTATAGATCACAGTGGATCTACACGTACACAAAACATTTAGTTACAAGCTGAATCTTGTTAAAATTGTACTTACTTCTCTTAAGGCATTTCAGGTTGTTCATATTTGTTCAGGTTATTCACGTTTTTTGTGAAATTACACTTTGTTTTGGTGTAAATACATGAAAATATTTAGATTTACAGAGAGAAAAATTTGGAGTTGTCATTATTTATGTTATTATGATAGTATTTTACTGAATCCTGCCCATGTAAGATTCAATTGGTCTGAATATGGAACCTGAACTAAAAGGACTGTTAATATCTTCAGTGTAATTTTTCCATTTCACACATTCATCCCAAGGGCTGGACTGGACCCTTTGGCGGGCCGGATTTGGCCCCCGGGCCACATGTTTGACACCTGTGATCTAGAAGTTCTCCAGTGGCATTGTGGGAAGAACATACGTCTGTATTAGTTTTTCTTCTGTCATTCCATTTACGTTGTGATCAGAACAGATTGGTTCTGTGCGTTGCCTTTGGTTGGGCCTAAGCCCCGCCTCCTTGCCACAACAACTGCTGTACCAGCTGTTCCAGTTCAAACCTGTCTTTAAAACGTGATAAACAGACGCAAAATCAGCCACCAAAACCAGTTTCAGGTTTGGTCAATCACATTTCGCACTAAATAAATAAATGCATCTACACCTCCCAAAAATTTTACTCGTTCTGGCAGAAACGCCCATATTTTATATACATCATTCAAACACTCTAAATGGGTTGCGCGAACTATTTTGTCCATTTGAGAAACACAATCCTCTATGTGTCCTGTTAGTAGATCAGCTTTAACCTCTTTTTGCATGAACAGTCTAGTTTGTGCGCGTTTTTACCCGTTCAAACCTTTGGTAAATCAGGCCCAACAGATGAAGCCATGCCAGTGGCACACAGGTTAAAGAGGTGCTAAAGATGTGGCCTGGTGTTGGGTCAGCTGTCTGTGCATACCAGGCCAACGTGTGCTCTGACATCATCTCAGAAGGGACCAATAAGCATGCTCATGTTTAAGGACAAACGAACTCAGATGATTCCGTTAACATATGGCTTTTAAATTCAAATTTTAGTCCATACCTTAGGTGCTCCGTCTTTAGGGGCAGTGGAAGGTCTGTGAATGACAGAGAGGATCATAAGAACACTGTCACACTGCTGTTAATGTGCAACAAATACATCCAGACCAGAAAAACTTAAGACTGAATGGAAAAATGCAATTAGGAAAAAAAAACTGTGAAACAAAAATGCAGTTTAACTTGTATTCCATTGTAGATGTAAGAACGCAACATGTTTCCTGTTTTGTAAGGTCGCCTTCATTTCACTGGTAAATATACATCCATTAACACGAGTTACAAGAAAAACATGGAACAGGAGCCATTTATGATTTGGAGTCAAAAAAATTTGCATTAACACAGAAGATTTAAAAAAAATATTCCAAGGCACATTGTAGGATTTGTGTAAAAATAAAAACATGGTGATGTTTTATCTCACTCCTTCATTTTAACATTGATTTGACAGCATCATGTTATGTTACTCCTGCCCCTCTTTACTCCGATTCATTTAATTTTTTTCGAAGTGTCACGTTTTTGCATTTGAGGGACATAACTCTCTTATTGTGTTGCTTTTGTTTTAGCATCTTTACTTGCATCGTGTATCCTGCTGTTGTGCCCTTCTGCTTTGTCTGTCAAAGCACTTTGTAAACTTTGTTTTTTAAAGGTGCGATATAAATTAAGCTATTATTATTATCATTTTTTTTTTTTTTTTACTTTTTTTTTTTTTTACATTTTAAAACAGGTTTTGCTGCATTGCATTGTGGATATTTGACATTTTGCACACATTGCAGAGTACACAGAGTAGAGTTTTTCAAAATAAAAGCCTTATTAAAAATACTACATCATGACTATTAAATAACGTCTCCATTTTTTATGCCAAATGCTCAACTGTTTCAACAGTTTTAGTTCATTAAAAATGATTCTCTCACTGACACACACACATACACACATACACACACACACACACAATAAGGTTTTTCAAAATAAATCCTTAAATGTGGTAAATCATGACTTTTATGCTCAGCTGTTTGTATAATTTCAATTCATTCAGACTGATTCTGTCTCTCACACACACACATATACACACACATATACACAGTAGGATTTTTCCAAAATAAAAATCTCATTAAAAAGTGATGGTGGTTTCAGCAGAGGGCCGCTGGTGTTCTGTAGGGATGTAAGGAGGATGGACACGAAAGGGTGGGAGCTGGTATCAGGATGGATAGGTGTGAGTGGAGCTGAGGTGTGGACGGTCACGGGAGGTGGAATGCGCGGGAGGCAGAACGCCCAGTGCGAAGTCCCACCCAATGCTGCTTGCAGTTATAATAATAATAATAATAATAATAATAATTATTATTATTATTATTATTATTATTATTATTATTATTATTATTATTATTATTATTATTATTATTATCCAAAACCACTGGTGTGTGTGAACACTGGGTCCATCTGGGTGTGTGTCCATGTGTGGAGCGGTGCTGAAATGGGGCTCATGTCTGATTTACACTTATGATTGAAGCAGCTGTCACAGTTTTATCACCTAGGGGAGGGGTGGGGGGCTCTGGAGACATCCTGGACAGGAATCAGCCAGTACTCATCACCTTGTATTTTCACTGTTAATACTTACATCTACACTGAGGGGATTAATATGGAGTCATAGCCCTGTCATCCAAAAGGATATGATTTATGATATTTCATTTTATTGGTTTATTTAATAGGGATCATGCATATTTATGAACATTACTGTACAAAAAATACACCCATGCAAATATGCCAGAATTAGTCAAAATAACTCCTTTTCATCTACAGTCCTAGGGCAGGTGACAGAAACAAGACACAAAACAGCCAACATTAATACAGCACTCGTTCGCTATAAATAAAAAAAAAACAAAAATAAAAATAATGATGACATAAGTATCATCAAAACAAACAAATAAACAAAAAACAAATAGACATAGTATGATCACAGAGGCATTAGCCTATTCATTCACCTCTATACTTACATACAACTAAACACATACAGTGTATGGGTGAGGAAATGTGGGTCATTCAGAAATGTTGAAGTGAGAGTTGGGGGTACTTGGATAAAAAAGTCTATTTCAGGGGGTAGTCCACTGTAAAAAGTCTATTTCAGGGGTAGTCCGCTGTAAAAAGTCATTTCAGGGATATTCCACTTTAAAAAGTCTATTGCAGGGGTAGTCCACTGTAAAAAGTCTATTTCAGGGGGTACTCCACTGTAAAAAGCCTATTTCAGGGGGTACTCGACTGTAAAAAGCCTATTTCAGGGGGTACTCCGCTGTAAAATGTCTATTTCAGGGGGTACTCTTTTTTTTATCAAAAATGCTGAAGTGAGAGTTGGGGGTACTTGGATAAAAAAGTCTTTTTCAGGGGGTACTCCACTGTAAAAAGTCTATTTCAGGGGATACTCCACTGTAAAAAGTCTTTTTCAGGGGGTACTCCACTGTTAAAAGTCTATTTCAAGGGGTACTCCACTGTAAAATGTCTATTTCAGGGGTATTCTGTTGTAAAAAGTAGATTTCAGGGGGTACTCCGCTGTAAAAAGTCTGTTTCATGGGGTACTCTGCTGTAAAAAGTAGATTTCAGGGGGTACTCCGCTGTAAAAAGTCTATTTCAGGGGTACTCTGCTGTAAAAAGTCTATTTCAGGGGGTACTCCGCTGTAAAAAAAAAAAAAGTCTATTTCAGGGGGTACTAAACTGTTAAAAGTGTTGTCTAAACTGTTTGTGTTGTCAAACCACTACAGATGGTCCAGAATGCAGCAGCGCGTCTGGTCTTCAATCAGCCTAAAAGGGCACATGTCACCCCCTTACTCATTGAGTTACACTGGCTACCCATAGCTGCCCGCATCAAATTCAAATCTTTAATCCTAGCCTACAAAATTCTCCGTGGGTCTGCTCCTGTCTACTTAGGTGCACTAATAAAAGCTTATGTCGCCCCACGACCACTCCGCTCGTCTGGGGAACGTAGTCTGGTGGTCCCCAGACCTTGTACAAGACAATCCAGGCTCTTTTCATGGGTCGTTCCACGTTGGTGGAACGCTCTACCAAGTGCTACAAGAACAGAGTCATCCCTGCCTATCTTCAAGAAGCTCCTGAAGACCCAGCTCTTCTGAGAGCACCTCCTGTCCTAGCACTTTCAAACATTCCATTTTAAATATTCTAATAAGGTTTTTCCCAGGACAACCACAGATTCTTTCACGATTATCTCTGGACCTGCTGCGGTGGTCCGGCCTCTTCCCTGCCCTCATCATCACCACTCACTTATCCTCAACCGCCTCCATGTGTCTCCCCCTACTCCCCCCTTCTCCCCCTCTCCCCCAGTCCCTATCTCTATCGCTCTCTCTTTTTCCCCTTCTCTACTCTCTCTCTTTAACCCCAACTGGTCAAGGCAGACGTCCATCCTCCAGGAGTCTGGGTCTGCTCGAGGTTTCTGCCTGTTAAAGGGAAGTTTTTCCTCGCCACTGTCACCAGTCACAAGTGTTTGCTCCTGGAGGATTCTGTTGGGTTTCTGTAGAATTGACTTAGAGTCTGGTTTTGACCAACTCTATATATAAAATGTCAAGAGATAACTTTCTTGTGATCTGGCGCTATATAAATAAAATTTGATTGATTGAGTGATTTAATTGGTTTTCCCCTGTAAGTCGCTTTGGAAAAAAGCGTCTGCCAAATGCGTAAACATAAACATAAACATAAAAGCCTTTTTCAGGGGGTACTCCACTGTAGAAAGTCTATTTCAGGGGGTACTCCACTGTAAAAAGTCTATTTCAGCTTTTTCAGGGGGTACTCCATTGTAAAAAAAAAAAAAAAAGTCTATTTCAGGGGTACTCCACTGTAAAAATTCTATTTCAGGTGGTATTCCACTGTAAAAAGTCTATTTCAGCTATTTCAGGGGGTACTCCACTGTAAAAAGTTGGAGCACCACTGACCTAAGATAATTCAATTCAAATGCAAATGAAGACCCATACATTAACAATGTGTCCTATTTTAAGGTTGGTCAAACTAGACAATGCGTCCCTTATTTCTCATAAAACACAAACGGAAAAAGCCCATCGTGACCAACACAGGCCGTTTCCGTGTCCTGAGCTCCGGTACGGCGGCTGGCATCCGTCTTTTCTCTGCCATATTAGGAAAACAGACAACAAGCTCTCACACATTTCCTTTCAAACTGCATCTGGAAGCAGGTTATTAAAGAGCCCCGCCCTCCCGCTCCACGTTAACGTCATGTGCTGCCATAGAAACGGGCATCTACAGTTTCCATCCACCACTTCATATACAGGATGCTTATACTGTGGAAAACAGTGCGTGGATTTGCTGGATTTGCTTATGGAGAGACACCACGGCGGTCCAAGGAAAACAGTAAAAGGTCTAAAGATCAAATAGCACAGTGGGTTTGAAACGGGACACGGTCTACAATGCGCCAGTGTAGGACTGCTGGGTGTGTGCACGCTTTCATCTGACTGTTCTCACAACAAACTGGACAAACATGAGCAGGGGTGGTCCACAGAACATCTGCACATGCTCAGTCATGTCTCTGCTGTCCATCCATGTCTAAGTCCACCTACTGAGGACAGAGGACAGAGGGGGAGTGTGCACCAATGTCCACCTATGTATCAATCCAATCCAATCTAGCTTTATTTATAAAGCACTTTAAAACAACCACAGTGGACCAAAGTGCTGTACAGAAGAATAAAAGCACAATACAAATTAATAAAAGCATTAAAAACATTAAAATAAAACAAGTTAAAATATGAAAACGGAGTAATCCTGAAAAATCTGACTCATCCTGTTTCATCATCTGGTTACACTGCAAAAAAGATAATAATATAATAATAATAATTATAATATAATAATAACAACAATAACTTTTATTTATATAGCACATTTAACCCTGTAAAGCCTGAACCATTAAATCGCTGACAGAAAATTCTAATTCTTTGAAACTGGAGCCTTTATTGGTCCTTCTGAACAAACAAAAAATTGTTTTTCAAATATCAGTTTCCATGTATGAGTTTCAATTTTGTATCATATTTGATCCATCGGGTCTCAATGCTCAAATATTATTATTACTGAACAAAGAAAAACATAATCTAACACAAACATGTCTAATAAATGGTTAATTCTTTTTCTAAATGGTCCCAGTTCTTCCTCCTTCCTCATTAATGACAGTCTTGTAGTGTCACTGGAAAGGCCTCTGGTGAATTAACTCCTCCCCCTGGTGGATTATCTGTGTATTGCACGTATCTAATTGTATACATCAGGTTTTTCAAGACAAAAAATATCACACTGATCATGTAGAGCAGTGGTCCCCAACGCCGGTCCCTGTGGATTATTTGGTACTGGGCCGCAAAGAAAAAAAATGTGGTTAATATTAAAGCAATTTTTTCCATTAGTCTTGCGGAGATTTTATTTTGAAAAGCAACCATTTCCTCCCTCGCCTCACAACCGCTCATGAATCAGTAGTAACACATTTAAAGAAATGAGCCACAAACAAAATTCACTGGAGAACTTTTTCATGAGGAAACAAGGAAACGATGGTGCTGCAGAAGGGTCACAGACTGCCTGCAAACAGAACGCTGCATTTAGAAAGAAATGTCAGGATTCCTGCCTCAGTTCCAGGTTCATCACAACAGGTGACACACAAGCGCCTCCAAACTGCTCCGACACATCAATCCATGTTTGAGACAACTTCAAACCTCTGTGCATTCTGGATTAAAGTCAAAGCAGAATATGCGGATATCGCCACAAAAGCCCTGAAAGTCCTTCTTCCGTTTCCAACAGAATCCTGAATAGACTGGATCTGCAGAACACACCTGGACTGTGTGTCTCCATCAGCCCCAGATGGGACCATCTAGTTACAGGGAAACAAGTCCAGGGTTCCACTCATTCTGCATTAGGGTGAGTTGATATTCTACTGTACAGGGTGGGGAAGCAAAATGTACAATATTTTGAGGCAGGGATTGAAAGACAGTGTATGACCAATTAGTTTATTGAAAGTCATGAGAATTTATTTGCCACAAGAAAATGTACATAATAGAAAATGTTTTTATTCTATGTGTCCTCCTTCTTTCTCAATAACTGCCTTCACACGCTTCCTGAAACTTGCGCACGTGTTCCTCAAATATTCGGGTGACAACCTCTCCCATTCTTCTTTAATAGTATCTTTAAGAAAGTCGACATTGCTGTGTGATGTTCTATTGGTTCCATGTTCTAAAACGCCCCAAATAGCAGAATCCAGAGGGTTTAGATCTGGGCTAGGAGGCGGCCATAAACATGATTCCCAAAAATTGCTAAAGTTGGATTTGTTGCTGTTGTCAACAAGTGTTTTGGTGTTCTTGTGTAAGATTTTAACTTCAAATCATATTTTACTGCATTTCTAACGGTCTTGTTGTCTACCTCAAGTTCAATTGCCATTTTTCTCATGGATTTGGTTGGATCCTTTAGGATTTTGGATTTGAGAGCTTTAATAAAAGCTTCGGTACGTTTTTTTGTTGCTTCTTCCACTTCCAGACTTTCTCGTAATAGTTTTGCTCATAGTCATTCTCTTCTTTCCATTATAAACAGTCTTTATGGACACTCCAAGTATTCTTGAAATCTCCTTTGGTGTGACGAGTGCATTCAGCAAATCACACACTCTTTGACGTTTGCTTTCCTGATTACTCATATGGGCAAAAGTTTCTGAAAAGGTATGGATAATAGTGTTAGGTATGATTATGACATCAATATATGTTTGGTTTCAAAACAATTGATGTAGTGCCTGTTGAGAAAAAACAACTAAATGTTCATTGTAAATTTTGCTTCCCCACCCTGTAGAATCATTGTAACTGTCTGATCTACAGTGTAAGTGTTTCCGATCACATGCTCTGAACTGACAAAGGTTTTTGTTATTGGAACCCCCACACCTCTACCCAGTCCGCGGCAAATTTTCATGCATGAAACCGGTCCGTAGTACAAAAAAGATTGGGGACCACTGCTGTAGAGGGCATCAAAACTCATGGATCAAATATGATACGTTTGGCGTTACAGGATTAAAAACTGAGTTTACAAACTGCTTTGAGCATAAGGACACCACAGCAGAAACCAAGGAGTTAAAATAACAACAGAGGGTCAAACAGGACAGAAATAAGCTGAAACTGAAGTAAAACAAACTTAGACACATTTTCAAGGAAACTTTGTAGATGTAAACATTACATTTACATTATGTAATTTTACGATTTTAACTGTTATTATTTTCCTGGTCCGGTCCACTGGAGATCATATTGGGCTGAATGTGGAACCTGAACTAAACTGAGTTTGACAGCCCCGCTATACGTTCTGCACAGGTCACATGACAGCAAGAGTTGGCAACAGAGCTCTGTTCTCTGATATTTGACCTGCGTGATAAACCAGGGCTGTCAAACTCAGTTTAGTTCAGGTTCCACATTCAGCCCAATACGATTTGAAATGGATCAAACCAGTAAAATAATAACAGGTGTCATTACTCAGAAACAGGGTTGAAGATGGACCTGTGGAGTTGAATTAATGAAGAATTCAGAATTCAGTATTTCAGCTAAATTTGCGTAGAGGTCTTATTTATGTCTTTGTGCATAAGAAATCAATAGAAGTGAATCCCAAAGGAACTTTGTGTTGGTAAATGCAAGTTATGCAAATTTACAGGATTTCAGTTCTGTTGCAACATGTTGATGTTCATATGAACTATGTTTTCAGCTCAAAAATGTCCAATTTCATCACAATTAATGCTATATTTTCATGTCACAAATGGCCAAGTTATGTTTTACCTGAATTTACCTGAAAAACAAATATTCTATTCTTTTAGATTCCCCAGTTTTTCTTACCAGATTCTATCCTACATATCACATGTTTTATTTTTACAGGTTCAGTATGGAGTATGGTGCTGATCCATCCTGCTTATGTTACGCCAATACATACATTAAGAATGTCACACGTCACTTTTTAAATCAACAGTTTTCTAATAATAACCATTTTTATAAAGAAATAACAATTCTATATTGTGATTTCCTCTTTAGTATGATGATAAACTATACAATAAATAATTCTGATCCTAGTTTTTGCACAGGGATCATTTGTGGAAACGGTGACATGGCTGCCGAGCATCAGTATGATGGGATCTGTAACAACCATGTCACATCCGTCCACTGACACATTTTGTGTTTTTGTGTCAGCTGTTATTGTTTTAGATCCACAATACTAACATTTATGAATAAGAGGAGAATTAGCAATAGTAAGTATATAAGTTTATTCCTAATAAAGTACTGGTACTGACCAGAGCATCATGGGTAATGTCACGTCCGTCCACCAGCAAAAGTTTTCACATACACGTGCTATTCAAAATCCAATATTTCTGAAAATATAGCTTCCACTGTCAAATAATATCGGTAGTCTGTGCACAAATGGATTAGCATTATTTCAACACAGTTCTATGTATTTCTTACAACTTTTTTTTTTTTTTTTTTACAAAAATGGCCACTCATTTGACCCCCTAAGTAAATTTTAGCCGATTTCTGTTCTTCTGTGCAGACGGTGGAACATGGTCTTTACTAACAGCTCCATGTTTCAGAGAGAATGAGCCGTTTTTGGACAGTGTGTGAAAACTGGTGGAGCTCACACAACCATTCAGAGACTAAACACAAACCTTATAAACGGGAGAGGACACAGTTTACAATTCACAAAGTCACAAGACGGCTCTATTTTCAGAGGCGTATTAACATTTCACTGGGGGACAGTGTGTTTCTGGACACTTCACTAACATGCTTTGTGTCCACGGTTGTACGTCTGTCTGTCTCTGTGTGTGTGTGTGTGTGTGTGTGTGTGTGTGTGTGTGTGTGTGTGTATGTGTGTGTGTGTGTGTGTGTGTGTGTGTCTGCACGTGTCAGATAATGTTGGAAGCTGGTGCACTCGTCTATATCAGCGGTCACATGTCCTTCAGACGTGGTGGGCATTCATCTCCACGTGCCATGTTCATTTTTGTTCTGAAAAACCACAGGGTCACTGGTACTTTTGCAACAGCAGGTTTAATAAACTTTTGTTTCGTCTGCTGCTGCTGAGGGTCTGTCCTTTCACCACAGCTCCACTGTCATTCATTCAGATTCACTCATTTAAATAGTTCTTCTGTTTGTTATTCATATCATATTAACCCTTTCATGCACGAATTATGAGAACCTTAATCAAAATTTTTTCCTGAGTGTTTTTATTCCTCTTTAGGCATGAAAAAAACAATGTGATTAAAAAATTTTCTTCTGCAAAATAAATAAAAATAAAATGAAATAAAAATAATTGGTAAAAAAATGAAAAATACATTAAAAAAAAAATAAAATAAAATTCTTATGAACCTATTTTTAATGAAGTTGCAAAAATGTCCACTTAGCTGGAAACCACACGTTTAATTTTTGACGCACAGAAACATGTATTTACTGATAAATTGTGTGAAAACTATGGGGAGGGCTTGTGATTCTGGGGGTTTATGCTCAGGGGAGATCTACAAAATGTTACCAATTCATGTCAGAGAAGATATGTAGTGTCTTAAAACTTTAATAAAAATATGTTAAAAAAAAAAAAAAAAAAATCCATGAATGTACAAGAGAACAGCTGTAGAGTAGCTGTCCACTGTAGTGACCACTATGCATGAAAGGGTTAACAGGAAACCAAATAATATCTAGAAAACACTCGGAGCGCAGACCTCCACCAAGGCAGATCACCACCAAAATTTTATCATTTGTTCCTAGGGCCAGTATCAACATTTCCTGAAAATTTCAGCAAAATCCATCCATAAGTTTTTGAGTTATCTTGCTAACAGACAAACAAACAAACAAATCCCAATGAAAACACAAGAAAAGCACTCGGAGAGCACAGACCTCCACCAAGAGAGATCGCCCCCTCCCCCGATCACCACCAAAATTTAATCATTTCTTCCTTGTGCCAGTATCAACATTTCCTGAAAATTTCATGAAAGTCCGTCCATAACTTTTTGAGTTATCTTGCTAACAGACAAACAAACAAACAAACAAACATGCACACAAAGCAAAGTGATCACAAGCAAACCTCTGCCAAGCCCCCCGAACGCTGTGCATGTGTGGATTTGATTATTTCTGTTTCTGAACAATAGACTAAGGGTTTTCAGTTCCTACTATTTATGTCCGCAGACAGAATTTGGTGATGGTCGACCGCTGTTTCTATGGGAGCCGAGAAGGGCCAAATACTTTCCAACGGCCCAATGCGTCTCATTTCGAGAAAGCAGCTGGAAGTACAGAAACGATGTGAATTCACAAACTCAAACACAGTCTGAGCCAGGTACAAAAAGAGGAACATGGTGCAAAGGTAAAAATACACTGCAAGGAACAAAAACACACACATAACACTGGTCAACAACAAATTTATTGTTTAAGTTTTTTGAGCTGATTTAGGATCATTTTGGTGTGCTGAATCCAAAAATCACATTAATTTTGCTCAATCAGGTCAACTTTCTGAACTATGCTACATATTGGCTTTTTAACATTTTTGCTTACATTTATGGGCATTTTCACATCATATGATACAAAATTCTTTCATATTTCTTGTAATAAACGAGGTCTGAAGATTTTACTTTTACCAATTTATGATGTATAATGAATGAATAATGTTTTTTTTAATATTACAGGTGAATGAAATGGCTTCGACTAGAAGATCTTGCAAAAATAAGCCTGACGTATTCTGTTACATCTGCGGTGCATACACCATTGTGCCTAACAGGAATCCTGTTAGAAAATGATTTTTTTTCTCTTAAAACCTATTTTGGGTGAGAACTATATAAAAAATCAACTGATAAAGTCACAAAAATGTTATCAATTTTGTGAGAAGATCAAATTTTTCAAAAATCAAATTAGCAAAAAAACCTGACCTGATTGAGAAAAACAGATGTCATTTTTGGATTTAGCGGTGCAAAATGGTCCTAATTCAGTTGAAAAAACCTAGACAACTTGCAAAAAACATGTGTTTGTAACCCAGTGTAATCATCAAATGTTCTACAAATAAAGAAAGAATTCAAACCAAGAAAACATCTGCAGATGAAAACTGCTGCAGAACCAGTCAGTCCAACAGAAGTGCTCCAAATCTTCTTCTTGGTCTGGTCTTCCTCTGAGTCTTACAGTTGTTCCAGACTAAGGAACTGAAAACAACAATGGACTGATCCACACCTCTTCTTCTTCTTCTTCTTCTTCTTCTTGGTTTTTATGGCAGTTGGCATGGCAACAACATACACTGTGAACGGGTGAAATGCACCAAATCTAAGCAAATTACATTTATTATTACGAACTGTACTTATCAGTGAATGATGTCTTTTTTTTTTTCTAATATCAAATCATGCCGATATTGTGCCGATAGTTATGTTCCAACCTACATTTAACATTACTGGGTACTTGTCCAGTAGAGAAAGTTAAGGTTTGACATACTCTAGGTACTATTTTTTTCCCAGAACGGGGCCGACAAGGTCTCTGACTTCAAATGTTGTCTGATCCTCCAAATGTCAGGATCTTCAGTGGGCGATAATGCCAGTTGTCAGTGAATTTTAAGGATACTTGTGTGTTCTACGATCATGGAAATCTACTTCGTGAGCAGCCGACAGTCAGTTACACCAGGGAGCTGTGGGAAACGGCCTTAGGAAAGCACGATAATTGATGTTTATTTATTGTCATTGAAATATGCAGCATGGTGCAGTGAAACACCGCTCCCCAGAGGCTGTTTCTGACTGCACCTGGTTCCAAAACCTCAAAGATAATACAGATCAGCGCAGTCAACTCTGGGATCCAACCGTATCCTGATGTTTTACAAGAATTCGTGTCGGCTTCCAAAGCATGGGAGTGTCTGGTTTGTGTACTTTTGTCTTTGTGTGTGTGTTCAGATACGGTGAACGCGTGTTGGAAGACTTTAAGTAGATTCTGTCAGATGAGCCCACGTTTCTTCTGTCTTTAAATTCGATGAAACAAACCCACAGCCTTGTTTTATCTGCAGCCTGTTCGACTTTGCTTTATTACACGTTTTTTTTGTCACCACAGTTCACTTTCTGGAGCTAAATAAGGCAGCGAGGTGTCAATCTGTGGGCGTCGTCATTGACAACCAGAAAAGTGCGATTGTGTGGTCCGAACAGGGTGAAGCGGAGGGCGGTCCGGTGCAGGCCAGAGCCCCCGCTGACTCCTGGACGCCGTAGCTCCGTGTGGTGTGGCGGTCAGAGGAAAACAAGCAGAGGATGACGGAGGCTAAGACATGGTCTGGCCCTGGATTAAAAGGATGCATGAACTAGAGCTGAAGTTCATCCTGTGGTGGTTGGAGGTACCAGACTTCCGACCACAAGGACAGTGTCTACTCCAAGTGCCATTAAATGCACATTTGAATAAGAATTCTGGTGTTATTATGTGTTTGCTGTGCACATGCAGAAGCACGTGGGTTAATATTTGCCCTTGTTGGTTATTTTTCGTGCTATACATTAGTGATGTTCCATTCTGGATTTCTTTGCTTCTGATCTGATATGATTTTTTTTAGGATTAGTTTTACCGATACCGATC
Source organism: Sphaeramia orbicularis (assembly GCF_902148855.1). Taxonomy (NCBI): domain Eukaryota; kingdom Metazoa; phylum Chordata; class Actinopteri; order Kurtiformes; family Apogonidae; genus Sphaeramia; species Sphaeramia orbicularis. Next base: position 77,552,903 of record NC_043968.1, read on the forward strand.
TGATACCAATCAGATACCAATTTTTTACAATGAAATTTTGATTTAAATTTGGAGTCGTTATAGGTTATAATATTAATTATAATATTAATTAATATTATAGGCTAATATTTCACTGAATGTGGAACCTGAACTAAAACAACTGTAAATAACCTTAAGTACAATTGCTAAATTCACTTCTGTAATTGCGTCTTGGCGTATTGTTTTTGTTTTGGCTACATAATGGGTAACTTCCAGTTTGGACGTAGCAGACTTTTATTTGAAGAGTAACTTCCTATCTTAACATCAGAAGGAGAAAAAACAGATAAAACCGGCAAAGAAAGTTTGACACAGAGTCAGTTCTTTGTTTTGTATTAGCTGGACAGCCTTCTGAAGAGGCACAAGGTATGTTTGTGTTAAATGTAGAGATGTTACTGAATATTTTGCGTCTCTCACTGGTTTATTATTTTGTCATTTACGCTAGCGAGCTAAGCTAATGTTTATTGTTAGGTTTCAGTCAAGCTAATCCTCATAGATAATTTGCTAATGTGAAATGTAAGTGCTCTATAATTACACGTTTTTTGTGTGTGTGTTCTTTAGCTCTTACGGTTGATTTAAGGATTTAGTGCTATTAAATCTAAAAAATCACCAGTAAAGTGTCATCCTTCATTCGGGGGGACGGGGGGGGGGGGGGTATGCTACAACAACTATGACACCTTTGACTCTTAATAACTGTAGTATAATTTTTGCACTTTCCAAATTGTACTGTTGGACAAATTAGAACCTTAGGCAGGCTGGTTTTGACCCAGGGACCATATGTTTACCACTGCTGACTATGGACAGGTCCGTCCAGGTGTTATATGGGGGTGTGTTCTGTGCCGTATGTTAGTGATGCACACATCAGTGGGTTACTCGCGGGTCAGGTTGGGGCAGGTCCGATAATTCCACAAAAGCCCTGAGGGTTGAAAAAAACCAGACTCACGCTTCACGTTAACGTGACACTTATAGATGTTTTACTAATTCCTCTATGCTTCCTGCTGTCGTGCAGCTAATTTCTTTTTCCTACCTTCAGAAACTTTAATTTGAGGGTGCAGGACATGTGTTTACTCCCGCCCCAGAACCAGGTCCGGATCGGCCCAATCTCATGACTAAATCCGATCTGATTTTCTAAAAAATGCAGATCGGCAGCCAATACCGATCTGTAGATTGTATTGGGACATCCCATCCATCCATTATCCGCCGCTTATCCGGGGCCGGGTCGCGGGGGTAACAGTCCAAGCAGGGATGCCCAGACTTCCCTCTCCCCAGACACCTCCTCCAGCTCTTCTGGGGGGACCCCGAGGCATTCCCAGGCCAGCCGAGAGACATAGTCTCTCCAATGTGTCCTAGGTCTTCCCCTAGGTCTCCTCCCGGTGGGACATGCTCGGAACACCTGCCCAGGGAGGCATCCAGGAGGCATCCGAAACAGATGCCCGAGCCACCTCAGCTGGTCATCCCTATTATACATTACTTGTGTAGCTCCTTCACTGCCGTTACCAGTACACTAAGGTGTGTCGATAAGATAAGATATGCCTTTATTCGTCCCACAAGGGGAAATTCCAGGTTTACAGCAGCAAAGTTACAAGAACACACAAGAGCAAAAGAAATGCAATATCAAGATAAACACAAAACAAGAATGCTATACACACTATTTACAACTGAGCACATGCTGATCATGTCACAGGTTTATTGCACAGTTTACTGGACTGTTTATTGTACGGTTATCGCACAGAGTTATTTGGATCAGTTTTTGTTGTGGAGCCTGACAGCTGCAGGAAGGAAAGACCTGCCATAGCTCTCCTTCACACACTTTGGGTGTTCTGATCATTCTATCACTGATGGAGCTCCTTAATGCAGTGAGTGTGTGTTGGAGGGAGTGGGAGTCTGTGTCCATCATGGAGGACAGCTTGGCTGTAAACCTCCTCTTCCCCACCCCCTCCACCTGCTCCAGCGGACATCCCAGGACAGAGCTGGCCTTCTTACTCAGTTTGTCCAGCCTCTTCCTGTCAGCTGCTGTGATGCTGCTCCCCCAGCAGACCACACCGTAGAAGACTGCAGAGGCCACAACAGAGCCATAAAATATAGAATATCAAGTTTGGATTTTTTTATGGACCACTTCCCAAAAATGTTTTATAAAATTTAATAGCAGTTCTATTTGTTTAAGTGGTGTCGCACAGCAAGCTTAGTTTACATGAAGCCCAATGTGTTGACCTTGTGACGTCAAAGAAAACGAGTCCTACAGGCTCTTCTGACAAATCCCACATGTGTCTCAGAAAAGCCTTTGATCTGGATCGTTTTGGGTCATCATAGGACACTAACGTTCACAACAACTGCAAATCATCCAGAGCTACATGTGTTGGCAGTGACGATTCAAACCAGTACCTGAAGTCCACTGTCAGAGCAAATGGAGTGAATGTCCAAACACCGTTCTGCTCCTGTTTGTCATCTTAAACCGCTCACCTGCTGCACCACACCTGGAGCATATCTGCACCAGGGCCCATATAAGGGGCTCCTGTGCACCAGGGCTGGATCATCAGTATTCTACACTGGGTAATATATTTATTTTATACTCTTGTAGTGATAAAGCAACAAACAACACCCATTGCATACATAAGTATACACAGAACCAAAATACCATCCAACTGTGGAACCATTAAATATAGTGGAAATGGTCTTTTTTTTAGTCAAAAGGAACATAATTACAGCCTGGCCCATTTATTTTATTATATTTTATTTTTTTCTTAAACCTGCCACCACCACCCCTCTTCGGAGGACAACTTTATTTTTAATTACAGCTTGTGTTTAAGTAACAATCTCACAAAAACCTAAATACTCACATGTTATATATATATATATACATGGAGGGAGGAGTCACACAGACGACAGTGTACAGGGACAGATGAGACAGGACAGTGGGACGAAAAAGACAGAAGACAAGACAGTGGGACACAGCCCGGCCCATTTAAAATGCTACTTTTAATTTTTTGGGTACTTTTAAGACACACCCAACAGTACACCATATATTTCCCATAAATGTCATGGATGTGTGCTCTTTCATACAGTGTGACTCCTCAAACCCACTAAATCTGTATTAAATGTATATGAACATGTTCAGACACGCCTCTGTTCTCTCCGTGATAAGATCCACCACCTGTGACTGAACCTCCGTCTGAGGACTACCCTAAACTACAGTCCAGTCTGACAGATTTGGGGCAGCCGTGGCAGGTTGTCCGATAACCAAAGGGTTGGTGGTTCAAATCCCACTCTGTCCTAGTCATGTGCTGTTGTGTCCTTGGGCAAGGCACTTCACCCTCTTGCCTCCAGTGTCACTCACACTGGTGTAGGAATGCGTATGAATGTTTGGTGGTGGATTAACTCAGCGCCACATTTCATCAACTCAACTGCTTCTAGAACCTGTGGACTCCCACGGGTCAACGCTCTAGTTATTACCGCCACCAAAGAACGGTGGAGGTTACTACCTCTGCCAGGAGGTATTGTGATCACTTTGCTTTGTGTTTTTGTTTGTTTGTGTGTTTGTTTGTTAGCAACTTTACAGGAAAACTGTTCCAACCATCTTTATCAAACTGTACCCACAGATAGGCCTAGGCCCTGGGACCAACCCATTAAATTTTGGGCCAAGTAGGCCAAAGTTCAAGGTCACAGCAAGGTCACAAAATCTACAATTTTCCTACCTCTCATCATTGAGCAATTTTCGAAAATTCATAAAAACTTCAAAACGACTCCAATTAGTCTCCAATTTGATCCACCCGTAGCTTATAACAATATCTTGTATCTGGCACAAAATTGTCCACATCCACTGTGGAATGTGGACTCTGTGGATGTTTTAATTTAACATTGAAAATCCCATTTATGACACATTTTTTATAAATAAATAAATAATTAAAAACAAACTACAGACCCACTGTACTGAAGACCTATAGTTCAAATCTTTTAATTCAATCAAACTATAACTATAAAATTTTAAAATCTATAAAAATGTATTACCATGTTTGACCACAATTTTTCTGCTGTATGGAACAACCTTGAAACTGTTTAATTACCTCCGCCAAGGAGGTTACGTTTTTGCCAGGGTTTGTTTGTTTGTTTGTTTGTTTGTTTGTTTGTCTGTCTGTTTGTTTGTCTGTCCGTTAGTGTGCAACATAACTCAAAAAGTTATGGACAGATTTGGATGAAATTTTCAGGGTTTGTTGGAAATGGGATAAGGAAGAAATGATGACATTTTGGTGGTGATCGGGGGTGGGGGGGCCCACGGGGGGGCCCACTGATCAGCCTTGGCGGAGGTCTGCGCTCTCCGAGTGCTTCTAGTTTGAAAAGAAACAGTCGATCCACACATGCACACCATTCGGGGTGCTTGGCAGAGGTTTGCGTTCTCTGAACACTTGTGTTTTCATTGGGGTTTGTCTGTTTGTCTGTTTGCAAAATAACTCAAAAAGTTATGGACAGATTTGGATGAAATTTTCAGGAAATGTTGATACTGGCACAAGGAACAAATGATTCAGTTTTGGTGGTGATTGGGGGGGGGGGGTCTGATCTGCCTTGGCGGAGGTCTGCGCTCTCCGAGTCCTTTTCTAGTTTTTCTTTTGCAGATGAACAAAGAAATAACACCCAGTCCTGGCAGAAAAATATAAATCCATCATGTATCCACAGTTAAATCCAAACCACTGCATTAACAACTCATAAGGCGACAGTTGCATGTGTTATTCCTCTGGTAAATGTGCGTGGTGTTCAAATGTGAGCAGTAAAGTCTCACCAAATAAAAGGCTGAGTGGATCTACCACCACACAAAGTCTGGGTAATTATTTTTAATCAGCCGGACTCAAACATCTGTACAAGCAAAAGGGAAACACTAAACACTCTGGCAACAACATTCTCCCAAGAACAACCCAACCCATAAAACACATTGTGGTCCACATTCTTGGATACAATGGTTTCTCATTCTGGTACAAAACCCTTCACAGCTCTTCGCTCAGTCCGACTCGTCTGCTCTGACCTGTTGTGATTCACAGATGATGACATGACAGGAACAGAACTGTAAGAACCAAAGAACACCTCCTGTTCAGTGGAAACACATTGGCCTTAATCTCTTGAATACAAAGTGTCAGAGCCGTAAGATCTGTGTTTTTGTTCGGAGCCGCCTATAATATGTGAAATATGACAAAATGACATACTGGGAATAAAATGCACTGTCAGTAATCACCTCTTAGTACTGTTGGAATGTTTTCATAAGCCGGAAATCAGAATCAGAGAACACGGATTGAGAAGGAGTAAAGCAGGACAGATGAGATTCTGACTTTACTCTTCTTTTTTTTCACAGGTTTAGGTCGTGTCCACACACCTAGCGTCTGCATTATTCCACTGTTTTTAACCTCTTGAAACTGAAGTGTTTATCTAGAAGCTCTGGGGCTGTGCTGTAGTGGACAGACAAAAACCTCTGAAGTTTACAAATGATGCACACACTCTCATACAGGGTGTCCCCAAAAAAATGTATGCACACTTTAAATCATTGTAAAGTAGGTGTTTATTAAATTCATTTAATTTTCCAAATGTAATAGAATTTCCAAACATCATTTTCTTGTTTTGTCTGTTCCTCCTGTTCTCAAACTGATGTCCGTTCTGGTCCAGACTCTGCTGACAACGCCAACCAGTGGAATCACACACATCACCAAACAATTCCCTTGGTATTTGCGCGCATTCACGTTCAATGGCTGCTCTCAATTCAGCGACTGTTGCAGGTCTCATAGCGTAGACTTTGTCTTTTAGGTATCCACATAAAAAAAAAAAAAAAGTCAAGTGGTGTGAGGTCTGGTGAACGAGGAGGGTATTCAACCAAACCCCTCCGTCCAATCCACCTGTTTGTCCAGTTCACCAGAGCTCACACCATTAGACTTTTTTTTATGTGGATACCTAAAAGACAAAGTCTATGCTATGTTATTCAAACAATTCAAACAATGTGAATAACATGAGCAAACTGGGGGAAAAAGTGTAATTTTAACAATATTCTGCCTCAGTTTGTTTACACATGTACGTTATAACTTACAGATCACAGTGGATCTACAAATACATAAAATATTTAACAGGCAGAATATTGTTAAAATTGTTCTTACTTCTCTTAAGACATTTCAGGTTGTTCATATTTGTTCAGGTTATTCATGTTTTTTGTGAAACTATACTTTGTTTTAGTGTAAATACATGAAAATATTTACATTTACAAAGAGGAAAAATTTGGAGTTGTCATTATTTATGTCATTATCATAGTATTTTACTGGTCCTGCCCACGTGAGATTGAATTGGTCTGAACGTGGAACCTGAACTAAAAAGGATTTTTAATATTTTAGTGTAATTTTTGAATTTTACACATTCAGATGGTCCAGAATGTAGCAGCGCGTCTGGTCTTCAATCAGCCTAAAAGGGCACATGTCACCCCCTTACTTATTGAGTTACACTGGCTACCCTTAGCTGCCCGCATCAAATTCAAATCCTTAATCCTAGCCTGCAAAATTCTCAGTGGGTCTGCTTCTACCCACTTAGGTGCACTGATAAAAGCTTATGTTGCCCCACGACCACTCCGCTCATCTGGGGAACGTTGTCTGGTGGTCCCCAGACCTTGTACAAGACAACCCGGGCTCTTTTCATCGGTCGTTCCACGTTGGTGGAATGCTCTACCAAGTATAGGGTGTCCTATAAGTCTCCATACATAGGGGACATAACACATTCCATACATATATGGTTCTAACATGTATTTCTTTATATTTCTTCTTTATAGTTCTTCAGCAGACACGCATTGAAATGTGTTCCCGACAAAATGGCAGTCATATAGAGCATATTATATAAATAAAAATGGTTTATGTCAAGAAACGTTTATTTTACCTATGTATGGAGACTTATGGGACACCCTGTACTATGAGAACAGAGGCATCCCTGCCTGTCTTCAAGAAGCTCCTGAAGACCCAGCTCTTCCAGGAGCACCTCCTGTCCTAGCACTGGCAGACATTCCATTTTAAATATTTTAATAAAGTTTTTCCCAGGCTTATCACAGATTTTCCCAGGATTATCTCTGGACCTGCTGCGGTGGTCCTGCCTCTCTCCTGCCTTCATCATCATCACTCACCTATCCTCAGCTGCCTCCATGTGTCTCCCCCTACTCCCCCCTTCTCCCCCAGTCTCTATCTCTATCGCTCTCTCTTTTTTCTCTTTCTTTACTCTCTCTCTTTAACCCCAACTGGTCAAGGCAGACGTCCATCCTCCAGGAGTCTGGGTCTGCTCCAGGTTTCTGCTGTTAAAGGGAAGTTTTTCCTTCCACTGTCACCAGTCACAAGTGTTTGCTCCTGGAGGATTCTGTTGGGTTTCTGTAAATTGGCTTAGAGTCTGGTTTTGACCAACTCTATATATAAAGTGTCGTGAGATAACTTTTTTGTTGCGATCTGGCGCTATATAAATAAAATTTGATTGATTGAGTGATTTAATTGGTTTTCCCCTGTAAGTCGCTTTGGAAAAAGGCGTCTGCCAAATGCATAAACATAAACATAAACATCCCAGGGGCCAGACTGGATCCTTTGGTGGGCCGGATTTGACCCCCGGACCACATGTTTGACACCTGTGGGTTAGAAGGTGTGAAAATTTCGTGTAAGATCTGCTGTATAACAGAGGAATAGAACCAGGAGTTGGACGTTGAAAGTATGTAGAGTTTCACTTTCATTTCACACCAGCATTAGTTACGTTAGTTATGGACTGCACTCCCACATCTATAACAGCCCCCCACCCCCGACCAAAAATAAAAAATAAAAAAACATCCCCCACTCTGTTTTTTTTTTTTTTTTTTTTGACAAATCGCACCCTGTGTCTAAGTACATGTTTATTTAAATGTATAACTTAAAAAAAAAATTCTGAAAAAATAATAATGTGTAACAAGTAGCTCTTTGTCTGGTGTGTGGTTTGGGCTGTAGGTTTCATGTCCTGTGAGACGAGCATGTTTGATGTTTAATTGTACATTCATTATCCACACTAGATTACAAACAGCTGTGGACCGGGGCTATTTTAGGCCCATTTTCCCACGATTACAGCCCAGAGGCTCCTCCAGGCTTTGATGTGGTGACGGAATGACAGGACGTGTAAACCAGACACTTGAGTTTTTCTGTCAACATGTTTTACAGCTCCAAAAAGTATGCGTGCTTGGCCTCCGTTTGTTTGTGTCCGACACAAAAGCCAAATGTCGTCTTTGGCTTCAAGTCTTTGGTTCAGATTTACTACAATGCATCTTTTTCAAGACAAAAGAAATATGTTTTCCATGCTGTGGGTTCACACTTGGACAGACTACATGAACTACACACACACACACACACACACACACACACACACACTACAACACTGTGGACACATACAGTCACGGAAAAAAATCAGACCATCCCTTGTTTTCTTCAGTTTCTTGTTCATTTTAACCCTTTCATGCATAGTGGTCACTACAGTGGACAGTTATTCTACAGAATTTCTCTCATATATTCATGGGTTTTGTTGTTTTAGTTCCATATCAGCCAACACAGTGGACGCTTATGCACCATCCCATACACTGACATTCATACTATTACTGTAACTTTGCCTTTTTTCTTTTTTCAATCAATTTTCAATTTATTTTCCTTGTGCATCTCCATAAGTACAAAATTTAAAAAAAAAAAAAGAAAGAAAGAAATTCACATTTTATGATACAAGATTTTGTGACACACAAAGTATACCCCCCCGCCCCCCCCCAGCCTGATCTGCAGTAACATGTTTGAGTGTAAATCAACTGCTAATAAAAATTGCGAATATAATAAAAACATCAGATTAGCTGCATTAAAAATGTTCTTATTTCATAGTTTTCACACAGTATATCACTTTCTGATGTTGTGTTTTAAATACATGTTTCTTTGCCTCAAAATTTAAACACATGGTGTCCAGCTGAGTGGACATTTTTGAAACTATAAATAAAAAGGTTCATTAAAAAAAATTTCAATCACATTGTTTTTTCATGCCTAAAGAGGAATAAAAACACTCAGGAAAAAAATCTTAAGGTTCTCATAATTCATGCATGAAAGGGTTAATTACTAATTGTTATTAGACTGTAATTAACAGAGGTTGTTTTTTTTAAAACAATTTTTTTTTTTTTTTTAGCATATTATCTGGGTGAGTAATAACTAGTATTATAATATGTTCAAATGTGAGAAAACATCAGATTAGCAGCATTAACCTCCTAAGACCCAGGAAAATTAAAATCTTAGCTTTTTTCAATTACACAATTGTCTTGATTGGAAACCGCATAATGCAACAGTTTTTTCTGTTTGTTTGTTTTTTTTTTCAGATACATTTTTTAAAATAATTTTTTTTTATTTATTTTTTTTAATGGAATGTTCTTTGCAATGGACAGCAAGTAAAACTGTCAAACTTTTGTCCCCTACAGAGGACAAAAATGCATTGCTGGGTCACAGGAGGGTAAAAATGTTTTTATTTCATAGTTTTGACACAGTATGTGAGTAAATGCATGTTTCTGAGCTTCAAAAATTAAACGCATGGTGTTCAGCTGAGTGGACATTTTTGTAACTCCATGAAAAATAGGTTCATAAAAAAAAAAAATTTAAAAATCAATCACATTGTGTTTTTTCATGCCTAAAGACGAATAAAAACACTCAGGAAAAAAAATCTTGATTAAGGTTCTCATAATTCATGCATGAAAGGGTTAATTCCTGGTCCAACTAAAGGTCCCTTTGTTTGGACAAATATAATGAGAACAACAAAAAAAGCTCATAGTCGTTTAATTTCAGAGCTGATATCTATCCATTTAACATGTTTTCTTGATAATAACCAAAATCCCTTCAGCTCTTCTATCATTGTCTATGTCACTGTCCTGATAAAAACAGTGCTTTTAGACATTCCATGTTTTCTTTTCTGTCTGTTTTAGTCACATGATACACAGCAAGGTTATAATAGTTTTGGATTTTTCATTATAGTTTAGTTTTATTTAGTTTTGCCTTTTTTTTCTCTAATTACCTCCGCCAAGGAGGTTATGTTTTTGCCAGGGTTTGTTTGTTTGTCTGTTTGTTTGTTTGTCTGTCCGTTAGTGTGCAACATAACTCAAAAAGTTATGGACAGATTTGGATGAAATTTTCAGGGTTTGTTGGAAATGGGATAAGGAAGAAATGATTAAATTTTGGTGGTGATCGGGGGTGGGGGGGCCCACGGGGGGGGCCACTGATCAGCCTTGGCGGAGGTCTGCGCTCTCAGAGTGCTTCTAGTTCAGTTAGTTTTAATTAGTTTTTAGAGCAGGTTTGCTAGTTTTTATTAGTTTTCATTTTTTTCTAAATGCTTAGTTTTAGTTTAGTTTTAGCATTAATTGTAGTTTTGTCGTATCTTTTATCTTCTTCGCCGTCCTATTCAAATAAATCCCAGACAGGACTCTGCTCCTTTCTTCCAACTTTAGTCTCCATGTTTTCAGGTAGAGTGGGGACCAGAAGACGACTGGAAACCACAAGTGACGAGAAGTGACGGACCGTGAAGTGCTGTTTGGTGACACCAGCGAAAATTGCTAGAGCAAAATAAATCGATTTCATATCAGTCTGACATTGACAGAAACAAAAACGAAGGGAATTTTACCCATAAAAATTCTTAATGACTTAAGACTTTAAAATTCTCTTGCTAGCATATAAAGCACTGAATGTTTTAGGCCCAAAATTCATCAGAGACCTTCTAGTCCAGTATGAACCATCCAGACCACTCAGGTGGTCTGGTGCAGGTCTGCTCTGTGTTCCAAAAGTCAGAACTAAACACAGAGAATCAGTGTTCAGTTTCTATGCTCCGTATATCTGGAACAAACTACCAGAAAATATCAGGTCTGCTGAGAGTCTGAGTTCTTTTAAGTCCAGGTTCCAGACTCACCTGTTCACTGCTGCCTTTGACTAAAAGGCTTTTGAATTTTTACATTTTATATTCTCTTTTGAAACTCTGCACTGTAACTCTTACTTTAATATGTGTGTTTTATTTTTATTTTTTTATTTATTTATTTTTTATTTTATGTGTTGTTTTCTTACTTGCTGTTTATAATCCCCTCTTACTTGTTTCTTTTATAATGTTTTAAATGTGTTTCTTTTTCCCTGTCGTTGTATTTCAATGTCCTGTGTGAAGCACCTTGAATTGCCTTGTTGCTGAAATGTGCTATACAAATAAACTTGCCTTGCCTTGCCATAATTTTAATGCGTTTTAGTTAGTTTTGTAAACACACAATACAGTTTCAGTTAATTGTCGTCTTTTCTTTTAATTATAGTTTTTATTTATTTCAGTTAGCGAAAATGTTTTTACAATTCTAGTTTTCGTCATTTCGTTAGTTTTCTTTAACGATAATAACCTTGAGACAAAGGAGCTAGTACTGGATTGCATAACCATTGTTTTTGATGCCTGTTGATGGTCTAAGGATTTTTTCCATGACTGCATCATCAACAGGATTCCTTCCTTCGCTGAGTTCATGCCTTATTCCTCTTTGATGCATTCTAGGTAAACCTGACTCCTCATACTTTAATACACTCAGGAGCCTCAGAAAAACCAGGGTCTTCGGCCTAATGGGAGGAGCAGAGAAACAAACGCTGACCAGACCCAGACCAAAGCCTGACCTGATGACTTCTGCAGACTCTGCTGTGTGAACACCAGAACCGTTAGTGAGGCTATGAGGAACATCTGATCTGATCCAAATGTAGATGTTTATGCATCATGTACTATTTAACTCAATTAGAGGTAGACTTGTCATACCTGCAGCCAGACGTTAGTCTGGTTTTGTCTGTCTGTCTGTCTTTTATGTTTTGTTTGTCACTTCCTGTTTTATTTTGTTAAGTTTCCCCTCATGTGTCTTGTCTGTCGTCTTTACTTCCTGTTCCCTGATCGTTCTGACCTCTTACCTGATTACCTGTCTCCGCCCTGATTTGCTCCACCTGTGTCTCGTTGTCTTCCCTCCCTTTTGTGTATTTAAACCCTGTCTTTTCCCCCTGTCAGACGCCAGTTTGTAACTCAGTAGTTCTTACCAGCGTTTTGACCTCGTTTGTTCGTTTGCCTGCCTGTTTTTGACCTGTTTTGGATTCCTCGGTGTTCTCGTCTTCTGCCTGCTCCCTGTCAGTTTTTGTCTGCCTCATCTGATACCTGGTTTTGACCTTCTCGCCCTGACTACCGGTACGTGAGTTTGCCTTGTCCTAATGTCCTGTTGCCCGATTGATTGCCTGCATGTGTATGACCTGTTTCCGTCCCTGACCTCCCTTTGCTTTTCCCCAGTCGGGAAAAATACCCCTAACACCGCTCGGGGAGACGGGCTGTCGCCCTCGATCCGGAGGACGAATCGGAGGAGGATATCACCAACCATTATCCTCAAGATTCTGTCACTAATAATATTTTTTCACCTGTGTGTGATTAATAAACCATTTGAACCATATTTTTGGTGTTTGAGTTCTGCATTTGGATCCTGTGTTTGTACTAACGTAATCACAAGACTGATATATGGGCCGGCTGATATATATCAAGCCAATATATTGATTGTTTTCAATATCAGCCATCAGCCTTCATTTTTTTAGTAAAAGCCAATATTTGATCAATAATAAAAATGTTCTAAGATATTTGATCAGGAACCTGTGTGGGCAGCATCTGAAGTTCAATAAATGTTAAAACAGTACTGTGTGTTAATACTTTCAGTTATTTTGCTGCATAAAAATGTTAATTATCTGAGTGTTTCAATTATATTTTATGGTCAATGTGCTTTAAAAAAAATAAATAAATAAAATAAAAAATTGGCCTTAACCAAAGCCTACTTTGGCTGTTTTTCAGTACTTTTGATTTTGCCTTCATATACTATTTAAAGAAATGTTTATTATACCCATGTTGTGCTGAAAAAAAAAAAGATGCCAAACTTCATTTATCTCATCTGCCAATTATTTTTTTCACTTTAACCTACTCTATCAACACAAAAGGACAAAAAAACACACCAAAAATATAAAATCTGATTTGAAAAATGTATATAATTTATTACATACAGGGTGGGGAAGCAAAATTTACAATACTTTGAGGCAGGGATTGAAAGACAGTGTATGACCAATTAGTTTAATTTGCCACAAGAAAATTTACATAATAGAAAATGTTTTTATTCTATGTGTCCTCCTTCTTTCTCAATAACTGCCTTCACACGCTTCCTGAAACTTGCGCAAGTGTTCCTCAAATATTCGGGTGACAGCTTCTCCCATTCTTCTTTAATAGTATCTTCCAGACTTTCTCGTAATAGTTTTGCTCATAGTCATTCTCTTCTTTCCATTATAAACAGTCTTTATGGACACTCCAGCTATTTTTGAAATCTCCTTTGGTGTGACGAGTGCATTCAGCAAATCACACACTCTTTGACGTTTGCTTTCCTGATTACTCATATGGGCAAAAGTTTCTGAAAAGGTATGGATAATAGTGTTAGGTATGATTATGACATCAGTATATGTTTGGTTTCAAAACAGTTGACATAGTGCCTGCAGAGAAAAAACAACTAAATGTTCATTGTAAATTTTGCTTCCCCACCCTGTACATGAACTGCAGTAAAATGTAACGTACCAGTACAGGACATGTAAGGGTCAAACTGTGACAGAGCAGTGACAGAAACACTAAGACTGTTCCAGCCCTTCTATATATGTGGTTCTGTTCAACAGTAAATCTGAACAGAACCTTACTTTGGTTCGTGCTCATTGGAGGTTGAATGACAAGATTTACACTCACATAACTAATCAGATTTGTATGAAATGGGTTAAAAAAAACTGGTAATATCGAAGGGTAATTGTCCTGAAATGGAAGTCACCACAGCCCCCTTCCTTTGTACACTGACTCAGAGACGTCCTGTTTTTCCTCAAATTGGAAAAAATTAGAATGACACTTCATGCCTCTGCTGATAAATTCTCACAAATCTGGAATTCTCTTTTTCAACTACTAAGAAAAACTAATATCCCCTTTGTTCCACACTGACCTTTATGGTAATTTTTTCGCCTCGTTCTGGTTCTTTGTTTTTCTATCCACATCCACAACATAAGGCATCAATATTCCAAATGTGAACCTTTGAAGCCTTTTTTTTTCTTTTTTTTGTGTTAACCCTCTGGTATCCGGGTGCGCCTTTTAGGCACACTTTGCACTTCGTTTTAAAAAACTTCATATTATTTTTCACAATTTAAATAAGGTCAGAATTCAAAAGTTGTTCATTTTTGCATGATCTTTAAAATTCTGGCACACCAACAAAAATTTGCCCATTGTAAACAAAAGAAAATTACAAGACTAGCATCTGTCTCCCAAGTGTGCCTAAAATGCACTATTTCTTCCATTTGATATGTATGATTAGGGCTGACCTTGATTTTAAAAAATCAAATCAAATTAGAGCAGAAAAATAAATCAATATATAATATTTAATAGTTAGATTTATAGGTGTGCATTTTACGCACACTTGGTGACAGATGCCAGTATTTTTGAACATTTGACCTAGCGCCAAAAATAATAATGCAAATTAACCAATGTTGGAGTTAATCATTGACATATGCCAGGATGAAAAAAATCAAATAATATGTAATCCACTTTTTATGTAGTATATTGAAATTTTTTGTTTTGTTTTGTTTTTTGCATCCAAAAAAATGGTTTGTTTACAATACAAACACGACATTTAGAGGGTTAAAAAGTGTGACAATTATTGAGTATTTGGTGTTTTTATTTACAGCTCAAGTTGATAAAATAGAAAAAAATGTGAAACAATTAAAAACAAACTGTATGAAATTTTTTTTTTTTTTACTTTATTCCACAAGTGTGCCAAAAAGGCACACTTGGTGCTCAGTAAGGGCCTTGCTGGACGGGATACCGGAGGGTTAAAGTAGAAGGTTGGTGGACTTGTTCCTGGGTTTGTTTGTTTTGTTTTTGTATACATGTAAAAAAAAAAAAAAAAAAAAAAGGAAATGGTGCAACAATTAATTTTCTACTGATTTGTCACATATGGTACAGTGTTTGTACTGCCCAATTTCTGCAAAACTCCAAATAAACAAAGGTTGGGGAAAAAAAACTGGTAAAATATGATGCAACACTGTG
This sequence comes from Sphaeramia orbicularis, assembly GCF_902148855.1. Lineage (NCBI taxonomy): Eukaryota > Metazoa > Chordata > Actinopteri > Kurtiformes > Apogonidae > Sphaeramia > Sphaeramia orbicularis. Next base: position 77,568,032 of record NC_043968.1, read on the forward strand.
AAGTCTACCAGTATCACATATGTCTTCGAAGGAGGACTGTTATCATATACATATTATACTAGTAAATTTAATTAAGGCTGAGTTAACGAGATCCATAAACTTGCTACCGTGCATAATCTAAATTCAATCTTGTCAAGATTCCAAAACTCCTGACTGGACCTTCAGGGCATCACATCTGCAGCGTCAGACACACGGAGCTGCTTCCAATTAGTCCAACAAACATGCATCTGTTTCAGATTCGGAAAACCAAGTTGAATGGAGCTGGAGTCGGTTATGAGAACTGTTTCCTATTCTTGCATCATTTGTCAGGTCATAATAGTACAGCCGTTCTCAGTCTGTTTCTGCGGACCCCACCTTTGGAGGATGAAAACCCTCCAGACCCCCCTCAACCCCAACAACATTGCAACAGTGGTGCAATGAAAAATTTTACTGTTCAAAGATTTTTGGAAGTGTGTGAAAACAGAAATAAAAAGATTTCTTGGTATTGACCTACATCTTGATTTAACCCTGTATATACTTGGAATATTACCTGAAGATCTGATAGACAGAGATTGTAGCTTTTTGTTGAAAGTCTTACTCGTAATAGCAAAGAAAATGATTACAATTAACTGGCTGAAACCACACCCCCCCCAACATAACGCAATGGATAGACAAAGTAAAAAAGGTTGTTATTATGGAAAAAACTATGGAAGGGTTACAACTGAAACTAGAAAAATTTGAGAGAAGATGGAAACCAATAATTCAAGCGATACAAGAGCTCTAAATATCTCTTTTTGTTTTTAATATTGCTTTTTTTTTTTTTTTTTTGTAACTCAATTATTTTATTCTATTTCTTTTCCTCAGTAGCATCTGTTTTGGTTTTGTAAATACACTTATTTGTGCTGGTGGAATATTAGAAGTCAGATTTCAAGAATGTTGTTGGTATCTGTGTAAAATATATACGACCTTGACATGTTTTGGACCTATATGTAAAAGGCGTAGTATAAGTAGTTATGAGTGAAAGTAATGTGATATGGATCGAGTGACTTATAGACTGAGGCTGGTGTGATTTTTGTACATCTCCATGTGTTTTATATGGGTGGAATAAATAAAAAGTTCAAAAAAAAAAATTATTGTTAGAAACATCAATATTGCATCAATACTTTTTGCTTTTCCTTGAATAATTTTTTGTTCAAATTAACCCTTTCATGCATAACGGTTACTACAGTGGACAGCTGTTCAAAGGTGTTCTCTTGTATATTCATGGATTTTGTTATTTTAGTTCCACATCAGCCAACACAGTGGACACTTATCCATCATCCCGAACACTGCAATTCATACATTACTGTAACTTTGCTGTTCTAGATAAACCTGATCTGCACTAACATGTTTGAGTGTAAAAAAAAAAACCCTTCTAATTGTTATTAGGCTGTAATTAAAAGGGGTTATTTTTTGTTGCTTTTTTTTTTTAACCCTTTCATACATGAATTATTAGAACCTTAATCAAGATTTTTTTTCCTGAGTGTTTTTATTCCTCTTTAGGCATGAAAAAAAAAACAATGTGATTGAATTTTTTTTTTTAAATCAACCTGTTTTTCATGGAGTTACAAAAATGTCCACTCAGCTACACCATGAATTTTATTCGTGAAGCAAAGAAACATGTATTTAAAACCCAATATCATAAAGTGATATGAAAACAGTGAAATGAAACCATGTTTAATGCAGCTAATCTGATGTTTTCTCACATTTTAACATATTCTAATACTAGTTATTACTCACTTCATGGAGATAATATGCAAAGAATAAATATTAACAATGAATTTCCACTCAAGAACCAACCAAGAACAGCAGAGTTACAATAATGGTATGAATTGCAGTTTCTGAGATGATGCATAAGTGTCCACTGTGTTGGTTGATATGGAACTAAAACAACAAAACCCATGAATATACAAGAGAACAGCTGGAGAAGAACTGTCCACTGTAGTGACCACTATGCATGAAAGGGTTAAACAAAAAGTTGGTTTTTTTTTGCATATTATCTCCATGAAGTGAGTAATAACTAGAATTAGAGTGTTAAAATGTGAGAAAACATCAGTTTAGCTGCGTTAAAAATGTTTTTATTTCATAGTTTTCACACAGTAGATCAGTAAATACTGTTTTTTTGCTTCTAAAATTAAACGCATGGTGTCCAGGTGAGTGGACATTTTCGTAACTCCATGAAAAATATATTAATAAAGAAAATTCAATCTCATTGTTTGTTTGTTTTTTGGTTTTTTTTGGGGGGGGGTCATGCCCTAAGAGGAATAAAAATATCACTCAGGGAAAAAAAAAAAACCTTGATTAAGGTTCTCATAATTCATGCATGAAAGGGTTAAAAATAACTGTTTTTTGCTTGAATAATACAAATAAACTCAACCAGACTGCTCTGAGACAATATTTATACAAACAAAAAAAACAAGAAATGTACAATTATCTCCAACTACGACAACAAAGTTCCTTTTTTTAGACCAACAAACACGTTGGTTCCACAGATGAACATGTGACCAGTATCAGTGGGTCAATGAGCCCGTTTCCACTGGACATCTGAGAACGTTAAAGTCCAAACTGGTCCAAAACACAAACATATGTGTCCATGTGTCTTTTCCAGTCCAGTCCTTGTCCACTGTCCAAACCTAAACTCTTTGTCTAGTCTAGTGACAGATCACCATGGTAACAGATTGGTTTGGTGTCCGTCCATAAAATGAGTCCAGAGTGCTCCAACCATCAAACATTAGTTCCACCTGATACATGATCTAACCTGAAGAACAAAAAAACACCCAGGACCAACCTCATGACCCCCCTAGAAAGACTTCACTCCTCCTCTAGGGGGCCCATCCCATAGTTTGACCAACACTGCTGTACTATAACATAAGGTGCTGTGTACTTTTAATTCCCCACTGCCAAATATAGTGTAAGGTTCTGTTGAAAGTTACTGCCCTGTAATGAACATTAGATTGTCTTTATGTCAGTTTGGTGCAGATATGTCAATGCATTCTTCACATGAACAGATTACATTGTTGAATTGACAGACAGATGAAAAAATGATTTCAATACCCCTTCGACCCGAACTTGGCCGAAGGGTAAAAAGCAAGTTTTTAACCCATAAAGACCCAGTGCTACTTTTATAACATTTCCCAGATTTGTTTTTCTCTTTATCCAATATCTTAAGTAATAATCTTAAGTGATTTATCACCATTTATTTATATTATCCTCTACATTTTGCCTTTTTTCAGTGAAAATTATTGTATTTTCCTACATTTAATTCACTGATCTTGTAGATGTTCATTAAAGCTCAGATTAAAGATGATGGTTATTCTATCAGAAACAGATCAAACTGAATAAACAGTGTCTTTTTCAGTCCAATCTGTCATTAACTGAACATAAACCCAGTGTGTCCATCCACTGTCATTGATCCAACTCCATGGGTTTTTTTAACCTCCTAACACCCAGGAAATGTCAGCAAAGTACAAGTTTTTTGTTTTTTTTATTAAATAAGTGCCTATATTGGAAACAGCATGATGCAACAGTTTTTTCAGATGCAGTTTTCAAAATTTTTATGGAATGTCCTTTGTGGTGGACAGTTTTCTTTTCTTTTCTTTTTTTTTTTTTTTGTATAAAGTTGTGAAACTCTTGTCCACAAATGTGGACAGAAAACCCATAGCTGGGTCTTAGGAGAATACTTTTTTTTATTTTTTATCCAATTTCATTCAATTTGTGGTTTAATTTGTTCTTGTTGCTTAGTATTTTGCTAATTTTGTTAATCCTTTTTTTTGTTCTTATTATTGATTACTTTGGCTGTTTTTGTTCATTTTGTTGCCTATTTTCTTATTTTTCCTTCAATTTCATTCAGTTTGTTGCTTTTAAAAATTATTTTGTTGGTTTATTATTTATTTTGTTCATTCACGTTCATTCATATTGATCAATTTGGCTGTTTTGTTGCTTATTTTACTTTTTTTATTACTTAATTTTGGTTCATTTTTTGGTCATTTTTTCATGTCATTTAGGATTTTGTAAAGTTCTGATTTATTTTATTTATTATTTCATATATATAAACCCAGTGTGTCCATCCACTGTCATTGATCCAACTCCATGTTTTGTTTTTTGTTTTTTTTTTTTAAATCCAATTTCATTCAATTTGTGGCTTGTTTTTATTCTTGTTGCTTAGTAATTTGTTAATTAAAAAAAAATGTTATTGATTACTTTGGCTGTTTATGTTCATTTTGTTGCCTATTGTATAATTTTTCCTTCAATTTCCTTCAGTTTGTTGCTTTTTTAAAATTACTTTGTTGGTTTATTATTAATTTTGTACATTTTATTGATCATTTTGGCTGTTTTTGTTCATCTCGTGGCTTATTCTACTTTTTTTTTTTAACTTAATTTTGGTTTGGTTTTTGCTCATTTTTTCATGTTACTTAGGATTTTGTAAAGTTTTGATTTATTTTATTTATTATTTCATGTACATGACACTTGTCTCTAGTGGTACTTTCCAATGTTTACGTGCAGTTTTTTTTTTTCTACTGTTTTTATAGTTATTGTTTTGCTCCCTTCTTGTGTGTATATTCAGTGTTGTGTTGCTACTGGAACCTCAATTTGAACATAAACCCAGTGTGTCCATCCACCGTCACTGATCCAACTCCATGGGTTTTACTGGTGAATCAATATTGTAGAAGATGACGGTGTTTCCACGGTAACTACGAAGCCTGTGAACGTCCAAATATGGTCATATCTGATGACCATGAAAAGATGAAGAACTGTATTTTACACCAATTATTGACATGGATTGATAGGATTAGTGGATCAACAGGTATTAAACTGTTTAGATCAGTAGATATTTGGGTCTCTAAGGGTTCAAGGTGGACATCTGGATCTTTAAGGGCTGGGTCTCTAAGGGTTAAAGGTGGACATTTGGATCTTTAAGGGCTGGGTCTCTAAGGGTTAAAGGTGGACATTTGGATCTTTAAGGGCTGGGTCTCTAAGGGTTAAAGGTGGACATTTGGATCTTTAAGGGCTGGGTCTCTAAGGGTTAAAGGTGGACATTTGGATCTTTAAGGGCTGGGTCTCTAAGGGTTAAAGGTGGACATTTGGATCTTTAAGGGCTGGGTCTCTAAGGGTTAAAGGTGGACGTCTGGATCTTTAAGGGTTAATTTAACCACCGACACAGAAGAGGGTATTTCAAATACGCTGACATAGCAGAAGGAAAAGTCAGCACTATTGTGTTCAGAGTTTGTTTACAACAACCTGCTACTGAAACACCAACCTCAGCTGACCCTAAAGTGGACTTAAGTCTATGTAGACCTGTGTAAACCCAGTAGAAGTCCAGAGTCCTTCCTTTAGTTGGAGTTTCTGAACACTGTGGACATGTGTGTGTGTGGACGTTACCTCTGCATAGTGAGACTGAGCTGGTCCGAGGAGGCTTTAATCTTGTTCTGGGCCTCCAGGTGGTTCATGCTGTCAGTGGAGATGCCATTTATGGACATGATGATGTCTCCGATGCTCATTTTAGCTTTGGCCGCCTTACCTCCATCAGTCAACTGAAATAATACAAACAGAAAATACATGAAAGTAAGAAAACAGGCTTAGTTTGTCTCCATCTGGTTTTCTTTAGTCCTTTATTTTCATCTGTTTACATTTCAGTTCATTGTTGTTGTGGTTGTTGTTCCATTTTTTAGATAGATAGATAGACAGACAGACAGACAGACAGACAGACAGACAGACAGATAGATTTATTAACTTTTTTGCTGCGGAGATTCTGTCGCTCGCTGCTCCTGTGTGTGTGTGTGTGTGTGTGTGTGTGTATGCTGCCCGGAGAGTTAGAGGAACAGTAAAGCATGTCAGTTTCACTTTCACTTCCGCTTGGACAATCATGCTAACACCCCCACACACACACAATCACACAATCAATGCAACTGTTAATCCACATGTCGATAATAATCTAATATAAGATTATTATTAGGGTGGTCCTTATATGGGGGTCAAAAAATTTTTGGGGGGAAATGTTCGACTCTTACCCCTTAAATTTGTTAGGATGCCAATAAAAACAAACTGTGCAAAATTTAAGATTGTTTTGAGAATATCTGGGGGTAGCTCAAGGCCTTCGAATATTTCCAAAATCGTTAAATATTGCATAAATTTCACCGTTCTTACAAACGCACGCCACATTACAAATTGGAATGCAACATTGCTTTTATTAACACCCACACATTAACTACACATGCACAACTACACAGTATATCCATAAAAAGGAACAAACAAGCCAGAAAAGTTCATGCATGTATTCGCAAAAGATCGTAGAACTCAAGTCAGAATTATCGTCTTGTCTTCAGTTGAGTGATCGTAACTGTTGTCACATGTATATTACAAGTATGTTACAAAATAGCAAGAAACAAATGAACACAAATAGTGTCCTGCATTCATGACTGAATATTGAACTGAAAGATGCATGATGATAATGTTGATGAACATCTACTGTCACATCTGGAGCACTGAGCAGCGTGGCCTTTCTTGCATCGGAGTATTGTCTGTGCTTCACTCAGACTGATATGTTTTTACTGTCACAGACATACCACTACTAAAACACTAAACTGTGATTCCACACAAATAGTGCACAACAGCACCTTTTGGGGGAAACCCAAAATTAGGAGATGAGGTCAGCAAATCCAAGTAATATGGAGATTTTAAGCTTTATCTAGTGATGTGCTGACTGGGTAAAACCACCACATGTGGTTACCAACAGTCAGAATACATAAGGCCTAGATCTACATGATCAAATGAACCAATTTCAGCCATAAATCATTAAACAGCATGTCAGAAGCCTTGAACACAATGCAGCATATAATAACATGCGAAAAATACCGAATACGGTTAACTGTGTTATATTTTAAACTTCTTGAGCAAACTCTAAATATTGGTTAATGTTCCTAAAATTTTGCCAGAATTTTTTTTTTTATTTATCCTAACAAATTGGTGGGGTGAGAGCATGAACATTTGAAAGTTGAAAAATAAGGACCACCCTAATTATTATATCCTATGTACATCAATGTTCTTATTTCATATATATCAATCAACATATATATCAATCAATATATCGGTTATTGGCTGATATATTGGATATCGGCTTTTTTTAGCCCCCAATATCGGTATTAGCATCGGTCTCAAAAATTCCATGTCAGTCGGGCTCTAGCTCTGACACTAATATTCCTTTGGAGTTAAACCCATTCTATCATTAATTCTACAATTTCGGCCCAAGACTGTATCTTAGAAACTACAAAAAAAACTGGCACTTTTTGCTGAATTTTTCTTTATTAGTGACTGAAATTTGGTGAAGTTTAATTACTTTTATTCTGGAAGTATTTGACTTGTAGACCAGTGGAACCATTGAGTTCAGTTTCACTCGGAACCAAAAGTCTTTAAACTGAAAGAAATATTGATTTAAGAATTATTGTGATAATTTTTGATATAAGATGAACATTTTGGAGTGTGCATGGATGCGTTTGGCATCTTGCAGAAACTTTAAATAAACAGGAAATCAAAAAATACCCAGAGAACATTTCACTGCATATTACCGCTCAGACATATTGTGTTCTCTGAGCTCCCCCTTCCGTTTCCCGTCTTATGTAACCTTTGACAGATAAGATAGACATCTTATTTTCCTCACAACTTCCAGGATCCTGAATCCAGCCAAACATTCAGGTCAGAAGGAAAGGCCAAACATTCCCCCAGCAGTGAGTCAGTACTACCGCTCAACCACATGGAGCACATCCAGAGGTTAATTACACACCATGGAAACCCACAACGGCCCGCTTTATTCAGTTCCACATACGCTGGGCCCCACATGTACTTATACTTCTGCTTTAAATATTACAAATGGAAGAGTATCATTTATGTGCATACTTAGTTATATTATTTATTACTTTGCCTGAATATTCAGCCAGTGAGGTCAGTTTGAGGAGTTCGTATCTTTGTCATTTGTTTTTGCAGAGGCTCCTGATCTGTACCAGAGGGGTCTTCAGGGTCAGCCAACTGGACTTTTACTACTTTTCTAAGGTGGCATTTAGCTGGGTCTACTGACTATTCTTAGAATTTCCTTTGTCCTAAACCAGGGGTCTCAAACTCATTTTCTTTCAGGGGCCACATGCAGCCCAATTTGATCTAAAGTGGGCCAGACCAGTAAAATAATTGCATAATAACTTATAAATAACGACAACTCCAAATTTTTGTCTTTATTTTAGTGCAAAAAAAAAAACATTACATTTTGAAAATACTTACTTTTATAACCTATCCAAACAAAAAAGATGTGAATAACCTGAAAAAACGGAAATTTCTTAAGAAAAATAAGTGCAATTTTAACAATATTCTGCCTCAGCTTATCATTTATACATGTGCATTATGGATCGGATCTACAAAGACTCTGCTGTTGGTCCATCAGTCTCCATGACGACCATGACTTCAGTTTTTGTGGGTCCTGGAGTGGCTTGTCACCTCTATTTTCTCCCTGAAGTATCTGCTGCAAAGACACTAAACACTGAATAACAGGCAGAAAATAGTTACAATTGTGCTTCATTTTCTTCAGACATTTCAGGTTGTTGATATTTGTTCAGGTTATTCACATTTTAAAGTTTTAGGATAGTTTGTATATGTAAGCATTTTCATAATTTAATGTTATTTTTTGCACTAAAACAAAGACAAAAATTTTAAGTTGTCATTATTTATAGGCATAGTGTAATATTTTTTTCACATCAAAACGAGAAGAAAATATGGAGTCATTATTTGTTGTAGGTTTTTATGCTGTTATTATTTTGCTGTAGATCACATTGGTCTGTATGTGGAACCTGAACTAAAATATGTTCCACAGCCTTGACTGTGGAATTTTTGCACTTTGCAAATTCATCCCACGGGCCACACTGGAACCTTTGGCGGGCCACATTTGGCCCCCGGGCCGCATGTTTGAGACCCCTGTCCTAAACAGACAAGAAGGAGTTGGAGGTAGTTGAAGTTAAAAGGATGACCAGGGACTGAAGATAGAAATGAGCCGTGGCTGTGATCTTATATGGGTCTGTCCATGAAACTGGGTTTATTTTGGCTTTTTAGACCCAATTATAAAAGGTAAATGTAGAAATATTTCCCCCCAGGATGGACCTAATGATGACCTCAGATAAATGCAACAAAAAAAATAAAACAAGAAAAGCACTCGGAGAGAAAAGACCTCCACCAAGACCGATCTGTTGCCCTCCCCCCGATCACCACCAAAATGTAATCATGTCTTCCTTGTGCCAGTATCAACATTCATTCATTCATCCATTCATTTTCTGAACCCGCTTTATCCTCACTAGGGTCACGGGGGTCGCTTGGAGCCTATCCCAGCTACATAGGGGCGAAGGCGGGGTACACCCTGGACAAGTCACCAGTTCACTGCAGGGCTGAACATATAGAGACAAACAATCACTCTCTCATTCACACCTACAACAGTATCAACATTTCCTGAAAATTTCATAAAAATCCGTCCATAACTTTTTGAGTTATCCTGCTAACAAACAAACAAACAAACAAACATGCAAACACACAAACAAACACACAAAGCAAAGCGATCACAATACCTCCTGGCAGAGGTAATTATCTTCTTGCTCTGATCCATCCCATAATTAATGAATTTTTAATCAAATATTGGGTCCAAAAATAGGACCTAAATATGGACATTAAATCTCTCTAGGTGTCAGTGCATTAGATGTGATCTTCTATAGACTATAAATAAAGACACTGTGTTAAATGTGTTGATCCTAGTGGTTTTTCTAATCCACACATGTGGGTTTTTCATCATTCTCAGTCTCATTCCAGGTTTGGTGTGGAACCCATCGTGTCCACTGGTGTTACATACAGAACCTGAACACTGAAACACAAATAAATCACAAATGATTTTGCAACAGCTGTCATTTTTGTGAAACACTCCGCCTTGAATATTTACTTCAATTCCCAAAATGCACCTGTGAGAGAATAAAAAGATATTTGAAAAAATAGTAGTGTGTAATTTTTATGTCCTTGGATGTGGATTTACGTATAAAAATAATATAAAAATGTGTTCTATCTGAAAAATAGTTTCTCTTTTATCTCAGTAAATATTTGTTTTTAAAATAGACCCAAAGTTCTTCCAAACCTGCTTCAGAACACTAGTCTACATCTGGTTTGAATGTTTAGCCCCTCTGTCCTGTTTTTAGGACCAGTTTCATAGAAGCATCCATTTACAAATGTTCATTAATACACTGCAAAAATCTAAATCTGACCAAGTGTGTTTTTCTCATTTCTAGTCCAAATATCTCATCACACTTAAAATCAGACAGAATCACCTAGAGGAGCTTTCAGTGAGATGTAAGAACTGATTTATAGACAATAGATCTGGACAATCTGATTTCAACAAATCTGAACAAGATCATTTTACTTGTTCCATTGGCAGATTTTATTTAGCTTATTTATTTAGCTTATTTGAAGATATTTTTTTTTTGCTTAACCCTTTCATGCACTGTCCACTCCAGTGGACAGTTCTTCTCCAGCTGTTCTCTTGTATATTCATGGGTTTTGTTGTTTTAGTTCCATATCAGCCAACACAGTGGACGCTTATGCACCATCCCATACACTGACATTCAGACCATTACTGTAACTTTACTGTTCTTGATAAACCTGATCTGCAGTAACATGTTTAAGTGTAAATCAATTGTTATTTGTTAGACAAGAAGGTTTTTTTTTTGCATATTATCTCCATGAAGTGAGTAATTACTAGCATTAGAATATGTTACAATGTGAGAAGACATCAGATTAGCAGCATTAAAAATGTTTTTATTTCATTGTTTTCATATCACTTTCTGATATTGGGTTTTAAACATATGTTTCTTTACTTCAAAAATTAAATGCATGGATATTTTTGTAACTCCATAGAAAAAAAAAACTCGATCGCATTGTTTTTTTCATGGCTAAACACTGAAGAAAAAAATCTTGACTAAGGTTCTCATAATTTGTGCATGAAAGGGTTAATTCAAGATATTTTTTTTTGCATATTTCAAGATTTTTTTTGCCTAATTCAAGATTTTTTTTTACTTAATTCAAGATTTTTTTTGCTCAATTCAAGATTTTTTGCTTAATTCAAGATTTTTTTTGCTCATTTCAAGATTTTTCTTTTGCTTAATCTAAGATTTTTTTGTTTAATTCAAGTTTGTTTTTTTTTTTGCCTAATTCAAATTTTTTTGCTTAATTTAACATTTTTTGTATAATTCAACTTTTTTTTGCTTAAATCAATATTTTTTTTTTTCTTAATTCAACATTTTTTTTGCTTATTTCAAGATTTTTTGCTTAATTCAATTTTTTTGCTTAATTCAAGATCTTTGTTTTGCTTAATTCAAGATTTTTTGTTTTTTTCTTAATTCAACTTTTTTTTGCCTAGTTCAACATTTTTTTGCTTAATGTAACTTTCTTTTTTTTTTTTGCTTAATTCAACTTTTTTTTTGTTAAAACAAGATTTTTTTTTTTTTTTTGGCTTAATTCAACTTTTTTTTTTTTTGGCGTAATACAAGCAAAAAATCTGCCAATGGAACAAGTGAAAATGATTTTAGTAAGATTTCTTAAAATCAGATTTTCCAGATCTATTGTCTAAAAATCAGTTCTTATATCTCACTGAAAAGTTCCTCTTTAGGTGATTCTGTCTTATTTTAAATGTGATGAGATATTTTGACTAGAAATAACAAAAATAAACTTGGTCAGAGTTTGATTTTTTCCAGTGTATGCATTGTCACCTAATAAACCCAAATCCATTTCCTGCTCACACCAACAACACTTTTTTTTTGACACTATTTACTGTTTTCCACACATGGGTGCCTGGTGGAGCGTTGGTGGGTCCACATATGTTCCTGAACAGAAGGAACATGACACAGACTGTACATGGACGTATGGAAGTGAGAAGAAAAGAAAGCCCGAGTAGGTCATGGAATTTTAGACTTCAGTATTTTCTCTCGTTGACAGTGTATTTACTGTTTGAACTGTGTAATGAAACACTTATTAAACCTATAACATATGGAAAAGGTTAAGGGATAACACAAGCAAATATAAAGCAATGAATGTACAGCTCATGTCTATAAAAGGACATTGAAAAAAGCCACAAAGTGTACGGTTTGAAAGTGGCAGTGACATTGTGCAGACTTGAAGGTTTGATGGCTGTGTTGTGGAGACGGTTCCAGTTTACCACGTCTGTCTGCCATGTTCAGACCTGCACACGCATCTAATAAAACTGTGGCTGACTCTCCCAGGTGTGGGGATCAACTGGTGATTATGCAACGTACAAACACTCAGTATGTGTTGACTTTAAACCTGTACAGCCACGCTGGTGACGCAAAAGGGTTTACGTCATCTGTAAGGACGGTGATAAAGCAGAAGTGAAGAAGCAGAAAGTGAGAGTACAGTGACAGTTCAGACGAGGGCAAGAAGTCAAGAGGATAACGACTGGGTGATGAAGAACAAAGTGGTTTATCTGTCAGGTCTAACACTTTAGACCAGGGGGGTCAAAGTCATTCAGGTTCAGGGGCCACGTTTAGCCCAATGGGATCTAAACTGGGTCGGACCAGTCAAATAATAGTCATAATAACCTAGAAATTAGAATCTAATGTAAATAACCTGAACAACCACGAACACCCTGAAATATTGCTGGTATGTGTTGCCCTTTACCATTAGTGGTATAGAGGGTATGCACAAACCAGTGGCAGCTGCTCGTCTTTCAGACAGGGGAAGCTCATTGTTGGCTTACATTAAAAAAAAAAAAAAAGTCATGTTATTCAAACATAAATTCGTCCCTCCGTTCCTTTTTAAGAAAATGGTCAGTGACCTTATCGTACCAACTAAACAAGAAAACGTTGAAATTATGTTAAATTGAAACAAGGAAGTACAATGAGTGTGTTTTATTTACAGTGCAAGAAATGAACAAGTCATTTCGTAGTGGTTTCTCTCTCGATTTCACAGCAGAATGTGTGACGGTATCAAACTGAACTCTGTCAAGTGAAGGAGCAGATCTGAAAATAGCTGTCAATCAAACGGAAATGCAAATGCAAATGCACTGACCGTAGATCGTATGAGAAAAAGGCGCAACGGGAATGTATGAGAAGTGAACAACATCCAGTCTGTTGATTTGTGATAAAGCTGATTCTGAACGAACTCGTCTGTGAGAGTAACGTGTTTCAACACATTTGTAGTCAATGAAATGTCAACACAACCGAACATATTTAACCATTTAAATTTTGTAATTTTAGGGGAAGCTGAGCTTCCCTTGCAGTCTGTGAGAAATCACCTCTGTTTGACACAGAACAGAATAAGGACATAAAACTGTCTTGAAATGTTAAAATCCAAGCTTTTCACTGTGTTATACTGTAAATATTACATTAAATATGTTTTACAGTAATATATTGTTTCTTGGAATACGGTGGTTACTGTAAAATGCAGCAACTGTGGCTAACAGTATTATACTGTAAAAGGAACATTATATACAGCCCAGTACCGTATTACTTTTTACAGTAAGAAACTGTAGTTGTAGATTACAGTACAGATACTGTAGAATAACAGTAGCATACTGGCAACTCTAGCTGCCAGTATTTTACTGTTATTTAACGGTAAAATTTGTTACAGTGTGTTGTCACATGTATATTACAAGTATGTTACAAAATAGCAAGAAACAAATGAACACAAATAGTGTCCTGCATTCATGACTGAATATTGAACTGAAAGATGCATGATGATAATGTTGATGAACATCTACTGTCACATCTGGAGCAGCGTGGCCTTTCTTGCATCGGAGTATTGTCTGTGCTTCACTCAGACTGATATGTTTTTACTGTCACAGACATACCACTACTAAAACACTAAACTGTGATTCCACACAAATAGTGCACAACAGCACCTTTTGGGGGAAACCCAAAATTAGGAGATGAGGTCAGCAAATCCAAGTAATATGGACATTTTAAGCTTTATCTAGTGATGTGCTGACTGGGTAAAACCACCACATGTGGTTACCAACAGTCAGAATACGTAAGGCCTAGATCTACATGATCAAATGAACCAATTTCAGCCATAAATCATTAAACAGCATGTCAGAAGCCTGGCACACAATGCAGCATATAACATGCGAAAAATACCGAAAATAGTTAACTGTGTTATATTTTAAACTTCTTGAGCAACCTCTAAATATTGGTTAATGTTCCTAAAATTTTGCCAGAGGTTTTTTTTTTATTTATCCTAACAAATTGGTGGGGTGAGAGCATGAACATTTGAAAGTTGAAAAATAAGGACCACCCTAATGCCCATTCTGTGTTAGACTCAGTGGTGCCTTCAGGTTCGGTCGTTCTAAAAGACTGTCCCCTGGTTTTAAAGCAGCCACTGGAACATGAAGAATGTACCATTGTGTTTATCCTCAGAACAAAAAAAAAGGAAAAAACAGGAGACAAAGAATGAGGAAGTGACAGCGGTGGAGGCACACACATGTTGCTCTAGAATCAGGGCCTTTTTTTTTCGGGCTCATTATCTAGTAGATCAGAAGCAGGAAGTGTAGACAGAGCCGCTGAAGCTGATGTATGCATACCAACGCCTGTGAGCGCGAACGCACAGCAACAAGTGAGGCTCCGAAAAGGAAGTACGCTCAGAGTTTGGACTGAGTCACTGGTTTTCTCAGGTTCTGACTCAGATTCACACTCAGGCTGCAGCATTTACTGAGTCAGTCTGGATTCGTTTACTTTCAGTCAAATAAGTCATGTTTCTGTGGAACAGCTTCACGCAGACGAAGCCCTGAAGCTAGGGTGAACAGGTGCTTACGAGTCACATGTGGGACAAGCAGTGTGTTTGTGTGGGACACGGAACTGTAATGCTGGAACAAAGTCTAGATTTTCAAACAATGTGCATCTTATTGTCGAGCTTATAAATATGAATAACAACAATTTGATTTGGTTGCACACAGTATGCATATTTTTGCACTGGGCGTTTATTTTTTGCTTTTTTTGCACAGGTTTCAACAATTTTTCTTTTGCTTGTAAAAACAAAACAAAAAATCTACTTGTAAAAACTTCAAAAAGAAACCTCAAGTTTCAAATATTGTAATTAAATACTTTTACAAAATCAGCTTTTTTAATTTTTATTTATTTGACTACATGCTTTTTCATTGTAGTTTAGTTTTAGTTAGTTTTGACTTTTTTTTTTCCTCTAATTCAGTCAAGTTTTAACCCTTTGGGGTCCACGGTCACGGCTCCAAGACTGAATCACCGAGGTTCTAATAGTTTTGGATTTTTCATTATAGTTTAGTTTTATTTAGTTTTGACTTTTTTTCTGTAATTCAGTTCATTTTAATTAGTTTTTAGAGCAGGTTTTAGAGCATTTTTTTCTAAATGCTTAGTTTTCGTTTAGTTTTTTTATATTTTTTATCTTCTTCTCCGTTGTATTCAAATAAATCCCAGACAGGACTCTGCTGCTTCCTCCCAACTTTAGTCTCCATGTTTCCAGGTAGAGTGGGGACCAGAAGACGCCTAAACGACAAGTGACGAGAAGTGACGGACCATTAAATATCATATGGTGCCAACAGCTAAAATTGCTTGAGGGAAATAAATCGATATCGTATCAATCCGATGTTGACAAAGACGAAAACGAAGGGAATCTTATCCATAATTTTTAACCGTTTTAGTTAGTTTTGTAAACACACAATACAGTTTCAGTTGGCTATCGTTATTTTCTTTTAATTATAGTTTTTATTTATTTCAGTTAACGAAAATGTTTTTACAATTCTAGTTTTTGTCATTTCGTTAATGATAATAACCTTGTGAATCACATGACATTTTCAACACGTCGTAGCATCAGAAGTCGGTCGTGTAGACCACCGGGGACAACTGCATTGGAAAGTGCGGACTTGAAACACTCTCCTACATTTTATTTGATGTTGACAGAGCAAATACAACCGGAGATCAAGGTTATAATCGTTAACGAAAACTAACGAAATGACGGAATCTAGAATTGTAAAAACATTTTCGTTAACTGAAATAAATCAAAACTATAATTAAAAGAAAAAAATGATAACTAACTGAAACTGTATTGTGCGCTTACAAAACTAACTAAAACGGATAAAAATTATGGATAAAATTCCCCTCGTTTTTGTCTTTTTCAATGTTGGATTGATACGAAATTGATTTATTTCACTTGAGCAATTTTAGCTAGCAGTACCATACGACACTTCATGGTCCTGTCACAGACCTGTACATATTTAAGGTAGTATTTGACGACCTGTACATATTTCAGGTAGTATTTGATAACCTGTACATATTTCAGGTAGTATTTGATAACCTGTACATATTTCAGGTAGTATTTGACGACCTGTACATATTTAAGGTGGTATTTGATGGTCTGTACATATTTAAGGTGGTATTTGATGACCTGCACATATTTAAGGTTGTATTTGATGACCTGCACATATTTAAGGTTGTATTTGATGACTTGCACATATTTAAGGTAGTATTTGACAACCTGTACATATTTCAGGTAGTATTTGATGACGGGTACATATTTAAGGTAGTATTTGATGGCCTGCACATACTTAAGGTAGTATTTGAGTACCACTGCACTACTAATCCTGTTTCATGCTGTTCAGTGTGTAACATCCTGCTCTGTGGAGGAAGTTGGTGAAATGATGGAGTAAGGCAGAGGCTTTGTGGTCAGTAGTCATGTTACAGGAAGCCTCTGTGGTCAGAGCTGAAGGCTTATGGGATGCATGTCACGTCTGTGTAGAGGAGACCAAGACTGAAGACCTTATATGGAAAAGACTTGACATTATGTCACATAAAGCTCAAGTTGACTCACTCTTAGCGTGCAATTAGAAACTGGTCCAAGACAAACCTGCGCACAAACCTCCCAGTTATTAGAACAGTGTGAGGTTTATGGGCTGTTTGCATTCGGAAGTTCATCAAAGACCATCCTGTTTCCAATAGGACTCAGGAATGAATGAATGAATGAATGAAATCTTTATTTTGAACATGTCGACAGTGAAATCAAAACAAAAATCGACCAACAAAATATAAGCACTGGTACATAAATGATTGATAAGCAAACAAACAACTAACTAACTAACAAACTAACTAAATAAATAAAATAATAATCATAATAAAACAAATGAAATGAAATTATACATGTTCGAAAAGGAGTAGGAAGAAGTAAAAACTTATGTACTCCTGTAACCAGTGGTGCCGGACTCGGCGTTGTGTTTTTTTAAGGACAAGACCCGCACGTACGACATTGGAGGCAGTCTCCATTTATTGTTTTTTCCGTTCTTGACAAAATTGACATAAAACACAAAAACCTCCGGTCAGTGACCCCTGCAAAACATGTCCCTCTCCCATAGAAATCCAGAACAAAAGGGACGAGGTAAAGGCGCGAAAACTCTAGTTATAGCGGGCAGTGTCACACTGTAAATTGCTCACTGGGGAACAGACTCAAATTAAAAGTTCCACATACTGACTCGGAGGCCCATAATGTCAGGTATTAACCAAAACAAATGAAAACAAAATGATCAGATTTTGTGTCATTTAAACAAACAATACACAATATCCTCTACATACCCACATTGCTGCAAAATAACTGACCCTGTTGCACTCCTAGCCCCAATTTCTGTTCCTTATGATCACTATATAGCAATTATTATTTTGCATGAATATCAATATAACAATAATACTACTACTACTACTACTACTACTACTACTACTAATAATAATAATAATAATATCACACATCCTTTTTCCTATATACACTAATATGATAATACCCATTTACAACTTATCCTACCGGATATTAATACCAGATATTAATAAAAACTAAAAAAAAAAAAAAAAAAAAAAAAAAAAACAAAGCAAAACAAAGAAAAAAAAAAAACAAGGACGGAGGTTCATGAAGGCCTCAGGTCCCTTTAACCCACTGGTTTCCAGCCTTTTTTGTCTCCTGACCCCATTTTAACATCACAAATTTCCGGCGACCCCAGACATTCAAAACGTAGACATTTTTCTCTTAGATGTCTTAGCGAGTCCAGGTGGACGAAGAAATCTGTCCATTCTCTGTTCTTTCTGGTTTTCTGACTGCGACCATATCTGTGCAGGTTGAAGTGTTCTAACTCATGCAGTCACATGATCAAGTCAATCAAGATATGGCCTCTCAGATGTTACATCCTGCATTTTATTTGAACTTGATTTTTATTAGGAAAACTGTGTGGTGTTCTAATTATTATGAAATATATACTGAATCAATAAGTTATTTTTTATTAGTTGTTTTTTTTTTGGTTTTTTTTAATGAATTACTATAAATTTCAGGCGACCCCATCTGAATTCCAGGCCACCCCACATGGGGTCCCGACCCCAAGGTTGAAAAACACTGCTTTAACCTGTAAAGCTCATTAAAAGAATCAGCTCAGGAATTTATACAACTATAGGAACCGTATATGAACATACAGTATCTGGAAAATAGGGACATGACATCCAAATTATTACTGTTTATTTTTTATTATCATTACAGTTGTTTTGTCGTTTTATTTTTCCGTATATGTACATGTGTCAGTTACTCAAACTGGTGAATTCAACCTCCCTCTGTGCACAACACTCGTATAAGGGTCCCATCTGGGTTTGTCCGCAGTTTCCATGGTGACCCCACATGTGTTTGCCCATATCTGAATCAGAGATCTGAATATAGCATATTATTTATTCTTCACACTATTTATCCCACGATATTTATCTTTCATGTCATTTGCACTACTTCATTTCTATGTTTTACAAATATCTTAGTTTGCAATACTTTTTATTTTTTAATGTAAATAACTGTGCCTTTTACTGATATTTGCTGTTGTTTTATACTGATATGTGTTGTTGTTTTACTGATATTTGTTGTTGTTTTACTGATATTTGTTGTTGTTTTACTGATATCTGTTGTTGTTTTACTGATATTTGTTGTTTTTTACTGTTATTTGTTGTTGTTTTACTTATATTTGTTTTTTACTGTTATTTGTTGTTTTTTACTGTTATTTGTTGTTGTTTTACTGATATCTGTTGTTGTTTTACTGATATTTGTTGTTGTTTTACTGATATTTGTTGTTTTTTACTGTTATTTGTTGTTGTTTTACTTATATTTGTTTTTTACTGTTATTTGTTGTTTTTTACTGTTATTTGTTGTTGTTTTACTGATATCTGTTGTTGTTTTACTGATATTTGTTGTTGTTTTACTTATATTTGTTTTTTACTGTTATTTGTTGTTGTTTTACTGACATTCGTTGTTGTTTTACTGATATTTGTTTTTTACTGTTATTTGTTGTTGTTTTACTTATATTTGTTTTTTACTGTTATTTGTTGTTTTTTACTGTTATTCGTTGTTGTTTTACTGATATCTGTTGTTGTTTTACTGACATTTGTTGTTGTTTTACTTATATTTGTTTTTTACTGTTATTTGTTGTTTTTTACTGTTATTTGTTGTTGTTTTACTTATATTTGTTTTTTACTGTTATTTGTTGTTTTTTACTGTTATTCGTTGTTGTTTTACTGATATCTGTTGTTGTTTTACTGATATTTGTTGTTGTTTTACTTATATTTGTTTTTTACTGTTATTTGTTGTTGTTTTACTGACATTCGTTGTTGTTTTACTTATATTTGTTTTTTACTGTTATTTGTTGTTGTTTTACTTATATTTGTTTTTTACTGTTATTTGTTGTTTTTTACTGTTATTCGTTGTTGTTTTACTGATATCTGTTGTTGTTTTACTGACATTTGTTGTTGTTTTACTTATATTTGTTTTTTACTGTTATTTGTTGTTTTTTACTGTTATTCGTTGTTGTTTTACTGATATTTGTTGTCTGTCTGTAAATTCTTGCCGTGAACCTGAGAGCTTTACCTCACTTTCGTTGTACTGGCTACAATGACAATAAAGAGATCCTGATTCTGATTTTGATTGTGATTCTGATATGAGTAAACACATGTGGGGTCACCATGGAAACTGTGGACGAACCCACATGGGACCCTTATATGCAGCCCAAATGTAACCCTTCTGGGGCCCACATGGACATGCTGGCTGGTACAAGGCTAATATTTCTAAACAAACAGTCTTCCATGTACCCTGATTATTAGTCCATACTGTGTCCAGTGCCGACATGTGGAAGCTTCTATCCTCCACATGGACTGGTCCAGTTCAAGTCATAACAAATATTGGCGGAAAATCTTTCATACACTTTCTCAGCTGTTAACCCTTAGGGCTCCACGGTCACGGCCCTGTGACTGAATCACATGACATTTTCAACACGTCGTAGCGTCAGAAGTCGGTCATGTAGACCACTGGGGATAATTGTATTCAAAAGTGCAGACTTGAAACACTGTCACAATTTTTATTTGATGTTGTTATTATTATTATTATTGCGATAACGAGAATACGAGAGAGAGAAAACGCCAATGTAAAGATCTGCTTTTATGTCAAATATTTGAGTATAGTTTTAATTTAATCCAATTTTGATTTTATATACCTAATATTTGGAACCAATATTCACTTTTAATGTGTGTGAAAAGGTTCGTTAAGCATCTTTGTGTTATTTATGCAATAAATTATAAACATTTTTCAAATCGGATTTTATATGTTTTGTGTGTTTTTTGTCCTTTTGTGTTGCTATAGTAGGTTAAAGTGAAAAAATAACAGGCAGATGAGATAGATGAAGTTGTGCTGAAAAAAAAGATACCAAATATGTGTATAGCCAACATTTCTATATATAGTATATAAAGCAGGGGTGTCAAACTCATTTTAGTTCAGTTCCACATTCACCCCAATTTGATCTCAAGTGGGCCGGACCAGTAAACTAACACCAGTGAAAAAAGTAAAATTACATTCTGATAATGTTTACATCTACAACGTTTCCTTAAAAATCTGAATAGCGTGAACAACTTGAAATGTCTTAAGAAAAACAAGTGCAGTTTTAACAATATTCTGCCTCAGTTTCTCAGTTTATCATTTACACATGTGCATTACTACTTACATTACAAATACAAATACACAAAACATTTAGTAACAGGTAGAATATTGATAAAATTGCATTTACTTTTCTCAAGACATTTCACGTTGTTCATATTTGTTCAGCTTATTCACATTTTTTGTAAAAGGATAGTTTGTTAATGTGAACATTTTCATGTAATTTCACTTTTTTACACAAAAAAAAAGATACAATCTGCAGTTGTCATTATTTATAGGTCATTATGATAGTGCTTTTCTGGTCTGACCCAATTGAGATCTAATTGGTTTATATGTGTATGTATGGAACCTGAATTAAAATGTTTTGTACACCACTGATTATTAACCCTTTCATGCATACTGGTCACTGCAGAGGACAGTTCTTCTCCAGCTGTTCTCTTGTATATTCATAGGTTTTGTTGGTTTAGATTCATATCAGCCAACAACAGTGGACACTTATGCATCATCCCATAATACACTGACATGCATACCATTACTGTCACTTTGCTGTTCTTGATAAAGCTGATCTGCACTAACATGTTTGAGTGTAAACCACTTGTATTTGTTAGACAAAAAGGTTTTTTTTTGCATGTTATCTCCATGAAATGAGTAATAACTAGCATAAGAATATGTTAAAATGTGAGAAAAATGTTTTCATTTCATTGTTTTCATATCACTTTCTTACAGAAGAGGATTAGGGCCACTGGAAAATAAAAAAGGTGTAATATATATTTTTTATTATTATTCTGAGAAAAAAGTCAGAATTCTGACTTAAAACTCCAAATTCTGACTTTTTTTTTTTTTTTCCAGAATTCTGACTTTAATCTCAGAATGCTGACTTTTTTTCAGTATTCTGACTTTAAACTCAGAATTTTGACGTTAATCTCAGAATTCTAACTTTTTTCTCCAAATTCTGACTTTAATCTCAGAATTCTGACTTTTTTTTTTCTCATAATAATAATAATAAGAAGAAAAACATATTGGACCTTAGTTTATTGTATTTGTTTCCAGTGGCCCTAATTCTCTTCCGTACTTTATGATATTGGGTTTTAAACACATGTTTCTTTACTTCAAAAATTAAATGCATGGACATTTTTGTAACTCCATGAAAAAAACAAAAATCAATCACATTGTTTTTTTCATGCCTAAGGGGGAATGAACACACTCAAGAAAAAAAATCTTGCCTAAGGTTCTCATAAGTCATGCATGAAAGGGTTAATCTCTTCAGTGTAATTTTTGCATTTCACAAATTCATCCTGTGGGCCAGATTGGACCCTTTGTTGGGCCAGATTTGGCCCCCGGGCCGCATGTTTGACACCTGTGATATAAAGACAAAATCAAAGTACTGAAAAACAGTGAAAATAGGCTCAGACCCCTAAGGGTTAAACATCAAACTAGAATCAAACCCCTCGACTGCTCTGTTTGGGGTCATGGAAGGTGAAGAGAAGTTGCCTACAGAAAAACGACACACTTGACCCCCCCCCCCCCCCCCCCCCAATTCATGCACAGTGGTTGGAAGACATTATGTTATTATGTTCTGCTTATGACTGGAGAAAATTAGATACTCACTTCAGCAATCAAATGGGAAATTCCAGAAAGTGTGGGGTCTTTTCCTAAAAACATTCCAGACCCTGTAAATACTTGACGTTTAGGTGCAGTTTAATAACACTACTCACTCTGTACTTACTCCTAGCGCAGGTTTCTGTTGTGATACAGATCCTTTACTTTGTCTAGTGCACTGGGCAATGACTGAGGAGGATTTTTTGTTGTTGTTTGCTCTGTTTTGCTTTGTTTTGTTCTGTTTTTTGTTTTTTTTTTCCTATGGCGCTAGCTGCAATTGATTTACACCCATGCTTACTTCAGATTTTTGTAAGGACCATTCAGCTCTGCACTTGTATTATACTGAGAAAATTTGATAGAAGATCTTGATAAATAAAAAATTAATATTTGTACGTTATTTGAGAATGTGTGTGTATATATATTTATGGGTCAAAACACAGTAATGTCCCATCAGTGAGCGAACTTTAACCCTTTCATGTATACTGGTCACTACAGTGGACAACTATTCTACAGCTGTTCTCTTGTATATTCATGGATTTTGTTGTTCTTTTCGTTGTTGTTTTGTTTTGGTTTGGTTTGGTTTTTTTTACACATATCTTAATTAAAGTTTTAAGACACTACATATCTTTTCTGACATGAATTGGTAACATTATGTACACTACCAGTCAAAAGTTTGGACTCACCTTCTTATTTAAATGGCATGAGATGGACCGCTGATGGTCAACAAGTGCTCAGCATCACTGGGAACTCCTTCAAGACTTTTGGAAAACATTTCAGGTGACTACCTCATAAAGCTCATCGAGAGAAAGCCAAAGAATGTGTAAAGCAGTAATAAAAGCAAAATGTGTCTATTTTGAAAAATCTAAAATATAAAACACGCTCTGAGTTATGTCACACCTTTTTTAACTGGATAATTCCATATATGTTCATTCATAGTTTTAATGCCTTCAGTGAGAATCTACAATGTAAATAGTCATGAAAATAAAGAAAAACCAGGTGAGTCCAAACTTTTGACTGGTAGTGTAGATCTCTCCTGAGGATAAACCCCCACAAGCCTTCCCCATAGTTTTCACACAATTTATCAGAAAATACATGTTTCTGTGTGTCAAAAATAAACGTGTGGTGTCCAGCTGACTGGATATTTTTGCAACTTCATGAAAAATAGGTTTATACAAAAATTTTGTCATTATTACTTTTTTTTATGTATCTTTTTTTTTTTTTTTACTTTTATTATTTTTATTTTATTTTATTTATTTATCTATTTTTTCAGAAGAAAATTTTCTACCACATTGGTTTTTTTTCATGCCTAAAGAGGAATAAAAACACTCAGGAAAAAATTCTGATTAAGGTTCTCATAATTCATGCATGAAAGGGTTAATTGATTGCCATTCCAACATTTATTTCGATATAAAGTAGCTCCTTGTTTTGGATAATCCCTTATGGTCCAACTGAAGCAAAAATGAATTTAAAAGTAAAAATGTGGGTCATTTAGCAACACTAATCTGTCAAATTATCTAAAATGTCCCATCAGAGAGATTTGGAATACTGTGTTTCAACCCATATATGTGTGATTTGGTGCAAGTCTACCTGGTGTGAATGGGTGTTTGTGTTGTATTCATTTATGTTTTTTATGTATATTATTATTTACTCTTTTTTTACCTTTCATAATAAAACTTGAAAACCAATAAAAAATACTGTGGAAAAAAAAAGAATCAGCTCATCCAGTACAAACGTATGGATAAATCTACTGACAAAAGATTAGACCAGGGGTGTCAAACATGCAGCCTGGGGGCCAAAACCGGCCCACCAAAGGGTCCAATCTGGGGATGAATTCGTGAAATAGAAAAATTACACTGAAGGTGATCTGAAGTTGGATCGGATAAGTAAAATAACAGGATAATAATATATAAATGATGACAACACCACATTTTTTCTCTTTGTTTTTGTGTGAAAAAAGTAAAATTACATGATAAAATTTGTTTACAATTCCAAACTATCTTTTCACAAACATGTGAATTGTCTAAACAACCATGAATAACCTAATAATCAGTGGAATTTCAACAGTATTCTGCCATTTACTAAATGTTTTGTGCCATTTTAGATTCACTGTGATCTGTACGTTATAATATTCATGTGCAAATGAGAAACCTTTTCAAATGGTTTACTTCCTTTTTTATAAAATTCTTTTGTTGTTTGATTTTATTGCAAATATTCAAAATAATTAAACAAACAAAGAAACTGTGGCAGAATATTAGTAAAACTATACTTTTACTTTTTGTGCTGAAACAGAGAAAATTGTGGCGTTTTTTATTTATCAGTTATTATGCTATTATTTTACTGGAGGTCAAATTTGTCTGAATGTGGAACTTGAACTAAAATGAGTTTGACACCTTTGGATCAGACCGAACAGAGACAAACAAAACCATAAAATACAGTTTATGGGTGGGAGATCGGAGGGTTTGTGTTTTACTCTTACACCTGTAACAGGAGGGGCATGAACTGCACACTAATGGAGGAGTCAAACACAAAAGTAGGAGGGGGGGTGGGGGGGTAAGTGTTCTACCGGGGTCTAAGCCAAACATCCCAATTAAAGGCCCTTGAACAGAGGTGGAGCCACGGTTGTCATGGTTTGACCCCAGTCTTTTACTACATCAGTTGACTGCTGGAAAACACAAGATGCCAGGCACATCGACGCGGTAGCTCTTAGTCAAATCACCATGACAACGCAAACAAAAACAGTACAAAGCAGCACCGGACCGGCCCTGTGCTGAACAGTGAATGCACTTTAGTCAGGTCAGATACGACCGACTGGAGCTGAAACACATAAAACAGATAGAACAGATAAGACCCATAGGCTTTTAACTGGTCCAGATCCAGTCAGGTGTCCCAGCCTCTGTACACAAGATTAGAATATAAGACACTGCACACTTCTAAAAGCCCTGGGGTGGGCGATACAGCAAAAACATACCGCAATTTTAAAAGATAAAATCACGATCTCAGTTTTATCACGATTCTTTACATTGATCTGAGACTAATTTGCATATCTTTTGCAGGTTAAAGTCAGCGCTTCCGTTCCGTCTTTCCACCATTTGCTCCTCTTCTCATAAACAGTACCTTTACTTAACCTTTACTAAATGCTTAAGTTAAAGTTGTTTTCTTTGGTTTAATTCTACCGTAATTTCCGGACTATTGAGCGCACCTGAATATAAGACACACTCACTGAATTTAAAAAGAAAACTAGAAAAGCACTCGGAGGGTGCAGACCTCTGCCAAGGCAGACCACCCCCCCCATCATCACCAAAATTTAATCATTTCTTGTGCCAGTATCAACATTTCCTGAAAATTTCATCAAAATCCATCCATAACTTTTTGAGTTATTTTGCTAACAGACAGACAGACAGACAGACAGACAAACCCTTATACAAACATAACCTCTGGCATTCCTTGGCAGAGGTAATAAGGCCTATTAAATGAGAGATATAAGAAAGGAGAGCATGAATAGAACATCATAAAAAATGACAGTACAAATAATACCAGCAACAAATCCACACAACATCAGCTGTTCACATTAATCTCTTGCGACAGAGTGACTGCATCAGAGTAAAGCAAAGAGAACTAGAAAAGCACTCAGAGAGCGCAGACCTCCGCCAAGGCAGATCAGCCCCCCCACCCCACATCCTCCACCCTGATCACCACCAAAATTTAATCATTTGTTCCTTGTGCCAGTATTAACATTTCCTGAAAATTTCATCAAAATCCGTCCATAATTTTTTGAGTTATCTTGCTAACAGTCAAACAAACAAACAAACAGACAGACAGACAAACCATGATGAAAACATAACCTCCACCGTTCCTTGGCGGAGGTAAAAAATTCTGTACATATATAGGCCGCACTTGTCTATAAGCCACAGATGTCCACGTTGTAACATGAGATATTTACACAGAAAGAGTTTAACTTTTAATTAAATAAACGCTTTTGGCCAAACAGTGCCTGTAACACAGCTGATTAGAAAAATAAACAAGTGTTCAGAGAACGCAAACCTCCGCCAAGCACCCTGAACGGTGTGCATGTGTGGATCGACTATTTCTTTTTAAATTCAACAGTTTCAAGGTTGTTCCATACAACAGAAAAAGTTGAAGCTTGGTACCACTCATGTGTATGTCAAATTATATAAAATTCCAATCAATATTTGTTGAGTTATAATGAAAAAAGTGTGGTAAATGGGATTTTCAATGTTAAATGGAAATGTCCACAGAGTCCACATTCCACAGTGGATGTGGACAATTTTGTGCCAGATACAAGATATTGTCCTAAGCTACGGGTGGATCAAACTGAAGGCTAATCGGAGTCGTTCTGAATTTTTTATGAATTTTTGAAAATTGCTCAATGATGAGAGATAGGAAAATTAGAGATTTTATGACCTTGCTGTGACCTTGACCTTTGGTCTACTTGGCCCAAAATTTAATGGGTTGGTCCCAGGGCCTAGGCCTATCTGTGGGTACAATTTGGTAAAGATGGTTGGAATAGTTTTCCCATAAAGTTGCTAACAAACAAACACGCAAACAAACAAACACAAAGCAAAGTGATCACAATATAGAAAAGTACTCGGAGAGCACAGACCTCCACCAAGGCAGATCAGCCCCCCACCCCCCACCCTGATCACCATCCAAATTTAATCATTTGTTCCTTGTGCCAGTATAAACATTTCCTGAAAATTTCATCAAAATCTGTCCATAACTTTTTGAGTTATCTTGCTAACAGTCAAACAAACAGACAAACCCCAATGAAAAATAACCTCCACCTTTCCTTGGTGGAGGTAAAAAATTCCGTACATATGTAGGCCACACTTGTCTATAAGCTACAGGAGTTTAACTTTTAATTAAATAAAGGCTTTTGTCCAAACAGTGCCTGTAACACAGCTGATTAGAAAAATAAAAAATACAGTAGCCTACCAAAAAAAATCATTGATTGCTATCTTCATCTTCCTCCTGCGCACCAAAACCACTAAAGTCGTCTTCTTCGGTGTCGGTATTAAACAGCCTCAGAATTCCTTGGTCACACACTTTCATCACGCTGCGGTCCACAGCCTTTCCAAACCCGTTGGTGATAGTGGGTTTTTTGCTCCACTGTGTGATTGCGTTTGATTTACAGTGATTCAAACAGTTTCATTGGTCCACTGTCACCTGTTCTGTAATTTCATTGGTCTGGTGTGGCGAGTCTAAATGTATTGGCGGCATGAAGCTTGTTAGCCCATAAAACATAAATTAGCCGAGTCATTGTTTATCCTCCTCAGACCCAGCTATGGCTTTTCTGTCCACATTTGTAGGCAAGAGTTTCACAACTTTATAGAAAAAAAAAAAAAAAAGAAAAGAAAACTGTCCACCACAAAGGACATTCCATAAAAATTTTAAAAACTGCATCTGAAAAAAACTGTTGCATCATGATGTTTCTAATACAGGCACTTATTTAATAAAAAACAGAAAGTCCTTTTTTCCATCCCCTATGTTTCCTGTTCTATATCTAACTATTGTTTGTATCTAGGTGGGTCTGCAGTGAGACAGTTTCTTGTTATGGCCTTCCTGCCAGTACACACCACTTTTAATTGGTGCGTTATCTGTACACATTCTAAGCTTTCTGAGTGTATGTTCACTCCGTTATTAACCCCCCGTCCAACCTGAATAGATGTGTGTCCAAACAGTATGAGAACCAAACTGAAGTATAAGACCCACCACACCACAGACAGAGGAAACAGGTACCGTAATTTCCGGTCTATAAGCCGCTACATTTTTCATACGCTTTGAACCCTGTGGCTTAACCTCCTGAGACCCAGGAAATGTCAGCAAAGTACCAGCTTTTTTTGTTTTTTATTAACCCTGTCATGCACAGTGGTCACTCAAGTGGACAGTTCCTCTCCAGCTGTTCTCTTGTATATTCAGGGTTTTGGTTGTTTTAGTTCCATATCAGCCGACACAGTGGACACTTATGCACCATCCTATAACACACTGACATTCAGACCATTACTGTAACTTTGCTGATCTTGATAAACCTGATCTGCAGTAACATGTTTTAGTGTAAACCAATTGCTAATTGTTATTAGACTGTAATTGACAGGTATTTTTTAACCTTTTTTTTTTTTTTTTTTTTACATATTATCTCCATGCAGTGAATAATAACTAGTATTAGAGTATGTTCAAATGTGAGAAAACATCTGATTAGCAGCATTAAAAATGCTTTTATTGCATAGTTTTCTATATCATTTTCTGATATTAGATTTTAAATACATGTTTCTTTGTTTCAAAAATTAAATACATGGTGTCCAGCTGAGTGGAAATTTTTGTAACATTTTTTTTTTTTTTTTTTTAAATCAATCGCATTGTTTTTTTTGTTTGTTTTTTTTTTTTATGTCTAAAGAGGAATAAAAACATTGCAGAAAAATATCTTAACTAAATTTCACATAATTAGTGCATGAAAGGGTTAAATAAGTGCCTATATTGGAAACATCATGATGCAACAGTTTTTTCAGATGCAGTTTTAAAAAAATTTATGTAATGTCCTTTGTGGTGGACAGTTTTCTTTTCTTTTTCTTTTTTTTTGTATAAAGTTGTGAAACCCTTGTCCGCAAATGTGGACAGTGGGTCTTAGGAGGTTCAGTGAAAGCTGCAGTAAACACTCATGTTTTCAGGTCTGATTTAAATGAGCTGACAGTTGGAGCAGACCTCAGGTATTCACAGGTGAGGAGCAGAAGAACTGAACGCTGCTTCACTGTGTTTGGTTCTGGTTTTGGGAACACGCAGTAAACCTGTCCCTGATGACATCAGGGCTCTGGATGCTTCATAGGGAACCAACAGGTCTAGGATGGATTTGGGTCCAAGGCCATTCAGTGCTTTGTAGACCAGAAGGGAGATTTGGAACTCTATCCTTTGACTCACAGGAAGACCATGTACACTGTAAGCCCAGAAGTTGTATTTACTAAAATGCTTTAATTTGATTTAAGTTTTATTCCATTACTATAAAATGTTCAGTATATTCTATTAATTTGTAGACATAGTTGAAAGTACGAAAAAGTTTGAGTTGAATGGATTTAAATCACTAAGTTTTAGACATGACCACACCTTTTTATCTTCGCATTGCATTGTGGGTATTGGGCATGTTGTTGAAAATGTGTTCTTTTTCTGTGCAGGGGTTCAGCAGGGTTGTGGTGTTAGTGTGAATTTTGACTTAATGTGTGTATAGCAATGTTTATTGGCCTTTTTGTGTTTGTTTTTATATTTTTGTTGAGCTGCAACATGAGTGAGAGCCATAGGAAGAACAACAGGTTTCCTGTTCATCTCTAATTGTTTTTTGTAAAATGAAAATCTTAATGTCTTGTCAAATTAAAAGCACTTTCTGTACTGGCAAATGACATTGAGCTAACTTCCATCCATGCTACAATATATTAAGTTTAAAAATGATACAAAGCACTTTATATTGCAAAAGATTTTAATTTAAATCAACTTGAAATTAAGTAAAATGAACTGATGATATTCAGTCTAATGATTATACAAGGCAATTGACATTGCAACAAATTTTAAGTTAAATTAACTTGGCAGTTAGTGTGTTGTACTTAAAAAAGGAATTCAATTCAAATCAAGCATTTAAGTTTAATACACTCAAGTTTTCATTAATCATTACTTAAATTTTTTAAGGCAACAAGTTACCTGAGATTTTTTAAGTAAACTCAACTATCTGGTCTTACAGTGTAGTGATTTGAGGACCGGTGTGATGTGGTCCAGTTTCTGGGTCTTAGTCAGGACTCAGCTGCAGCTGCCTGATTGATTTTTAGTTTAGTCATGTGAAGAAACCATTACAATAATCTAACCTACTGAAAATAAATGCATAAACAAGTTTTTCTGTGTCTGAGGAAATCTCAACAATGCATGGCTCATTATGTCTGTCAATCAAACCTGTCAGAAAACGTGAGCATGAACATGAGAAGGAATGGAAATCGAGAACCGGTTCTTTTTGAGAACCGGATCCCAGTAGCTCGATTCCTTGGAATCGTTTGCTTGCCTGCTTAACGATTCTGCTTATCGATTCCACCTTCGTTGCGCATGCGCGATGACGTCACACCGCATTGTTTTGGTCAGAACGTAGCCAACATGGTGTTGAGGCAGAAACGGTCTAAAAAGACGACACCAGGTCCACTGGAACACTGTCAAAGCTTCCATTTCTTCAAAAGGGTGGAATCCAACCAATATGTTCAAACATTTGTCCACAGCATATGATTCATTTGATTTGCTACTTAGCGGCACTTGTGAATCTAGCGGCAGGCCGTCATCCAGGCCCAGTTCCGGTTCCAGTGTGGGCAACAAATGTCGTACCCCCTCAAATACAAGTTTCTGAAGGTAGAGGAAAGGAAATGAGGTGCACAACAACAGGAGACGGGCAGAGTTGAACCAGTTCCACGTAGTAGAAATGCGGCAAAAGAGGAATTAGTAAAGCGTCTTTAGTTTCACTTTTACTGTACCCACCCTGGGGCCCGGCGTCATCTGTTATTATTATTTGTACATACTGTATATGTTAGATTTTCTGTGTAGAGATGGAAATATAAAAGACAGTTAATGCAAACACACCCATTTGTACTCTTTTATTCCCTCACCCAATGAAAATCGCTAAGAGAATCTATAAGGAATCGGATCGATAAGCAAAATCGATAATGGAATTGGAATCGTTAAATTCTTATCCATTTCTATTCCCTATCTATGAGTGACAAGATGACAGCTGGGAAACAGAGATCACAGAAGGTGAAGCCTGAATGTTTCTTCTCAGGTCAATTGAATTAAAATATGCTGACAGGAAATGGAGAGTTTTACCAAAAGTTTACTATCAAAAGACACGATCAAACACTGCCGCTTTAATTCAAAAGTACAGGTTTATAAAGAGAAACACTTACAAATGAAGATGACTGATGAGTTTGAACCATCTGTGACTGCAGTGAATGCATGAATGTTCCACCTAAAACTCAAACTGTACAAAATACTGTAACGTATCAGCTCTACATTATGAAGCATCATTCATTCATTGTACCTACTAACAACAGATAATCCTTTTCAATCTGAATCAGTATTTGTGGTTCTAATCCACACTGACTTGACACTTGCAGACAGAGTTTGACGGATGTGTCGTCTGCTGCGGCCTGTCTGAATTTGGACCACATGGGTTCGCTTTCAGATAAAAACGTCCTGAGCAGATTTTTCCTTCAGACTTTTTTTTAAAACAAAAAGCAAATAGTGTGAGTGATGTAAATCAAAATGGAGCAGCAGCTTCATTATTCTTTATAGCTCTGCCATATAGCATTAGTGGGATTGAAAGCAGATGCCGTCCATTCAACTGCAGACAGACACCAGGCACATCAGACTGGGATCAAACGCATACTGCAAATATCAGTTTCTACGCTTTTTTTTTTTTTTGGTACAAACCCATATGTAACCTGAACTCATCTTTAGGACCCTGTATAGAGTCGCAGCTTATTAAACGTCATGTGAAGTGTGTATTTACTTAACTGGGACATACTGACATACTGGACAGAGTCGGCTGGCTTGGATTACATTCAGTTTCCATGTAAAGATGCTCAAGAGACAGTGATAGAAGAGGCAAATATAAAAGACATGAGGATGTGATTTACTAAAGGTTTGAATGTGTAAAAACATGCACAACCTGGACTGTTCACACAAAAACATGTTGAAGCTCATCTACTAACAGGACGCACTGAGGGTTGTGTCTCTCAAATGGACAAAATAACTCATATAACTCATTTAACGTGTTTGTCCTGATGAATAACAAATATGGGCATTTCTGCCAGAATGAGCAAAGTTATTGGGAGTAGATGCAAATATTCATTTAGTGCACAGAATGTGAGTGACCAAATGTTACGGAAATTTTGGCTCTGCTGCTGGTGAATAATAAAATAGAGACTTCTGTTGGCCGACAAGATTTTATTTCTTTTGCAAAGAAAGGTCAGTTCTGCACACGAGCAGCGACTGTGAAGAAAAAACAAAGAGCTTCTCACAAGATCCACCTTTCATAGGGTGAATCCAGTGGCGGCTGCTTGTTCTTCAGAGAGGGGAAGCTCATTGTAGGCTTACATAAAAAAAAAAAAAAAAAAAATTGTCAAGTTATTTAAACATACATTCGGCCCTCCGTTCCTTTTTAAGAAAATGCTCAGTGACCTTATCGTACCAAGTAGGCGTCTTTTCCAGGGACTGGACCAGTGTCCTCTGAATGTCCAGAAGAGCTAGGCTGCCTTGGCCCATTGTGTTTTGGGTGTAAGACTTCAGCCTTTTTAAACCAGAGATGCTCCTTTCACTCCGACCTAGCCGACAGCTTGATTGACTTAACTATCTACAAAACGATATTCAACTCGAACAAGAAATGATTAAATTACACTGAACAAAAATATAAATGCACGAAGAAATATTTGGATTTATTTTTATGTAATAAAATAAGAGTATATAGGCAACAATAATAGTATATTTTCCTTAACAAATGGACTTTAATTTGCGAACATTACAGGCAGTTTAAAAGAAATAGTCCAGGAGTTACAGCATCAAGAACACAGTGGGGGTCAACGGTCCAAGTTCACAGACATTAATAACGAGTGTGTCCTCCTGACATACGCCTGTTGTGACGACCAACAGACTCATCTGCAGTTCTGGTCGCTGGTCGGAGCCGATCACACAGGTGCTGGAGCCACACGTGCCGGTCCTGAGCGGGCGTGGTTACACATGGCTGGCGGGCATGTGGACGTTCCACAGTGCTACCAGTGTCTCTGATGCGTGTCCTCAGGCGGCTGACAGTGGAATGATGCACATTCAGTCGTGCTGCCACTGCTGTAACGGACAACCCAGCATTGACCGTGCCAATGGTACACTCCCTCATTATTTGCGACATTTCTGGCATGTTGACAAGTGACAAAAGTGCACAGTTTGGTGTGCCCTTTTATTGCCTAGACTGTAAGGAGTGTCTGTGTACTGGTCACGCAGATTGACCACCACTCTGTCATGCTCCATGATTCTTATGGATGGAAAAACTCAACCTTTGAGTGTACTCACTGGGAGTGGCCGAGTGAAACTGAACCACTATATTAGAGCAAAACAAATCTATCACTTCACAAATAAATCATAAATCTGAGCATATTTCCTGAAAATCCATTTTAACTCACCATTTTATTTTTGTGCGTTCATATTTTTGCTCAGTGTATTTACAAAGGACACCGGAGTCAAAGAGTATAATTCAAAAGAACATATTTTATTGTATTTGATTTCTTTCACTGGTCTACAAGGAAAATGCTTCAAGAATAAAAGTAATGACATTTTACCACATGAGAGTCACTGATAAAGAAAAATCAAGTCAAAAATGCTGGTTCCTGAACTTTCCAAGATACAGCCTTGGGTCAAAATGTGAAATTCAAGAATTAACGAGAGAATGGGTTTGACTCAAAAGGAATATTTGTCTCAGAGCTACAAGATCGACTTCAAAACACTGTCTGCTCATTAGAATACATTCACTTTACAGGTTCTGTTTAGTGGAAGATTTAGAAAACTATTATATAAATGTACATAAACCAATATATATGTGTAATAACACTTAATCATATACCTTGAAAACATCAGCAAACCGGCACTTTTGTCATTTATTTTCCAATTAATCTTATTAAAATACGTAACATTTAGCACATTTAATGTCTGAAGCAAATCATTTCTAAAAAATTGCAGACTTGTGTTTTTGTTTCGTTCTTTGTCGATTCACTTCTTTTGTTGAAAACAACCTGCTTTTAATTGAGCAGAATCCAAACTCCCTTTAAACCCCCGTGCCCAAAGTAACAAAAGAAAAGACCAGAGTGGAGAGGCAAAATAAACATAAGGACGGTACGCTAGACAGGCCAACCCTATACAGGGCCGTAGAAGCTGCCGGCGCACCACTACCCTATCAAAACACAAACCACAAAATAAGTCCTAACGAAAGAAAAAGGCGAAAACAGGACATCCGGATCCACCTGGCCAAACAAAAGAGATAAGCTAACAAAAAGCCACGCTGGCCTGCAGCAACTTGCATGGAGTGAAGTGGAGCGGGTGCGCGCCTCAACATGCGCGCTGTGGACGCTTGCATCACTGGGTGCTCGACTACACTGGTCTACAGTTTTTTAGAAATGATTTGCTTCAGACATTAAATGTGCTAAATGTTACGTATTTTAATAAGATTAATTGGAAAATAAATGACAAAAGTGCCAGTTTGCTGATGTTTTCAAGGTATATGATTAAGTGTAATTACACATATATTGGTTTATGTACATTTATATAATAGTTTTATAAATCTTCCACTAAATAGAACCTTTAAAGTGAATGTATTCTAATGTGCAGACAGTGTTTTGAAGTAGATCTTGTAGCTCTGAGACAAATATTCCTTTTGAGTCAAACCCATTCTCTCATTAATTCTTGAATTTCACATTTTGACCCAAGGCTGTATCTTGGAAACTTCAGCCAACCAGCATTTTTGACTTGACTTTTCTTTATCAGTGACTCTCATGTGGTAAAATGTCATTACTTTTATTCTGGAAGCATTTTCCTTGTAGACTAGTGCTATATAACGCCAGTGGCGCCAAAAACAATTAAGTTTAAACATAAAAATGACAAAAATACGACTAAGGACAAAAGAACAGTTAACCTAGAGAAACCAAATCAACTTGGTAAAATCTCTCCAAAATTATCACTCACAAATAGACCAAAGTCAAAAGAAGAAAAAGACCGGAAAAAATCGTGCACAGCACCTAACAAACTCAAAGAATCCATGTCCACAAATGATAACAGATAAAGACACCACTGTACAGACATCTACTGTCTTTTATTATTCAAGTGTTTTTTACCTTATGTTCTTTAGTCCACCTTAACCCTTTCATGCATAGTGGTCACTACAGTGGACAGCTATTCTACAGCTGTTCTCTTGTATATTCATGGATGTCGTTTTAGTTCCATATCAGCCAACACAGTGGACACTTATGCATCATCCCATACACTGTAATTCATACCATTACTTGATAAACCTGATCTGCGGTAACAAGTTTGTGTAAATCAAATGCTTGGTATTGTTATTAGATTGTAATTAACGGGTTTTTTTTTTTAAACAAAAGTTGTTGTTTTTTTGCATATTATCTCCATGAAGTGAGTAATGACTGGTATTAGCGTATGTTAAAAAGTGAGAAAACATCAAATTAGCTGCATTAAAAATGTTTTCATTTCATAGTTTTCACACAATATATCTGTAAATACATGTTTCTTTGTGTCCAGCTGAGTTGACATTTTTGCAACTCCATGAAAAACAGGTTTATAAGAAAATTTCCTTTAGGCATGTTTTTTTTCACTCCTAAAGAGGAATAAAGACACTCAGGGAAAAAAAATCTTAATTAAGGTTCTCATAATTCGTGCATGAAAGGGTTAAAAATGCAAAACAAGTCACTTATAATTTATGTCCAGAATGTTTATGTTTCTAATACTAGACACAGGATTATCCATAAAGTCTTTGTTTCTGAGGGAAACTACTTTCGAGACACTGAAAACAAGGCTGATGCTTAAAGGACGGAACATCTGGACACACAAAACCTACTGCAAACAGAGCTAAAATTAGTTGGCATTATGTGCACGCAGAGTATCACATGTCACTGAAATAACAAATGAAAGGGAGCTCAAAACAACAGGGGGAAGTGAGGGGTTGGTGGAAACACATGAAAACGCTCACCGTGCTGACCTCCAGCTAGACAATAATTCATAGTAACCTGTTTTTTTCACAAACATATTCATATAAAAACAGGCAAACTGTAATCTGTGCTGTGACAGATACTGATCTTTACACAAGTCTATGTATTTTTGAGCCCCTGTTGAATAATGCTGACTTGGAAATACTTCCTTTGTTTCTTTTTTTTCTTTGTGTTTCTTCATTTCCTTTCTAATATGACAACCCTAACAGGATGCGGTTGCTGTTTAATCATTCTTATATTACATACATATTCATGGAGGGTCACATATGGAAGTCATATGTAAAAGCAATTACATCATAATTTCCTGGTAATTACATCCATCTAAACAAAATACATGGACATACTTATATAATAGCAGCAGATTTGTTACTGCTAAATAGGTCTGTTTAAACATTGTGGGTTTCTAATGAACCTTAAAATAGGCTTGTGGTCGGTGCAATGTTCTCCTAATTCATCTGATGAAGGAACTCAAGTAACAGTTAAACTATTGACAGATGTTTCCATGTACACTCTGTTCACTTGGTCAAAAAAAAAAAAAAAACCAGCCAAAAGTGACTCTGGACACTGTTAGTTTACTGGTAGGTGTACACTACTGGGAAAATAAGGAACTCTTACACTGACAGAAAGATGTAAAGATAACTCACTGCTCCTTCGCAGAAAAAGGAAGTGTGTTAATGACAGAAGGGTTTTCAACATTTTAGATGTTTTTGTTTTTTGGGTTTTCACTAGAGATGCTTTTACAAGTATGAGTACAAGTACACACCCTGAGTATCGCACCCGATACCCGATACTGGTATCGGTGCATCCCTAGTTTTCACTGCATTCTGCAACTGAACACTGAGATGGTGTCAAAAACTCCACACCAAGGTTATTATTGTTAATGAAAACTAACGAAATGACGAAAACTGGAACTGAAAAAACATTTTTATTAACTGAAATAAATAATAAGTGTTCCGAGAACACAAACCTCCGCCAAGCACCCCGAACGGCATGCATGTGTGGATCGACTATTTCTTTCTAAATTAAACAGTTTCAAGGTTCCCTATCTCCCAATGATAAAGAATCATTTTAAAAATTCCTGGATCCAGACAGTGATCCGGATCATTCCCAAAATCTAATCATTTGTTCCTCGTCCCATTTCGAACATTTCCTGAAAATTTCATCAAAATCCATCCATAACTTTTTCAGTTATGTTGCTCACTAACCAACAAACAAACAAACCCTGGCAAAAACATTACCTCCTTGGTGGAGGCAACAACAACAGTACAAGTAATACCAGCAACAAATCCACACAACATCAGTTGTTCACATTAATCTCTGGTGACAGAGTGACTGCATCAGAATAAAGCAAAGAGAACTAGAAGCACTCGGAGAGCGCAGACCTCCGCCAAGGCAGATCAGCCCCCCCACCCCCTACCCTGATCACCACCAAAATTTAATCATTTGTTCCTTGTGCCAGTATTAACATTTCCTGAAAATTTCATCAAAATCCGTCCATAATTTTTTGAGTTATCTTGCTAACAGACAAACAGACAGACAGACAAACCATGATGAAAACATAACCTCCACCGTTCCTTGGCGGAGGTAAAAAATTCTGTACATATTTTGGCTGCACTTGTCTAGAAACCACAGGTGTCCATGTTGTAACATGATATATTTACACAGAAAGAGTCTAACTTTTAATTAAATAAACGCTTTTGGCCAAACAGTGCCTGTAACACAGCTGGTTCGAAAAATAAACAAGTGTTCAGAGAACGCAAACCTCCGCCAAGCACCCTGAACAGTGTGCATGTGTGGATCGACTATTTCTTTGTAAATTAAACAGTTTCCAGGTTGTTCCATATAGCAGAAAAAGTTGAAGCTTGGTACCAGTCATGTGTATGTCAAATTATATTAAATTCCAATCAATATTTGTTGAGTTATAATGAAAAATCTGTGGTAAATGGGATTTTCAATGGTAAAATGAAATGTCCACAGAGTCCACATTCCACAGTGGATGTGGACGATTTTGAGCCAGATACAAGATATTGTTATAAGCTACAGGTGGATCAAATTGGAGGCTAAACAGAGTCGTTTTGAATTTTTTATGAATTTTTTTTAAAATTGCTCAATGATGAGAGATAGGAAAATTGTAGATTTTGTGACCTTGAACTTTGGACTACTTGGCCAAAAATGTAATGGGTTGGTCCCAGGGCCTAGGCCTATCTGTGGGTACAATTTGGTAAAGATGGTTGGAATAGTTTTCCCGTAAAGTTGCTAACAAACAAACAAACAAACACGCAAAGCAAAGTGATCACAATACCTCCTGGCGGAGGTAATGATGACCTTGTTCCACACTGAGTTACTAAAACTGGCCTAAAACAGTCTGTGAAAGTTTTGAATCCATCAATCAAATTTTATCAATATAACACCACATCATAACAGACGTTATCTCATGACACTTTACAAACAGTATGAAAGAATTGGACACTTCAGCAGCATAATTATCCCACAATGCAATGCAGTTGGGGCTTCAACACATAATGCCAGACAGTGAACAGAGGCCAGCGGGCAGTAGTCAGTAGCAGAATACACACTGTTAAAGGTAAGATTGGCTGGTTACCAAGGTTACGTGACCCCAACTGACAAGGGAGCTTTCAGGAAATAACATGCATTCACACCCTGTGTAGTGTGTCCACAAAGATAAAGCACACTGTTTATTTACACAAACGTATGCTGAACAGTCGGACACACGCTTCTACATATGAGATTCCACACAATCAGTGACGTCAAATTCATACTGTCTACTGCCCACAATGGGAAGTGTCTTTAAACTTTTAAATTCCACTATACATTGGCTCAGAGACGTCCTGTATTTCCTCAAATTGGAAAAAAATTTGAATGACACTTTATGCCTCTGCTGATAAATTCTCACAAATCTGGAATAAAACTGATTTCTCCTTTGTTCCAGATTGACCTTTATGGTAATTTTACCATCTGGTCCTCTTCTTTGTTTTTCTATCTGGTAATTTACCTCGTGTAACACATAATGCATCAATATTCCAAATGTGAACCTTTCAAGCCTGTTTTTTTTTTTTCTTTTTTTTGGTGTTAACGGAGAAGGCTGGTGTAGTTGTTCTTGGGTTTGTTTGTTTTGTTTGTGTATACATGTAGAAAAAAAAAAAATAAAGGAAATTGTGCAACAGTTCATTTTCAGCTGATTTGTCACATATGATACAGGGTGTGTACTGCTGAACTTCTGCAAAACTCCAAATTTATTTATTTATTTATTTATTTACTTACTTACTTACATATATTTATATAATTTACTGCATAAATAACACAAAGATGCTTAACGAACCTTTTCAACGACTTGAAAAGTGAATATTGGTTCCAAATATTTGGTATATAAAATAAAAATTGTAATAAATTTAAACTATACTCAAATATTTGACATAAAAGCAGATCTTTACATAAATGTTTTCTACGGTTTTCTCCCCCCACTCGCCCAGCCCCGCTCCTCCCGGTTTCCTCATTCGGTTCAGGTGGGGGTCATCCTCACCCTTACCTGTCATGCTAATGCAGTCTGTGGATTAGAATTCGCAGATTTGTCCAGTTTTTTTCCATTTTGAAAAAGGACAAAAAATGACGTAGATATGGTCAGAAATATAACGCCCCCCCACCTTATTTTCATACTTTTACTCACGTTTGTTTGCTCCAGGTTCAAACCGTCATATCTCCGGTTGTATTTGCTCTATCAACATCAAATAAAAAGTGATAGATCAGGGGTCTCAAACATGCGGCCTGGGGGCCAAATGCGTCCCACCAAAGCTTCCAATTCGGCCCGTGGGATGAATTTGCAAAGTGCAAAAATTCCACAGTCAAGGCTGTCGAACTCATTTTAGTTTCAGGTTCCACACACAGACCAATATGATCTACAGTAAAATAATAACAGCAGAATAACCTACAAAAAATAATGAGTTCATATTTTCTTCAGTTTGATGTGAAAGAAATAATATGACATTATGCCAATAAATAATGACAACTTCAAATTTTTGGTTATGTTTTAGTGCAAAAAATAACATGAAATTATGAAAATATTTACATTTACAAACTATCCTGTAACAATAAAATGTGAGTAACCTGAAAACATTTGAACAATCGTAAATGTCTAAAGAAAATTAAGCATAATTTTAACAATTTTCTGCCTCTTACTAAGTGTTTAGTGTCTTTGTAGATCCGATCCATAATGCACATGTACAAATGATAAGTTGAGGCAGAATATTGTTAAAATTGCACTTATTTTTCTCAAGAAATTTCCGTTTTTTCAGGTTATTTACATCATTTTTTTGTTTGGATAGTTTATAAAAGTGAGTATTTTCATAATTTAATGGGTGTTTTTTGCACTAAAACAAAGACAAAAATGTGGA
Organism: Sphaeramia orbicularis; assembly: GCF_902148855.1. NCBI lineage: Eukaryota > Metazoa > Chordata > Actinopteri > Kurtiformes > Apogonidae > Sphaeramia > Sphaeramia orbicularis. Next base: position 77,608,821 of record NC_043968.1, read on the forward strand.
GTGGTCATTATTTATAGGTTACTATGTTATTATTTTACTGGAGATCAAATCAGGCTGAATGTGGAACCTGAAAGAAAATGAGTTTGAGACCCCCCTGACAGTGTTTCAAGTCCACACTTTCGAATGCAATTGTCCCCAGTGGTCTACGTGACTGACTTCTGATGCTATGACGTGTTGAAAATGTCATGTGATTCAGTGACGGGGCCGTGACCGTGGAGCCCTAAGGGTTAAGACCTGCTGAGTGAACGGAGTCTACGTCGTGTTGTTCTGTGCCTTAAATAGAAAGGTAGGGTTCTGACAAAGACAAACAGACAAAAGGAGAACTTATTCCTGGCACCTGGACAATAACAAGAAATCAGAACCTTTACCATTCACGCACTCGAATGTAAATATGTGAGTGTAATGACACTAAACCAAACTGTCATGGAATGTAAAAGTGAAAGCTGCTGGAGTCATGTTGGCAGATGGAACAGGACTGTGGTATGATCCAGACCACGGATGACTCAACGCAGAGCTGCTGTGGGAGGTAATCAACACATTTATGGTCCATGGAGCTGGTTCTGGTCCAAGCAGCCACCAAAAGCCACAAAAACAGCTCTGAAAAACTGGAGCTTTTCATGCACTTGATGCCTGGATCCAAGGCTTCTGTTAGACCTGTCATTTTCCAGCCCACCTACTTTATTTCCTCCTGGGGTGTACCATTTCAAGAGGAAAAAAAAAAAATCCTATCCAATCTCTGTTCTTATGTAAGTATTTATTTTTTGGTGATTTCTAACTTTGATTTTCGACATTTTAATGCAGATCTATTCCCTACTTTTACCAAAAAATAAAAAATAAACTGGTTCCATTGTTTTTAATTCATTCCCAGAGGAATAGCAACGGTGTTTGGAATCAGAGCGCATCCTCCCTCCATCAGTCAACACTGAAGGAAAGGAAAGGAAAGGAAAGGAAAGGAAAGGAAAGGAAAGGAAAGGAAAGGAAAGGAAAGGAAAGGAAAGGAAAGGAAAGGAACAAACAGAGAGAGAAAGAAAAAAACAAACACAAAGAAACAGAAAAACAAACAGACACAAACAAACAAACAAACAAACAAACACAGAAAGAAAGAAAGAAACAAACAAACAAACAAGAAAGAAAGGAAGGAAGAAAGAAACAAAAACAAAGGAAGAAAAACAAAAACAGACAAAGGAAGACACAAACAAACAAACAAACAAACAAAAACAAAGAAAGGAAGAAACAAAGAAAGAAACAAAGAAAAAACAAAGGAAAAACAGAAACAAACAAACAAATAATCAAGCAAACATAGAAAGAAACAAAGAAAAAACAAAGAAACAAAGAAAAAAGCAAAGGAAGAAAGGAAGAAAGAAACAAAGAAAAAAAGAAAAAACAGACAAACAAACAAACAAAGAAAAAACAAAGGAAAAACAGAAACAAACAAACAAACAAACAAACATAGAAAGAAACAAAGAAAAAACAAAGAAACAAAGAAAAAAGCAAAGGAAGAAACAAACAAAGAAAAAAAGAAAAAACAAACAGACAAACAAACAAAGAAAAAACAAAGAAAGAAAGGAAGAAACAAACAAACAAACAAACAAAGACAGACATGAAAATTCGACCTGTCACTGGTGTGAAGGTGTGGTCTATTTCCTGACGTCCGACACCAACAGAACTGACCCAGACGTGGATGATCGGAGGTTCATTCACTTTGTACAGAAACAACGGTAGAAAATAAACATAGAAATATACTTTACTTTTACTACATTCCAGAGCTTGTACTTGTGTACTTTTACTCCAGTTAAATCAGTATTTGTACTTTTTTTGTAAGTATCTGTACTCCTCCTGAAGTAATCAGAGTACAGACTTTTGCCTCCTCTGTGTAACATCACATGACCTCTGTTTGTTTCACTTTTGTACGAACAGATTCAAGACAGAAGAACTGGACACACTGCTCCAGTAACTGCGTTTCTATCATGTTTGTCTTAAATACACAACAACACAAACACGTGTGTACCACTGTGACAACAGAATATCCTGCACATGACTGTGGCAGAACATAAACAGTCACAGTCAGTGAAGTTAACCCTTTCACACTCATATATTAACTGTGTCATTCCACCCAAAGGTGCACAGTAGTTCCATAAATGTTCTTCTTCTCTCCCTCTTCTGAAGTGTTTACATTCTGTCAGTGATCCTGCCATCGACACATAAACACTGAGTCTCTGCCCTTGGTCGTGACTTTGAAATGACACTTTCATAACAGGAAACGGCAGGAGCTGAACAACAGCCTTCACAGCCAAAGTCATTCCCAAAACTATTCCAGTCAAAGACACGCTGTCTGCACCTCTGACCTACTCTGACGACAAATAATCTACAGATAGTATGTGTCAGAGCAGTTCCAGTATACATTCACATGATCCTTAATTTATGGAACACTTAGAGGACAGGTGTCAAACATGTGGCCCGGGGGCCAAATCCGGCCCACCAAAGGGTCCAATCCGGCCTGCAGGATGAAATTTGTGAAATGCAAAAATTACACTGAAGATATTAATTAAACTAAAAAATAATAATGTGGAAAAAAATAAGCAAAATTGTAACAATTTTAACCATTTCTACAATATTACATTTCTTATTATTAACACAACTACAAATCACAGTGGATCCATAAATGCACAAAACATCTAGTAACAGGCAGAATATTGTTCAAATTGCACATTTCAGGTTCTTCATCTATGTTTTTATTTATGTATTTATTTGCATTTTATTGTGAAAGAATAGTTTTGTAAATGTTAATATTTTCACAGTGTAATGTTATTTTTCCACATAATGTTTCGCAAAGAAAATTTGTCGTTGTCATTATTTATGGGTTATTGTGTTGTTATTTTTACTGTAGATCACATTGGTCTGTATGTGGAACCTGAACCAAAAGGATTTGGACAACCTGGACTGTTCAGGTTCATTTTTGCACTTTCATCCCGCGGGCCAGAATGGAACCTTTGGCGGGCCAGATTTGGCCCCTGGGCCACATGTTTGACACCTGTGACCTACATGAACTGGGACGTGCTCAGATTCATGCCTTGTGAAGTGGACCTTCCTACTGAGAAAACCTAAAAAAGTTCTTGTGACTGGATCGGTTAAAACACTGTCAATCTGATTAAGATGTACGCAAATATAAATATGACATGTTTTTGTTTTGGAAAGGTAGATAATTCTGTCTATAGTTTTCATAAACGTGCAAAGCGAAGGCAGGGTTGTCTACTTTCAGAGCGTGGGTGTGGAAGTAACCCTCCTCCATCTCACGACTCAACGGAACCTGGTCCGTCAGAGCCAGAACCCAGTCTGAATTCATGTGGTCCAAAGTCCTCAATAGTTATTGCAGAAACACACTGGCTAGGTCAAGTTTCAGTCCCAGGGCCCATTAAGGGACAGGTCTGGACACTTGTATCCTGCATTAGGACTGAGGCCAGGAAACTCAGCCCTGTCTCTTATCTGACTGAAATGACAGCCTCAGTTAGCACTACTGGATTAAACCTCCAAATATATCCGAAATCAGGGGTCGGCGACCTTTACAACCTGAAGAGCCATTTTTATCTCGAAAAAGAGGAAGGAAATCAGACTGGAGCCATGAAAAAAACATTAAACCCTGATCTGACTGATCTGCCTTGGTGGAGGGCTGCAACCTCCGAGTGCTTTTCTAGCTTAAAAATGTATCTCCCTTCTCTTTTATAATGTATATAATATATGTGGTTGTATGCAGAATTAAAGCCAATCTGCTAAATGGTAGAGCGATTTTTTTTTCCCATTTATTTATTTATTTTTGGTTAGGGGTGGGGCTCTGTTGGAGCATGGGTGGGAAGCGGGGGGTGGAGACTGTTCTTGTTTGTATTGATTCATGTCTGTAACACAACGTCTGTATAGTCTCTGCTTAAATACAAATAAAAAAAATAGGACCAGGCCCTGTAGCTTACCGGCCAAATGAAAAGCTTTGGGAAATATATCCAGATGCCATTTATTATCACCCAGTTCTGTGTATTTATTATATTACAGAAATAGCCCATGTTTTGGTCATATTCCAATCAGATCAGTAAAAAAATCAAATTCCAACTTGATATCATTGATACTGATTTATTGGATCAATCCACTTCCTAAATAATTTCAATTCCTTGTGTTGACATCATCATACAGAAGCTGTATACCAAGTTTGAAGTCAATCAGAACTGGAGTTTGGGAGAAAAAGACGACTGAAATTTTTTCCCCATAAGAGCCCATGTTAAATTTTCCGTAAGTTCCCGGATCCAGAAGAAGATCCTGATCAGCATGTGGACATTATGTTTTGGTCATCTCCCCATCAGGGCTGGACTGTAGAAATTTACACTGGATATCATTTATATTTTTACTGAGTTATTGCATCGATCCACTTCCTATCTCTTATAATGGGGAAATTTTTCAAAGTCACACCAAATCCAGAATCAGATCCAGATCCAAATAATTTCACTAACTTTTGTTGACATCATCATAAAGAAGCTGTATACCAAGTTTGAAGTCAATCAGAACTGTAGTTTCAGAGAAGAAGACAATTGAAAGTTTTGTAACAGATGACAGACGACGACGACAGACGCCGCATGACGACAATCGCTTACGGCCTGTCAGTTGATAAGCTAAAATAGGACCAATGGCCCTGTAGCTTACCGGCCAAATTAAAAGCTTTGGGAAATGTATCCAGATGCCATTTATTATCACCCAGTTCTGTGTATTTATTCTATTACAGAAATAGCCCATGTTTTGGTCATATTCCAATCAGATCTGTAAAAAAATCAAATTTCAACTTGATATCATTGATACTGATTTATTGGATCAATCCACTTCCTATCTGTTATAATGGGAAAATTTGTCAAAGTGGCACCAAATCCAGAATCAGATCTGGATCAAAATAATTTCGATACCTTGTGTTGACATCATCATACAGAAGCTGTATACCAAGTTTGAAGTCAATCAGAACTGGAGTTTGGGAGAAAAAGACGACTGAAATTTTTTCCCCATAAGAGCCCATGTTAAATTTTCCGTAAGTTCCCGGATCCAGAAGAAGATCCTGATCAGCATGTGGACATTATGTTTTGGTCATCTCCCCATCAGGGCTGGACTGCAGAAATTTACACTGGATATCATTTATATTTACTGAGTTATTGCATCGATCCACTTCCTATCTCTTAGAATAGGGAAATTTTTCAGAGTGGCACCAAATCCAGAATCAGATCCAGATCCAAATAATTTCATTAACTTTTGTTGACATCATCATTAAGAAGCTGTATACCAAGTTTGAAGTCAATCGGAATTGTAGTTTCGGAGAAGAAGACGATTGAAAGTATTGTCGGCCGGTAAGCTAAAAAGACTTTGTGCAAAAAAAAAAAAAAAAGTAATGACACATTCAGTTCATTTCAAAATGTTCCTTTTTTTTTTTTTGACAATGGCAGCCATAAACAGAGGCTACAGGGCCACATTTGCTTCAGGAGCCACAGGTTGCAGACCGCTGTCCTAAACGGTTATCAGGCAAATTCAAGAGAGTTTTTCAAATGGATGGATGGTTCAGTTATGTAAGACTGCTGGTGTGGCGATAGTAGAGGTTTTCAGAGGAGACAGGACATGAACACACAGGACTGAGCGACACGTTCTGATACAGAAGGTGTTAAAATCCAGCCGTGACAGTCCCACAGGAGATGGACGGCACACACACTTTTATCACTTCACTGGCATATTGTCATGTCTTCTGTTTTCTGTCATTTCCTGTTTTATTTTGTTAAGTTTCCCTCTTGTGTCATGTCTGGTGTTTTTACTTCCCCTCCTTGATTGTCTCACCTGCTCCTGATTACCTGACTCCTCCCTGATTATCTCCACCTGTGTCCAATTGTCTTCCCGCCCTCTTGTGTATTTAAACCCTGTGTTTTCCCCTGTTCCTTTGCCAGTTTGTGTTCTACCTTTGTGTGCTCACTTACCAGTGTTTTTGGATACCTGTCAGTCTGTCTGCACGTCCTTGACCCGTTTTTGCCTTCCGACCACCGATCCTGCCTGTTCCTTGTCTGCCTGCTCGTCTGGTTCTGACCTGGTTCGTACATCAACTTCTGATTCTGCCTATTCCCTGACTACCTCAGCCTCCAACGTGTTACCTTGTGTTTCGACCCTCGCCTGGACCTTGACCGTGAGTAGCCTTTCCCTCATGTCCCGTTGCCTCCTGAACTGCCCTCCTGTGTATGACCTGGCTTGTTTTTTGACTATCCTTTGTTTTGCCCTAGTCGGGGTGTTGATGGGAATCCTCTGGCTCGGCCGTGCTGACCATCCATATTCTCCACTCACAGCCCTGACAAAGAGTCCAGTATCACACGCCTTCATAGACGTGTTAACAATTTTGTGCTGTGTTTTTACTACCGTGATTGTGTTTAATAAACACTCTCAATTGGTCATCTGTGTTCTGGTCTTGCATTTGGGTTCAGCCTTTGTACCAGTCCCATTACACATATGACATAATTAGTGAGAGCGGCATTCCTCAGTGGTGACTCTCATAAAGTAAAGCGGACGTTAGCGCTGGGAGTGTTTGTCCGACTCACCCGTGAGATGGTGAGAGGCAGACAGAAGTCCTTCCCTCCCTGTAGCCTGAAGCCCCAGGGGGCGGGGCCAATAAGGGTTACGCTGTAGCTGGTGCTCATGATTCACCTGCAGACAGAAGAAAAGGACGGGTTAACACTGTTGGACATAAAACAACACTGACACAGACGTCCAGGGACAGAAGTCTGCATGTAAACAGCTTTTTAGGTCATACAGCAGGGGTCTCAAACATGCGGCCCGGGGGCCAAATGCGGCCCGCCAAAGGTTCCAATCCAACCCCTGGGATGAATTTGCAAAGTGCAAAAAATTCAGTCAAGGCTGTGGAACTTATTTTAGTTCAGGTTCCACATACAGACCAATATGATCTACAGTCAAATAATAACAGCAGAATAACCTACAAAAAATAATGACTCCATTTTTTCTTCTCGGTTTGATGTGAATACAAAAAAAATATTACATTATGCCTATAAATAATGACAACTTAAAATTTTTGTCTTTGTTTTAGTGCAAAAAATATTCACATTAAACTATCCTGTAACAAAAAAATGTGAATAACCTGAACAAATGTGAACACCCTGAAATGTCTAAAAAAAATTAAGCACAATTTTAACCATTTTCTGCCTGTTACTAAATGTTTAGTGTATTTGTAGATCTGATCCATAATGCACATGGACAAATGAGAAGTGGAGGAATAATATTGTTAAAATTGCACTTATTTTTCTGGAGAAATTTCAGTTTTTTCAGGTTTGGATAGTTTATAAAAGTCAGTATTTTCAGAATTTAATGGGGTTTTTTTGCACTAAAACAAAGACAAAAATCTGGAGTTGTCATTATTTATAGGTTATTATGCTACACTGTTAAAAAAAAAAACAAAAAAAACTTATTATTCCAGCAGCTGGGGTGCCAAAAAAAATACTGTTAAATAACAGAGAACAACCATCTCATAAAAATACGGTAATTTTCCCTAATTAAAATACAGTTTTTTGCCCCAACTTTATATGAGATTTTGCAGATTTTTCTGACTTTTTAATGTTTAATAAAGAATATTTACATGTATTAAACAATCAAATTACCTATAAATATGGACGAACATTGTTACACGTTATACATTCACAAAATCACACTTATTCAATATTTTTGTTGTGAAACCTCCCGTAATTACACAAGATATTTGTCCTTTAACAAAGAAGTCTTGTTAAACTTACAGAACAAATACTTCTTTAACAGTTAATTGTCAGTAATTATATCTCATTTTATTATGTTTTTTTACAGTATTAAACTTTAAATTAACAGTTTAACCTCATAAATAGAAAATAAATATTTGTGAAAGTACAATACATTTGCAAATGTATTTTAACTGTGAAAAAAGAAAAAAAAAAAAAAAAAAAAAAAAAAAAAAAATGGAAATTGTAAGGTTATTTTCAGTTTTTTCATGTTATTTTACATTTGACATGTAAAATCACAGTCTATTTTTGTCATTTCATTGATTTTTTCCTATATCTTAACCCTTTCATGCATAGTGGTCACTACAGTGGACAGCTATTCTACAGCTGTTCTATTATTTATTCATGGGTTTTGTTGTTTTAGTTTCATATCAGCCAACATAGTGGAGCTTATGCATCATCCTAAACATTACAATTTATACAATTACTGTAACTTTGCTGTTCTTGATAAACCTGATCTGTAATGACATGTTTTAGTGTAAAGCAATTGCTAATTGTTATTAGACTGTAATTAACAAACAATTTTTTTTAAATTTTTTTTTGTATATCTTCCTGACACCTAGCAATGCATTTTGTCCTCTGTAGGAGACAAAACTTTGACAGTTTTACTTTAAAAATGCTGTGCATTGCAAAGGACATTCCATTAAAAAATCAATAAATAAATACAAATAATTTTAAAAATGTGTCTGAAAAAACTGTTGTGTTATGCTGTTTCCAATCAAGACATTTTTTTAATGTAACAAAGCTAAAACTGTCAATTTCCTGGGTCTCAGGAGGATTTTATCTCCATGAAATGAGTAATAACTAATATTAGAGTATGATAAAATGTGAGAAAACAATAGCAATTTAGCAATTAGTAGCATTAAAAATGTTTTTATTTCACAGTTTTCACATAGTTTATCACTTTCTGATGATGATTTTTAAATAAATGTTTCTTTACTTCAAAACTTAAATGCATGGTGTCCAGCTGAGTGGACATTTTTGTAACTCCACAAAAAAGAGGTTCATAAAAAAAAAAATAATAATAAAATAAATCAATTACATTGTTTTTTTCATACATTGTTTTTTTCATGCCTAAAGAGGAACAAAAACACTCAAGAAAAAAATATTGACTAAGGTTCTCATAATTCATGCATGAAAGGGTTAAAGATACAGGAAAAAATCTGTAAAATAAACTGTAAAAATTCTGTTAAATTACAGATTTTTTTTTTAAAGTGTATTATTTTACTGGTCCGGTCCACTAGAGATCAAATCGGGCTGAATGTGGAACCTGAAAGAAAACAAGTTTGAGAGCCTTGTTCTAAACTGAACATCCTGCTCTACTGAAACAGAGGCATCGCTTTAATAAGTCTTCATTAAAGGTGTCTGCTTCCTCACTGTCCCTCAGTGTGGTCTGGGAAAAGGTTAAGCATCTGTACAAACATTCAGTTTGTCTTTGTGAAACCCAGTCTCAGCCTTCTCACCTCACTCATTGGACATATTCATAAAAGTCCTGTGGCTTCCAAACACTCTGTCACCTTGTAGCTCTCTAAATTCAAGCAGAAAAGTCTATTAATAGTGTTGGTCTACAGCTGCTGGCATTCCGCTGACAGCTTTAACGCAGGTTTCATGTCTTAGGTAATATCTTTTACAATAGTGGTGAAGTGAGTCTGCGTGTCCACACATAAACAACATGAAGGGTATTTCTGACCTGTAACACAGATAATGCTCTGTTTACTTTCAGGAATGTCAGATCAGTTATTGGGCTGAACTTTGCACCTGTCACCTCAGTGTTCTTTAGACCACACGCATGTCAACATGTTCAGACAATAGTGATTGAACCAAACAGTTTTTACTACACTGACAATGTGAGGGTTGAGTTAGAGCTACAGGACAAACTAAGGACATGTGTTTGTACATATTCAAATACTGTCTTTTCTCATTTTCTTTTTTTTTTTTTTTAATTATCTTTTTATTAGAAAGGCAAATATCCATCACATACATTAATTACAGAGTCATTCAAGAAAATACGATAGGATGGATACAGAAAGTTTTGATCATTATATCCATATTGCCCTTCTATAATTTCTTTTTATGGACCATTAATTTCGGTTGAAACATTAATACAACAAAACAGACCAGGGGAGCGCACCACCTCATACAATCACAACCTCACATAAAAGCAGATAGATTTACGCAAAGCACAAACACAATCAAATGAAATCAGATCTGACTGGTTTTACATACTCAGTCCATTTGGACCAGATATTATGAAATTTTTCTTTTTCAACTTTGAGGGAAAAGGATATCTTCTCCATAGCATAAATCTCATACACAATTCCAATCCATTTATCAATGGTGGGTGGTTCTACTTTTAACCATTTCCTCGTAACTGATTTCTTACTGGCTGCCAACAGTATAGCCAATAATTTTTTGTCTATAATGTTCCATGACTCAGACGGTAGATTTCCCAAATACATGGTTTGACATTTAAAACAGAATGTGTACATTAAATACATTTTGTATGTGTTTGTGAATCTCTTCCCAGTAAGGTCTTATAACACTGGTCTACAATTTTTTAGAAATGATTTGCTTCAGACATTAAATGTGCTAAATGTTATGTATTTTAATAAGATTAATTGGAAAATAAATGACAAAAGTGCTGGTTCGCTGATGTTTTCAAGGTATATGATGAAGTGTTATTACACATATATATTGTTTTATGTGCATTTATATAATAGTTTTCTAAATCTTCCACTAAATAGAACCTGTAAAGTGAATGTATTCTAATGTACAGACAGTGTTTTGAAGTAGATCTTGTAGCTCTGAGACAAATATTCCTTTCGAGTCAAACCCATTCTCTCGTTAATTCTTGAGTTTCACATTTTGACCCCAAGGCTGTATCTTGGAAAGTTCAGCCAACCAGCATTTTTTACTTGATTTTTCTTTATCAGTGACTCTCATGTGGTAAAATTTCATTACTTTTACTCTGGAAGCATTTTCCTTGTAGACCAGTGTAACCGGACAGTCCCTAAAAGTATGGAAGTGGTTGACTCCAGTAGACCCACTAAGTCTCCAACAAGCGTCCCCGCTGCCTTGATGTCATCTCTGAATGGGCGTGACAAAAAAACTTGTGATGTTTTTCCAGCAGAACTCGTGTGTTTCACCCAGTTGAGAACCATTGTAGCTGGCATATTTTCTCCCAGCTCTCCTGTCTTTTCTCATTTTCAGTGCATTTTGTGTTTTCATTATATTCAAGGTGGACTGATCCAATGTCTGAACCCAGACCAACATGCTAGTTCGTCAGCTGTGACAGTACACAACATGTTTTAGTATGTGTGGAGCCGCTGTATTAACCCTGTGGTATGTGAGGTGTCCATAATTTCCTGGTAATAATTCACAGTAAACAAACACTGGACACTTCGTCAGCATATATATCACACAGTGCAATGCAGTTGTAATAACAACAATAAACTAGAAAAGCACGCTATGGATGGGAATCGAGAACCGGTTCTTTTTGAGAATTGGATCCCAGTAGCTTGATCCCTTGGGATTGTTTGCCTGCCTGCTTAATGATTCTGCTTATCGAGTCCACCTTCGTTGCGCATGCGCGATGACGTCACGTGTATGCTGCATTTTTTTGGTCAGAACGTAAAAAAGGTAAACGACACACACATCCAAAAATAGGAGGTGTGCAAGATCCCAAAAAATTAACCATGAAAAAATAAAGGAAGGTCCGCACAACCTGTGAGCTCCCAAACCATTTATTCAGCTTCCTTTATTTTATCTTGGTCAGAACGTAGCCAACATGGTGTTGAGGCAGAAACGGTCTAAACAGACGACACCAGGTCCACTGGAACACTGTCAAAGCTTCCATTTCTTCAAAAGGGTGGAATCCCTCCAATCTGTTCAAACATTTGTCCACAGCATGGGATTCATTTACAGGAATGTCACGTATTTGATTCGCTACTTAGTGACGTTTGTGAATCTAGCAGCAGAGTGAACACCAGGCCCAGTTCTGGTTCCGGTGCAGACAACAAACGTCGTACCCCCTCAAATACAAATTTCCGAAGGTAGGGGAAAGGAAATGAGGTGCAAAACAATGGGAGATGAGCCGAGTCGAACCGGTTCCACGTCATGGAAATGCAGCAATAGAGGAATTAGTAAAGCGTCTGTAGTTTCACTTTCACTGCCCCCCCCCCAAAACTGGGCCCGGCATCACCTGTTATTATTATTCGTACATATTGTATATGTTATATTTTCTGTGCAGAGATGGAAATATAAAAGACAGTTAATGCAAACACACCTGCTTGTACTCTTTTACTCCCTCACCCAATGAGAATCGATAAGGAATCGGATCGATAAGCAAAATCGATAATGGACTCAGAATCGTTAAATTCTTATCGATTCCCATCCCTACATATATGTCACCTGACCTGCCTCGTATACAGCAGCAGAATGAAACCTCCATATAAGCACATGGACGAAGCAGATAAACCACAGAGAAGCTACACTTTTTGGAATCAGCTCTTGGAAACCAAAGGTATCATCTCTCCTATTTTCCTATTGACTGAGGCATATTTTTGGTATCCATCTTCCCATTAAGAGATGGTCTGGTGAGCAGCTATGTGACTGTAGTAGCCTTAAAACCTACCTCTGGGGTTTAGAAATACTGAATAAGAGTCTAGAGTTTTAAAAAGCTCCATATGTACCAACATCTACATTCATCTGTAAGACTGTGGCGCCTCTTTGTTTAACTGGAGCACAAACTGAAACAGTGCGTTCATGGACTGCACATATCTGGACTTTATCCCGTAAGACGTCATAAATGGACACAAATACCAAATCCTGAACGTACACGGTGCATGCAAATTAAATGGACAGGTCCAAAAGTGAGACAGAGAAAGGACTATTTTGCTGCAGTAAAATATTTCATGCACTATTGAGTTTCACTAATTTAAGTCGTGCCTGTCATGCATTCCTTTTCAGCTGAAACACTCAAGCGCCGTGCAATTTATTGGAAGGGAAACTGGGGTTAAGTTCAGTCACATGTTACGATTTAGTGCAATATTACATTTATTAGGCTGATAATTGAGGAAAACTGTCGAACTAGATTTAACAATACAAAAGTTCCTAGTGTTAAAGACAGGCTGATGTGATTGTAAAACTAACAGAAGGTGAGGAAACCACAGAGCATGTGCGGTGGACCGTCTGCACCCCACCCAACAGGAAGGGCGGGTGTTGACATAAAAACATGACAGCCTCCACAGCACTAGGCATCACATGCTCAAAGCAATGAAATTAATTGGAAATGGAGAAACGAAGACACCACGCTACGTCTGATTTCATATGTGGACACTTCAGAGCAGGGGCGTCAAACTCACTTTAGTTCAGGGGCCACATTCACCCCAATATGATCTCAAGTGGGCCGGACCAGTAAAATAATGACTTAATAACCTATAAATAATGACAAATCCAAGTTTTTCTTTTTGTTTTAGTACAAAAAAACCCCAATTATGAAAATATTTACATTTTACAGAAAAGACGTGAATAACCTGAAAAAACAGAAATTTCATTTGAAAAATTAGTGCAATTTTAACAATATTATGCTTCGACTTACAACACTGGTCAACAACAAATTTATTGTTTAAGTTTTTTGAGCTGATTTTGGATAATTTTGGTGTGCTGAATCCAAAAATCAAATTAATTTTGCTCAATCAGGTCAACTTTCTGAATTATGCTACATATTGGCTTTTTAACATTTTTGCTTACATTTATGGGCATTTTCACATCATATGATACAAAATTCTGTCATATTTCTTGCAATAAACGAGTTCTGAAGATTTTACTTTTACCAATTTATGATTAACCCTTTCATGCACAGTGGTCACTCCAGTGGACAGTTCTTCTCCAGCTGTTCTCTTCTATATTCATGGGTTTTGTTGTTTTAGTTCTATATCAGCCAGCACAGTGGACACTTATGCACCATCGCATAATAATACACTGACATTCAGACCATTACTGTAACTGTACTGTTCTAGATAAACCTGATCTGCACTAACATGTTTGAATGGAAATCAACTGTTATCTGTTAGAAAAAAAAGTTGGGTTTTTTTTGCATATGATCTCCATGAAAAGAGTAATAACTAGCATTAGAATATGTTAAAATGTGAGAAAACATCAGATTTTATTGTATTTCATTGTTTTCATATCACTTTCTGATATTGGGTTTTAAACATGTTTTTTTACTTCAAAAATTAAATGCATGGACATTTTTGTAACTCCATGAAAAAAAAAAAAGAAAACCTTGATCACATTGTTTTATTCACGCCTATGGAGGAATGAAAACACTCGAGAAAAAAATCGTAACTAAGGTTCTCATAATTAATGCATGAAAGGGTTAATGTTTTTTTTTAAGATTACAGGTGAATGAAATGGCTTTGACTAGAAGATCTTGCAAAAATAAGCCTGACGTATTCTGAATACACCATTGTACCTAACAGGAATCCTGTTAGAAAATGATATTTTTTTCTCTTAAAACCTATTTTGGGTGAGAACTCTATAAAAAAATCAACTGATAAAGTCACAAAAATGTAAAGAATTTTGTGAGAAGATCAAATTTTTCAAAATCAAACTGGCAAAAAAAACCTGACCTGCTTGAGAAAAACAGATGTCATTTTTGGATTTAGCGGTGTAAAATGGTCCTAATTCACTTGAAAAAACCTAGACAACTTGCAAAAACCATTTTTTTGTAACCCCGTGTTATTTATACATGCACATTACACACAATGTTACATAAACATTTGGTAACAGGCAGAATATTGTTAAAATTTTGGAGTTTGGAACTAAAATTTGAACAATTTCTACAATATTACATTTCTTATTATTAACACAACTCCAGATCATAGTGGATCCATAAATGCACAAAACATTTAATAACAGGAAGAACATTGTTCAAATTGCAAATTTCAGGTTGCTCTTCTTTGTTTTTATTTATGTATTTATTTGCATTTTATTGTCAACGAATAGTTTTGTAAATGTAAATATTTTCACAGTATAATCTTATTTTTTTCACTTAAATTTTTCACAAAGAAAATGTGTAGTTGTCATTATTTATGGGTTATTGTGTTGTTATTTTTACTGTAGATCACATTGGTCTGTATGTGGAACCTGAACCAAAATGATTTGGACAACCTTGACTGTTCAGGTTAATTTTTGCACTTTCATCCCACGGGCCAGAATGGAACCTTTGGCGGGCCAGATTTGGCCCCCGGGCCGCATGTTTGACACCTGTGGTTTAGAGGAAACAGACAGAGGTAACTGAACTCGGAGTATGGAGTTAATATTTGAACAAGTGGAAGAGACGTAGAAAAGAGGTGAGACACACAAATAAAAAAACTGTCACTACACACAATACTATATCAGCAATCAATTAGGCCTATATCATTATTTAGATCACAGGTGTCAAACATGCGGCCTGGAGGCCAAAACCGTCCCACCAAAGGTCCCAATCTGGCCCACGGGATGAATTTACAAAGTGCAAGTTAGGACATCAAACTCAAAAATAATATCATAATAACCTGTAAATAATGACAACACCAATTTTTTCTCTTTGATTTAGTGCAAAAAACATTAAACTATGAAAATGTTTACATGAACAAACTATCCTTTAACATGAAAATGTGAATAACCTGAACAAATATGAACAACCTGAAATGTCTAAAGAAAATTAAGCGCAATTTTAACAATATTCTGCCTGTTACGAAAGGTTTAGTGCTTTCGTAGATCGGATCTGTAATGCATATGTAGAAATGATAAGACGAGGCATAATATGATAAAACTGTATTTATATTTCTTAACGATATTCATTTTTTTCAGGTTATTCACATCCTTTTTGTTTGGATAGTTTGTAAACATAAATATTGGCATAACTGAATGTCTTTTTTAATTTTTTTTGCATTATAACAATTTGGAGTTGTCATTATTTATTGGTTATCATGCTATTATTTTACTGGTCCGGCCCACTTCAGATTAAATTGGGCTGAATGTGGCCCCCGGAAGAAAATGAGTTTGACATCTCTGATTTATATCATCAGTTTAAAGGGTGACTTCTGGTCCTAAGTGAAAGTTGAAGAAACCAAATGTGGTTTTAAATGTAACTAGAAAAGCACTCAGACAGCACAGACCAAGGTTATAATAGTTTTGAATTTATCATTCTAGTTTAGTTTTATTTAGTTTTGAGGGTTTTTTTTCTCTTATTCAGTTAGTTTTAATTAGTTTGTAGAGCAGGTTTGCTAGTTTTTATTAGTTTTCTTTTTTTTTTCTAAATGCTTAGTTTTAGTTGAGTTTTAGTATTAATTTTAGTTTTGTCGGCAGAATAAACTTAGGCTTCAGCCTGAAATTTGGTAAAGTTGAACTCCTTTTATTCTGGAAACATTTGACTTGTAGACCAAAGTATTTATTTACTTTAACATTTCCTTTTCTGTACCATTTCTTAATTTATTTAGTCCTTATTTATATTTTTCCTTCTTTAATTTTTATCCCTGCATTTAGTTTTACACACAGAAATGTAAAAAGGACACGCAGAAAAGTAAAATAGAAATGCAGGAATAAATAGGCCTTGGAGAAATAGAGGAAAAAATGCAAGAGGGGGAATACTGGGGCGGTAAATATGACTATGAATAAAAAAAAATGTCAGATGAAAATAAAATATAGAAATAAAAAAGAAAAGAGATAAAGAAAATGTAAGCAGAAAACAATGCAATAATAAATGCAGGGATAAAAATTAAAGAGGGAAAAATATAAATAAGGAAAAAAATAAATGCTACAGAAAATAAAATGTTTAAGTAAATAAATGCCTTTTAATTTTTTTTTTGTATCATGTACTGGCACATGTGCCATATTGGATAATATATACAGAAATATAAAAATGGCATGATAAATTAATTCATGTCCCAATACATGATACAAAAAAAATTATAAGGTAATAATTTACTTTAACATTTCATTTTCCTTACCATTTATTTATTTATTTAGTCCTTATTTATATTTTTCCTTCTTTAATTTTTATCCCTGCATTTATTTTTACACACAGAAATGTAAAATAGAGAGGAATAAATAGGCTTAGAACAAAATATAAAGGAAGAAAATGCAAGAGGGGGAATACTGGGGCGGTAAATATGACGATGAATAAAAAAAAAAATGTCAGATGAAAATAAAATATAGAAATAAATAAGAAAAGAGATACAGAAAATGTAAAACAATGCAAAAATAAATGCAGGGATAAACATTAAAGAGGGAAAAATATGAATAAAGACAAAAATAAATAAATAAATGCTACAGAAAATAAAATGTTCAAGTAAATAAATGCCTTTATTTTTTCTTTTTGTTTTATATCATGTATTGGCACATGAATTAATATATCAAACCATTTTTTAATTTCTGTATATATTTTTCAATATGGCAGGTTCAGTCCTCCATAGTCCAATGAATGTATTAAGCATTTGCACATTTGGACTATGAAGAGAATGCTGCTCCAATGAGTATTTCAGGAATAATAAGGCCTTGTCATCCCAGAGTTATGTCACTATGGGGCTGTAAGTCATGTTGCCGTCCCAGAATGCCCTCAGGGCCACAGCACCACCTGTTGAAGCCCGTCACCTGGCCAGCTACCAGACACGCTCACACACGAAAAAAAACAAAAAAAAAAACCAAAAACAGTGGGCCGGCCAAGCTGAATTATCCAAGCAAATAAACACACGTGCACACGTAGACTATGCAGGTCTAAAATTAGACGGAGCCAATTGAAAACAGCTGTTTGTCTCCTCAAGGTGACCTAAGGTGGAGGTGAGCCAAGGGGTTTATTTTTAGGGAAAATTACAAGGACAGAGCCAAATTTACCTTCCATACAAAGCACAGAGTCATTCAATAAATGTGAATTCTCCTACTGTTTAAGGCTGAATGATAAAGCAGGACTTCAGTATTAGAGAACGATTATTCTATGGAATATACTGAATGAATTGAATGAATGAATGAATGAATGAATGAATGAATGAATGAATTTATTTTGGTTTGTACATCAATCATCACACTTTGTTCATTAATTGTAATAAACATAAAAACCAAAAAAGGAATGGTCTTGAACACAGGTGTCAAGCATGCGGCCCGGGGGCCAAATCCAGCCCGCCAATGGGTTTAGTCCGGCCCTTTGGATGAATGTGTGAAATGGAAAAATTACACTAAGATATTAACAATCATTTTAGTTTGGT
Organism: Sphaeramia orbicularis; assembly: GCF_902148855.1. Taxonomy (NCBI): domain Eukaryota; kingdom Metazoa; phylum Chordata; class Actinopteri; order Kurtiformes; family Apogonidae; genus Sphaeramia; species Sphaeramia orbicularis. Next base: position 77,626,882 of record NC_043968.1, read on the forward strand.
TTCCACATTCAGACCAATATGATCTAAAGCGGGTCAGATCACTAAAATACCATGGTAATAACCTATAAATGCTCACAATTCCAGATTTTTCTCTTTGTAAATGTAAACATTTTCATGTATTTACACTAAAACAAAGTATAATTTTGCAAAAAATGTGAATAACCTGAACGAATATGAACAACCTGAAATGTCTTAAGAGAAGTAAGTGCAATTTTAACAATATTCTGTCTGTAAATGATAAATTGAAGCATAATATTGTTAAAATTGCACTTATTTTTTCAGTTTGTTCATGTTATTCACATTGTTCTAAAGGACAGTTTGTAGATATAAAGATTTTCATTATGTAATTTTACTTTTCTCCCACTAACACATAAAGGAAAGTCTGAAGGTGAGATTATTCATGTATTTTTATGTTGATATTTTACTGGTCCAGGCCACTGCAGATCAAATTTAGCCACATGTGGCCCCTGAACTAAAATGAGTTTCACACCCCTGGTCTAGAAGGAAAAGTGTATTTTTTTGCCTCTCCTTTTCACCTGATCCACCACTTATATCAGCTTAAATGTGCTTAGCATCGAGCATTTACACCACCATAAAAAAAAAAAAAAAAATTAACAACAACAAAAACACGTCTACCATCTCAATTCAATATTCCTAAATAATTTTAAACTCAAGGCACTTTTTAGAGTGAATAACTGAAATGCATCATCAGGTCCATCCCATAATTTCACCCCCACAACTCCAGTCCGTCTAACTCACATTTGTCCTCACTTTAGTCCATTCACAAATACAAAAATATCTATTCTATATTTATTTAATAGTATTGTCACAAATACTATTCGTGATTTCTTGGAATTAAGACAGTAATTATAATTTCAGAGATCTTTACATTAATATTTTTTATTACTCATTTTATTTATAATTTTGTGCAATAAACCTACAATAAACAATACAGTAAACTGTGCAATAAACCTGTGGCATGAACAGCATGTGCACAGCTGTAAATAACTTTATTCATTTGTCTTTATTTTGTTTTGCTCTTGTGTGCTTTTGTATTTTGCTGCTGTAAACGTGGAATTTCCCCTTATGGGACTAATAAAGGCATATCTTATCTCATCTCATCTTATTTGTGAATGGACTAAAGTGAGGAGAAATGTGAGCCTAGATGGACTGGAGTTGTGGGGGTGAAATTATAAAAACCATAAAAAGGAATATTCTAGAAGCAAAAGCTTTTTTTTTTGCCTCTCCTTTTCACCTGATCCACCGCTTACATCAACTCAAATGTGAACCGCATCGAGTATTGAACATTTACACCATAAAAAAAATAAAAATCAACAACAAAAACATATCTACCATCTCAATTCAATATTCCTAAATAATTTTAAATTTAAGGTACTGTTTTTTTGTTTTTGTTTTTTTAACTTTGCCAAAGGAGTGAATAACTTAAATGCATCATCAGATCCATCCCATAATTTCAGTGTCTTTTTCAGTCCAATCTGTCATTAACTGAACATAACCCAGTGTGTCCATTCACTGTCATTGATCCAACTCCGTGTTGTAAAGATGACATTTTGTTCCCTGTTTTATTCTTTTTTTCTTCAATTTTGTTCAGTTTGTGGCTTATTTTGTTAATATTTCTTATTATTTTGTTGATTTCTTATTAATTTTCTGTTCATTTCATTCATCACTTCACCTCTTTTTGTTCATTTTGTTGCTTATTTTCTTCATTTTTTCCACATCATTTATTATTCAGTAGATTTTATTTCATTCATTTTTGTTCATTTTATCCACTGTTAATGATCCAACTCCATGGGTTTTACTGGTGAATCAATGTTGGAGAAGATGACAGTATTTCCATGGTAACTACAGAGCCTCTGAACGTCCAAATATGGTCATATCTTATGACCATGAAAAGATGAAGAACTGTATTTGACACCAATTATTTCAACATATTTCTTAATTTTTGTTCAGTTTGTGGCTTATTTTGTTTATGTTTCTGATTATTTTCAGCCCTTTATTATTCATTCTGTTCATTTTATCGAACACTTTATCTGTTTTGCTGCTTATTTTATTCTTATTTAGTGGATTAGTGAATCAACAGGTATTAAACAGTTCAGATCAGTAGATGGTTTAGGTTAAAGGTGGACATTTGGGTCTTTAAGGGTTAAAAAACACAAACAAAAGAAATCTCAGAAAACAAGTATGATGACAGATTCCATCAGTATTGGGTTTCTTTGTAAACTTGGGCGTCCGGAGTCAGTAAAAAGCTAAAATAATATTGAAAGCCCTAATATTATGATCCCACTCCAGTCCTAATCCACCCACGCATCAGAGGAATTTCCTTTCCTAATATGGAGAAAACAAACACGCATTAGGCTCATCTCATGTCTCTGCTTGTTTTGCAATCCATAATGATATCATGCATGGACGCGAGCAGACACACCTTTTGTTCCGAACAGAGGGAAACAGTTGAGCCTGTCACATGCATTTTATCAACAGCAGCAGCAGCAGTACCCACATCTACTTTTCTCCAAACCACTTGAAGCAGAACGCTGGCAACTTTCCAATCAGGCCTTATCTTTCCCGATTGTTGGAATATTTCAGCACTTTCACACCAAAAACAAGATTAAAACACAATTCAGTGTTGGCATGTCTAGTGCAGCCTGAAGCCAAAACCATCTCATCTACTGCCCCAAGTGTTCATGTGTGGATTCATTCTATTACAGAGGTACAACATAGCCTGTCTACAGGGTCTGGTACCTGGAAATACAGAGGAAAGATCTTTTTTTTATTATTATTTTTTTAATTATATGACCTCATTTAAGATTTTTTAATCCACAAAACCAAGACATATACTCTTAATGAGTACCAACAAACCAAAACAACAATCACAAAATCCACTTGAGACAAACAAATAAAAAAGACAACCAAAACAAACCCCCGCAAAAATATAAAAACAAATTTGAAATTATATGGGGGGGGGGGGGGGGGGTTAGAAAAATTGATAATGTAAAAGGAAAAAAGTCCAGGTACGAGGATGTTGAGGTTGAACATGTTTGTGGGAGGGGCTTAATTTGGGTTGTTATTGTGGATATGTATATGTGTGGACATATATGTGTGGACACACACACACACACACACACACACACACACATACACATACATACATATATATATATGTATACACACACACACACATATACATATATATATTTGTGTGTGTGTGTTTTTTTTGTGTGTGTGTATGTACATGTATGTGTGTATATATATATGTATGTATATGTGTATGTAGATGTATGTGTGTATATATTTGTATGTATGTGTATATATGTATATGTGTATGTACATGTATGTATATATATGTATGTACATGTATGTGTGTGGGTATATATATATGTATATGTGTATGTACATGTATGTGTGTATATATATGTATATGTGTATGTACATGTATGTATGTATATATGTGTGTGTGTATATATATATATGTATATGTGTATGTGCATTTATGTGTATGTGTATATATATATATATATATATATATATATATATATATATGCATGTATGTGTATATATATGTATATGTGTATGTACATTTATGTGTGTATATATGTATATGTGTATACATGTATATGTATGTATATGTGTATGTGTGTGTATGTGCACATGTATATATAAATATACAGTGGTGTGCAAAAATATTCGAACACTTGTCAAATCTGAAGAAACTGGTGGTTTATTTTTTTCCCCAGAGCCTGAATTTCCCATTTTTGCCACTGCAAAAGGTAAAGGCAAAGGTACTGAGAATATTTCACCTACAAATATATCAGTCCAGTCCTTTGTTTACATTTTACTCTAATATTTAGTGTGGTACCCCTTGGCAACAATCCCAGCAGTGCATCTTTCTGGCATTGTGGCGATGTATTTTCTGAGAGTTTCAACCCCAATGTCATTCCACGCCAAGGTTATTATCGTTAACGAAAACTAACGAAATGACGAAAACTAGAATTTTAAAAACATTTTCACTAACCGAAATAAATAAAAACTATAATTAAAAGAAAAAATGATAACTAACCGAAACTGTATTGTGTGCTTATAAAACTAACTAAAACTGATAAAAATTATGGATAAAATTCCCTTCGTTTTCGTCTTTGTCAACATCGGACTGATACGAAAGCGATTTATTTCGCTCTAGCAATTTTAGCTAGCGGCACCATACAGTACTTCACGGTCCGTCACTTCGCATCACTTGTCATTTACAGTCACCTTCTCGTCCCCACTCTACCTGGAAACCTGGAAACTAAAGTTGGGAGAAAGCAGCAGAGTCCTGTCTTGGCGAAGAACATAAAAAATACGACAAAATTAAAATTAATACTGAAACTAAACTAAAACTAAGCAGTTAGACAAAAAAGTGAAAACTAATAAAAACTAGCAAACCCGCTTTAAGAACTAATTAAAACGAACTGAATTAGAGAAAAAAAGTCAAAACTAAATAAAACTAAACTATAATGAAAAATCCAAAACTATTATAACCTTGTTCCATCCTCTCAGAAGCTCATTCCAGAGAGTTTCCTTAGAGTTTCCTTAGATTGTTGCCAAGGGGGGCCACACTAAATATTAGAGTAAAATGTAAAAAAAGGACTGGACTGACACATTTGTAGGTGAAATATTCTCAGTACCTTTGTCTTTACCTTTTGCAGTGGCAAAAAAGGGAAATTCAGGCTCTGGGACAAAAATAAACCACCAGTTTCTTCAGATTTGACAAGTGTTTGAATATTTTTGCACACCACTGTATGTATATAAATATATATATAATGGAAATATCTATAGAAGAATATCATTTAAACACTGAATCAAGCATGGATCAGTGGAAAATCTTTTAAAGCACCATTCAACACCCCACATCTGCTCTCTTCTGTGTTCTCTCAGTCGTGTTAAATCTGAGTTTACAACAGGTACACTTAATCCTATCATTAAAGCTAATTAAACCAGTGTGGGTCTGTGTAAAAACAGTGTAAACTAATACTTCTAAGGGTTCACACACATTTTTCAAGGTCAAATTCAAGCCCTTTTAAGGCTCATTTGCTAATTTTTCCAGCACAGCACCTTATCACTGGAGTAAAATACATATCTAGGCCTACATGAATACATATACGCGTTTTATTTTTACTTTTTGTCACAGCGATGTTCATTAACGTTGTCTAACTCATTTTAGTTCAGGTTCCACATTCAGCTACATTTAATCTGCAGTGGGCCGAACCAGGAAAATAATAGAATAATAACCGACAAATAAAAACACCACCTTTTTGTCTTTGTTTTAGCACAAACAGTAAAGTGTAGTTTTGTTAATATTCTGCCTCAGTTTATCATTTACACATGAATATGACAACACACAGATCACAGTGGATCTAAAAAGGCACAAAAATATTTTGTAACAGACAGAATATTGTTGAAATTCCATTTATTATTAGGTTATTCATGGTTGATTAGATTATTCGTATTTTTGTGAAAAGATAATTTGGAATTGTAAACATTTTTATCATGTAATTTATCATGTAATTTTTTCAAAAACAAAGAGAAAAAAATTGGAGTTGTCATCATTTATATATTATTATGCTGTTATTTTAATTGTCTGATCCATCTTCAGTGTAAGTTTTGCATTTTTTAACCCAGGGCTGGATGTTTGACACCCCTGATGTACATTATATTATGTATAAAAACCAAAAATTATGTTTAATAATAGCAAAAAGTTTAATAATTAAAGGAAAGCACAAAGTTTTATCCATGGTGTTCTTCAGACATACTGGGACTGAAACAAAGATTAAAATAAAAATGTACCTGGAGTCAATCTGAGAACATCTTTAATGACATAAAGTTTTATTTTTCTAAATGTTTCACCTTCGTGTAAGTAACTTTGGCTTGAAATCTAACCTGACAGAAAATATTAACAATAAATCACATCATGTTCAACAAGTCAAAGGCAAGGACCAACACAAAAGGCAAATGCATATCTGTAATATGAGTAAAATTATGGAATAACCTGGATAAAGATTAAAAACATGCACATCAGTCACTACATTTAAAAGAATGTTTAAAACTAGGGGATTCAATAAATATAACATATAATAAATATTAGGATAAACTAACCTAAATATCTGTATGAATCTAAGATTTTGCTTAGTTTATATTATTTGTTTGATTATATTATTGTTTAAAACTGCACCATCTTGTTATCTTGTTTTATTTCTGCAAACTTTCCTTCTTGTAAATAGGTAAATAATAAATAAGATGTTGCTTCAGCCGACGCCTTTTCACCCATGTTCAACCCTTTCATGCATCAATTATGAGAGGCTTAACTAAGTTTTTTTTCCGAGTGTTTTTTTTTCCTCTAGGCATGAAAAAACAATGCGATTGACATTTTTTATGAACCTATTTTTCATGGAGTTGCAAAAATATCCATTCAGCTGGACACCATGCATTTCATTTTTGAAGCAAAGAAACGTATTTACTGATAAACTGCGTGCAAACTATAAAATAAAAACATTTTTAATGCAGCTAATCTGATGTTTTCTCACATTTTAACATACACTAATACTGGTCATTACTCACTTCATGGAGATAATATGCAAAAAAAGAAACCTTTTTGTATTAAAAAAAAAACCTGTTAATTACAGTCTAATAACAAGCAATTGATTTACACTCAAACATGTTAGTGCAGATCAGGTTTATGAAGAGCAGCAAAGTTACAGTATGAATGTCAGTGTATGGGATGATGCATGAGCGTCCACTGTGTTGGCTGATATGGAACTAAAACAACAAAAGCTGTCCACTGTAGTGACCACTATGCATGAAAGGGTTAAAACAGAAATCCAAACTGTATGTATGTATATATCATGTTCTGTTACATGGACGAATAAATCACCACTACTACTACATCACAGTTATAATTACAAGCACTTTCAAGCACTTCTCAAACATTTTCAAGGATTTCAAGCACTGTACAAACCCTGATTTATACATTTCAACTGGTTTCATAATTCTTCTATTCTAGGAATAATATTTAGATTTTATAAAGTGCACTGTCTCTTATACCTGCTGCCTCTGAAAACACCACATTAAATCTGTTCTGTTCTGACTTCCATGAATAAGCAGACAGAGTAAACAGTCCAAGTCATGATAAGCTTTGTACTTCTTCCTCAGGGACACTGAGCCTCAGATCAACATAAACTCATGTTTGACTTTATTCTTATATTTTTCTAGTTGGACTTTTTTTTTTTTTTTTTTTCATTAATTTCAGTCATGGGTGTTGGATTTCATCAGCAAAAATTTAATAATCATCCAGTAAACAAACATGTACATGCTCAAAAAGGAGCAGGATGAAGAAAATCTTTTATTTCCTGTCCTCTTCTAAATAATAATAACCTTAATAGTTAGCCGTACACAACTAGCTCTAAAATCACACTGTATAAAGTCCGACAAACCAAACTAAATACATCCAAAGATACAAGTACAAAATGAATACAAGTGCAAAACTACATGTCCAGAAAGAACAAATTATAGGTAAATATATACCTGATGAAATGATGCCAAAACATTATACCAGACCAAAATAAGCAAATAAATATGTCACAAGATGCAGAACAAATACAAAGCAAAATGTCAGACTTACAACTGTTCATATTCACTGTTATTTCTTTTTACACTTTTTTCAGTTGGAATATGTTTTAAACCGTTTCAGAGTTAAAGAAGTCAGATAAACTGTGAACACACTTCAGTTCTTCACATGTTCTTCACATTACAGCTGTTCAACTGGAGTGTTCCCACACTGTACGCACGCGCGCACACACACACACACACACACACACACACACACGTTTCTCTTCCTCTGCTGTCGCCGTTTTCAGGCTTTTCTCTTCGGTCTCTCATGGAACTCACCTCGCCTTCCGGTGCCGGGTCTGGAGGGTCCACACAGAGGAGCGGGTCCTGGTCTGTCTGCTCCGGGTCTGGGAGTTCAGTTCAGTGGAACTGGGCGGAACTGGGACTTCCGCATATGAGCCAGCCCATCTGTCTGCCGGTGGGAGGGGCCACGGAGACACCCGCGTGTGAGCACGAGCATCCGCCCGGAACAGCCCACAGCAGCAGCAGCAGTGTGTGTGTGTGTGTGTGTGTGTGTGTGTGTGTGTGTGTGTAGGGGGGGGGGGGGGGGGGTCCCCGTCCAGACTTCTAGTATATGTCTGTTTTATTAACCATTTCATTCATTAACTGTACAGAACGACTCAGCACATTTAAACAGAGCATGAAATAAAAGTATACAACTAGGCATACAAAAGTAAGTAATTAATAATAATGATAAAAAGACAACAAGTAAAATGAATAATTTAAAAAAAAAAAAAAAGTAGGTAAATAGTGAAAATTAAAAAAAAAAAAAAAAAGCAAATAAAGTGCATGTAAATGCTTCGACTGCCCCACCAAACCCACCTGCTTCATCCCCAAATTAAAATAACTGAAAAACGGTACCTTGCCTCAGAAACCCCAGAATTTGTAGTTATAGACTGATGCCACATGACGTCACGGGTCACATGATTTGTGTTTAAGCAGCCATATTGGAAGGCAACCCACAAACTACACTGAGCAGTGCCAGGTTTATTCTGCTGATAATTCAGTGTTTCCTGTGGAATTCATCTGTTGGTGTGTCATGGGCGGGGAGCGGTTCGGCCGGTTGGGGGGTGCACGTGCGTGCGTTTTGGTCGGTGGGGGGGGTGGGGATGGGGAACTCGCCCGCACACGCATAGTTCAACCAGGGGTTGCACACATGTGCATTTCGGTCGATAACCACACGCGTGCATCGGTTTCTGTCCTACATATAATACTATGGGGGTACAGGGCGGTGCAGTCTGTACCCCCCCCCCCCCCCCGCAGAAGTGAAAGTGAAAGTTTACGCTCAATGGGCTGTATGCACAGCCCCACTACTTCCTGAGCTTCAGGTGGCTCCTTTATTTCCTGTCTTTCATTATTGGACACACTGATTAATCCAGGTGTGCCTAATTAATCAGTCGTCACAACAAGAAGCAGCAGACACACCTGGATTAATCAGTGTGTCCAATAATGAAAGACAGGAAATAAGGGACCCACCTGAAGCTCAGGAAGTAGTGGGGCTGTGCATACAGCCCATTATCTTTTCTCTAGCTCCTGAAGCTTCACAGGCTTTCATCTGAGGGGGCAGGACATTTGTCCTGGACTATTATATATTATACATATGGATAATAAGTCTGATGAGACGGTGATGTTTGTTTTGTATGAAATGTTTGGTGGATTTTGCCGTGGCGCTGCACCAGACTTTATCTGTGAAACTACAACCAACCAGCATGTAGGGCTGAATTAGTCTGTATCAGTGACTCACATTTGGTAAAGTTGAACTATTTTTATTCCGGAAGTATTTGACCTGTAGACCAGAGTTATCAGCTATGTTTTCAGTTGGTTCTGCAGGTAATCAGATTCACTTTATTCTGTGGAACAGTCTAACTGTTATTACACATAATGGAAGGTGAATATTCAGACTAGTTTCACTTTTACAGATTATACCAGTGTTTTTCAACCTTGGGGTCATGACCGCACGTGGGGTCGCCTGGAATTCAAATGGGGTCACCTGAAATTTCTAGTAATTGATGTTGAGTTGACAGAGCCAATCCCAATCCATAACAGACAAACTGTGGTTCTGAAACTGCAGCACTGTGGTTCTGTTTATCTGTCAAATGTTCATTGTGGTCAGTTTCAGATGCTGCAGCTCTTTCATAATTCATAGTTTGAGTTCTTGTTTGTTCAGTTTTAATTGTCAGCCTTGTAAATCCAAGCTGGACTAACTGTACATATCCTGACCAAGGAAAATCCAATTCTCACTTTGTGCAGTAATCTACACCTGGCTTTTCTGCCTCCGTCCATAATAATATACATTATATAGACTAAATGTCCTCTAAAATTAACCTGGATTTGAAACATAGAATAGAAAACTATTACAGGATCAAAAACAAATTAATTTTAGCACAAAAAAAACCCAATCTCTGTTTTGGATGTCTGGGGTCGACAGACATGTGTGATGTTAAAATGGGGTCAGGAGTAAAAAAAAAAGGTTGCAACCACTGATTTAGACTAAAACACATTCGTGAGACCAGCCCCTGAACCTAATATTTGAACTGTGATTTTACTACTTATGTTGGGAAGATAACTGCTGAACATGGACTAAACGTCTGTCAAATGGGTTCTTCTCTTCAGAACATCTAAAAGAGCAGCTGGTCGTAAACCACCTCAGGTTATATTTGTGCACTTTTAGGTTTAAAAGGTAAAATGTCAAGTATTTCATCTAACCTTGGACTAGTTCAGGCCTAAACTTAACTAGGAAAGTTACATCATTCATGAAAGGTGACAAATTCATAAAGGATCGTAGAATGAACAAGACAGATTTTAGTGTGACGTTATGGAGGAAATATTTAACCTGTGACACGGCGCCGGCGTGTTGTGTCACATGAGTGGACAGTGATGTCATTGTTTCCACTGAGTACAGATCATTCACAGCAGACGTTTGGATTTGTTAACGTAGAAAACATAAGTTCAGTTGGTATCAGTAGAAGGGGATGCATCCTGTCTATCAGTCCATGGAAATGTGCATGCTGATTCCCTGGAATGCCCCCGCCCCCACCCCACCCCACCCACAGCCCCTCCCTCAGGGTCAATAGAGGAGACAGAGTGGCGTTAATGCTGTTGATAACACCTGTGACCTTAAGCCAAAATATGAGCTGTGAAAAAAGGCCACAGCTCCTGGTTAGTGTGGTTCACAGGATGTATTCGGATATGAGCGACTATTTCAGCCAGCTCCCTTCTACTGTGGGGGTCCATTTTTAAAGCCCGCCCCCCTCGCAAAATGAGAGAGCAACAACAACCTTTGAGCTGCACATGCAAGATGAAAATGTCTGTTTTAGCAAAGATACATATTTTTATGTAACATTTTTCTCAGTGCATTAACCTGCTCTATCTCCCAGTACTTTAATTCAAATGTGCAATAACTTATTTTTACCTTCCACTACTTTTATTATTATTTTTTTAAATTTAATTTAATTTTTTTTTTTTTTTTTTTTTTTTTTTTTACTTTTTTCTGATCAGTATTCTATTTTACAAGTGTGTATTTGTGTTTGTCCATGCAATAACTGTTTTTATATGTTTTAACTATGTTTGTTTCTGTTTTTGTTCATGTCTTTTTTTTCTTTGGATTCCATGACTCAGGGAAACGCACAAGAATTCCAATGAACCGATACTGCAATGTATCTGTGCAAAAGGCAGATAAAGTCTATTCATATTCATTCATTCATATTCATCTAGTCACTTTAACCCAGTGGTTCTCCAACTTTTTACAGTAGAGTACCCCCTGAAATAGACTTTTTATAGTGTAGTACCCCCTGAAATAGACTTTTTACAGCAGAATATCCCTGAAATAGACTTTTTACAACACTCACTGAAATAGACTTTTTACAGCGGACTACCCTCTGAAATAGACTTTTACAGTGGAATACCCCCTGAAATACACTTTTTATAGTGGACTACCCCTTGAAATGGACTTTTTACAGTGGAGTGCTTCCTGAAATAGACTTTTTACAGTGGAGTACCCCCCGAAATAGACTTTTTACAGTGGAGTACCCCTGAAATAGACTTTTACAGTGGAGTAAACCCTGAAATAGACTTTTTACAGTGGAGTACCCCTGAAATAGACTTTTTACAGTGGAATACCCCCTGAAAAAGACTTTTTACAGCAGAGCACCTCCTGAAATAGACATTTTACAGTGGAGTAGCCTCTGAAAAGACTTTTTTACAGCGGAGTACCTCCTGAAAAAGACTTTTTACAGTATAGTACCCCCTGAAATAAACTTTTTACAGCAGAGTATCTCCTGAAATAGACTTTTTACAGCGGAGTAGCACCTGAAATAGACTTTTTACAGAATTATTTAAAGTAATACAAAGCAGACAGGCCAGACCACTTTCACACCTATTTTAGAATGATCATGGATGGTGTCTGTGGGGGTCTGCTCTGGTCTGTGAGACCACCACCTGTTTGTAGGTACAGGTGCATCCAGACCTGGTCCAGCAGCTTCACACACACCTTCTCTCCACAAACGCCATCAGCACAAATCTGGATTAAGACCAAAACAAGACATTTGAGGATTTTGAGTTGGGCTAAAAGCGCTGACATTTAAGAGAGAAAATAATGAATTGATTAATGAGGAAAATCATAAACGGATTAATTGACTAAAAATATGTTGACATTCAGCTCAGTTAACTGTGTTGTGTAGGGATGCATTTGGATCAGAACATGTTTGTGATTCACTTTTCTGCTCTTGTGCTTTCATATCAGTGAAAACAGTTTCAGTGTTGGTCTGTATTTTAGTGTCACAGTGTGTGTCTGCCCTCTAGTGGTCACAATAATACAGTACAGTACCACTCACAGTTGGTGCCCCTTACAGTTACTATGGGTTTATAGTTTTTAAACGGAATTTATGAAGTTTGTTTGTTGTCTCGTTTCAAACGTCACTTTGCACCTGCAAGTTACTGTCTGGAAAAAAGATATGCAGAGTCGGAAAGAGGATTCACTCTTCAGTCATTAGCTTCAAAACACCTTGGCCACAGTTATGCCGTTATGACAGGAGGGGCTAGTGCTCATGGGAAACAGAGTCTTTGTCCCTTTAAAAAACCACAAATTCTGGCTGAAGGTATCCCTGCAATCCACTTTAAAATAATTAGTTTAAATACTATAGATAGATAGATAGATAGATAGATAGATAGATAGATAGATAGATAGATAGATAGATAGATAGATAGATAGATAGATAGATAGATAGATAGATAGATAGATAGATAGATAGATAGATAGATAGATAGATAGATAGATAGATAGATAGATATCTTGCCTTTTCTTGGTCAGAATTTGCAGCTTATTTTGAGTTCAAATGATCTAGAAATGAGCTCTAATAATGTGCAACACCAGCAACCAATGTTTTACCACATATGAAACCAAATGTTTTCTCCTTATTTTAAGCAATAATCTTTCTTAATTTGAGAACAATACATTGTTTTCTACATTCAAAGACGCAGTGGCAAAACAATGTCAAACAAACATCTGTATTGAACAGCATCACAAAGACTTGTGTTGTTCTGACACACTTCATGATGAGGTTTTCCCTGGATCAGCACTGGTTTTCCCTGGATCATCTCTGCTCCTCCTGCTGTGCTCCTGCTTCTCTCCTCCTCCATCATCATTATTCATTTATCCCTTTAGTTGTGATAGTGTTAATTACAGAGTTACATGGATGGTAGAGGATACTATCATTTGTAGTAACAGTTGCAGTCGTAGTATATCCACTGTTAATAACCCTAACCCTAACCCATCCATGTGTCACCCCCCCCATCTCTCTCTCTCTTTCTCTCTCTCTTTTCTCTTCCTTTATCCCTCTATCTTTAACTCTTTTAACTGGTTCTGTCAGACGTCCATCCTCCAGAGTTGGGGTCTACTCCAGGTTTCTACCTTCTAAAGGTTGTTTTTCCGTCCACTGTCTCCAGGTGTTTACTTCTGGAGGATTCTGTTGGTTTCTGTAAATTGGCTTGAGAGTTTGGTTCTATATGTAAAGTGTCATGAGATAACTTTTGTTATGATTTGGCATTATAGAAATAAAATTTAATTGATTGATTTTAATTGACACATTTAATAGCCAAACTGTTATGAAAAAATAGTAAGAATTCTAAGTATCTGAACTGGAAAACCTTGAATTATGAAAAATACATGGGCTAAATGTACAGTTACAGTTTAATTTTAGTAACAGAATCTGCACAAACTTGTTGAGAACTATAAGAAACATTTATTTATCACAAGAAATACACACTTCAACCATTTGTTTTTGTTGAAAATTGTAACAATAGCACCGATAGAAACAAATATATTCAAAGAAGGGAAAGGTGCAAAGCTCAAGCTGCTGTCATGGTGCTAGGACTGTGTCTAAGAGTGAGCAGCAGAAAAGGATCAAAGCTCTGATATCAGACGGTTTTATCAAATATGATACTCAGATCTCACCCTTAAACCTCTTCAGGCATGTTTATGACCACCCAAATTGAGATTTGCATACAGTAGTGCATTGGACAGGTTTAGACTGGAGTTACATGTAGGGTGACCAGGTGTCCCGCTTTGTGTGGGATTGCACAGCATTATGACCATTTTTTCCACGTCCCGCAAGTTGAGACGATGTCTCGCATTTGATTGTCTCTGTCCGTCCAAAGTGCAGGACAGTCGCCTTTCTTCAAACATGACTTTCATTTCACAGCGGTGACAGCGCGATCACCATTGGCTGTGTCCGCTGTCAATCAACCAACATACATGTGGGGTCAGGAGTCCATCAACCTGTCACCAGCGTCCTCCTAAGCTCCGCCCACTGACACACATAAAATAAAGGGAAAAGCCTCAGATACCGGCATGTGCAAATACTGGCGGAAATCATGGAAACTCCGCACAAAAAAAGAAGAAGATGCAACTACAGAAAAGAATGGGAAAATGTTTATTTGTGGGTGGAAGTGGTGGTGGTGGGGGGGTTCACAGAGGGTACTCTGCGAACTGTCTCCAACTTATTTCTCCATCGCACATGGAGGCGAGTATGACACTGTATGTATGTGATGTTTGCTTAGATTTGATCCCTATTCCCTTTAACTATTTTTACGTTTGGAGTTTGAACTGAGAGACAACAAACAAACAAATCTGCTTTTGTTAAGTTTGTGGATATTTATTTTTTGACAAAATTCCACACGATATTTACTTTATCTTATTCTATTTTTATTACTGTGTTAGAATGCTAAATGTTTGACTGTTCTGTGTTTGGATGGACAAAGGTTTTTGGTCCAAGTAATTTTAGGTTGTCTGGAAGAGGAAACAGCTGTTGGAATGTTGTCAGTTACTCCTTTTTGTTTTATTGCACATGGATTAGTTTACTTTTGAGGGTTGAGAACATGTACTCAAATTACAAAAAAAAAAGGCAAAAAAGGTTTCTTTTTTGAGTTTTTACAAGTAGATTTTTTGTTTTGTTTTTACAAGCAAAAAACGTTGTTGAAACCTGTGGAAAAAAAGCAAAAAATAAATGCCCAGTGCAAAAATATGCATACTGTGTGCAACCAATATAAATTGTTGTTATTCATACATATAAGCTCGATAATAAGATGTACATTGTTTAAAAATCTAGACTTTGTTCCAGCATTTCAGTTACGTGTCCCACATTGTCCCACACAAACACACTCCTTGTCCCACATGTGACTTACAAGCGCCTGGTCACCCTAGTTACATGTGATGCATCAGAAAATGACCAAAGTGGGTTCAGCCTTGGAGCTAGAGGAGATAGCACCGGAGATGGAGAAGATGGATGGATGGATGATAGATGGAGGGATGGATGGATGGATGGATGGATGATGGGTGGGTGGGTGGATTCAGACTCTTATGTACTAACACCCTGTGTAATTTCTTTTAATTCTCATCCTCTATACTTTTAATAACTCCATAATTTGACACTGTGTTAGACCCAGTTGGTAACAGTGTCATTCATCGTGTTCCTGCAGGTCAGGTTATGGTTTTCTGAAGTTACAAGCATTAATTGAATCTGACATTGAGGCTCATTCGAGCTTGTTGTATTAGGGAATGAAAATGAGTTCACGTACGAATATGAAACGATTCTTAAAGGAGACCTAGGCCCAATCCTAATTCACCCCTTGGCCCCTCCCCCTTACCCCTACCCCTCCGTTTTGTGTGTTCACATGAAGGGGTATGGTTGTCCTGATTCTCCATGAGTCGGACAGGAAGGGATAATGGGAGAAAAGGAGGTTTTTCAGGACCACACTACAAATGGAGGGGTATGAGAAATCTCCCATAATTCAGTTCCAATCATCGGTCAGATGAAGGTAAACAGAAAAAACTGCAGCAGTGACCAAAGAAACACACAACTATACGGATTTTCTTCGCAAACAACTTAATCATTTGATTGTCCGTTTAATGCTGTTTCAATGTGTTGTAGATCACATTTCCGCGGTTTACAGTTGATTGTCATATAAAGATGCTTAAAGCCCAATGAACAGAGACGGTTACAGATGCTGACGACATAGAGAATTCTGTCGCAAACAAAGTTGTCGCATCTGTTTATAGTGACATCAATGACTGATGATGACAGAACAGGTCTGGAAGGGTTGGACCATTTCATAGAGGAATGTTTCAACCATTACCACTTACAACTCTGTTTCAAGGGGTAGTGCCAAGTGCAAGGGCCAAGGGGGAGGGGCCAAGGGGTGAACTGGGATTGGGCCCTAGTGTATGATTTCACTGGTGGATTATCTTTGAAAAAAAAGGGATTGTCTTCAATTCAAGACAAATCAAAGCCAAGTAAATACCCCTCACATCCTCCATCCCTACCACTTCCCTGGTACATGACAGTCATGTTATGTTGCTAAGTTAATTCATTCATTTCCATGTTAGCATAGTGTGATTTCTCCTCAAATTTCTCCTCAGTTTTTGCCTACGACATCTTCGACCCTTCTGGACTACTGAACACTGCTGACAACAATGACTGATGACAGCGAGCTCTGTGTTTTGGTTTACAGGGAAGTTCCGTCATTTCTAGTTTTACGTCTCGCACAAGCGCAGAGTGTACGTTTACGTCAGTAGTCGATTTGGTGTGTTCTTCACACTTTTTTGACCGTACTGGGGAGATGAGAGCCGACTGATAAGTAGGGCTACCTTTTCTGGTGACAGTTGGCAGTAGGTTGGTGTGTCTTCGCCCTAAGGATTTCAACAGGAGACTCATTCACTCCTTCTTCAGCTGTAACCATGCCTTTGGACAGAAAACTGTGAAACATTTCTAAGTCTGCTTGTTCAACTGTCTCCACATGTTCAACTGGAGTCAAACCAATGAGGTTACAACCAACATGGCCACCCTGGCCCTCTGTCTTTTTTTTTTTTTAAGGTTGGTCAACAAGACTTCATGCAACTGGGTCAATGACCATAATGACAAATGATCTCTCCTGAAGAAGAAGAATCTGTAGCTGCTGACAGAGAACAAACCATGTGGTGTTAACTAATCTTCCAGGCTCTCAGAGGGAAACACACCACTAGAGCTCCTATCACCTTGTCATTTCCTCAGACGGCCCGTCGTCTTAACCTGAACACTGCATTTTCTACACTGGTTTTTATGAATAATAGCATAGTTCCAAGCAGTGTTGGTGGTGTCATGCACAGTTTTAACATCTAGGTCAGTCAAATATGTCTGCATGACCTTTGGTAGGCTCTGCTTGTATTGATCCAACACCACTCACAAGCTCTTACTCAGTGAGCTGCATGATCCAAATATTTCTGACCAAGTTGTAATGTCTTGGTTCTAAACCACTACCTAAACACTTCTGGAATAAGCTTATATGCTTTGGTTGTCTGTGATCTAAAGGTAGTTAAGCTTTCTCAAACTCCAATTTCATTTTCTCTCAAATGTTCAGGCTCCCGGGGCGACACGGTAGTGCAGTGGATAGCACCGTCGCCTCAGAAAGTCCTGGGTTTGACTCCAACCAGGGACCTTTCTTTGTGGAGTTTCCATGTTCTCTCTGTGTTTCTGTGGGTTCTCTCCGGGTACTTCGGCTTCCTCCCACCACCCAGAAATTTTTCATAGGTGTGAATGTGAGACTGATTGGTTGTTCGTCTCTATATGTCGGCCCTGTGATTTCTATCATACTCCCTTTGTTCTTCTTCAACATAAGGGCTAACAAAAATGCTAAGCATAGCATTGGCTTCTTGGCATCCTCAGGACATCCAACTTCAGCACCAATGCTTGGAACACACACAAAAATGGGCAATACCAGGTATGAGGATGTAAAGGAAAAACTCCATTGTTCACAGGCCAAGCTGACCGTGCTCTGAAACAGAACAATACACTAGTCAGCCACCATGCATGTGGGAAAAACCCCCAACATTTTTTAGCAAAAAGAAAAGAAAGAAATGTATATGTTGACACTATGCTTGTGTAGAGGAGGTGTGAATCATAAGTTGACCAGTTGTGTATAACTTAACACAGAGGTACAGTGCTATGTGACTAAACCTTTGCAGTACATATGTATACAGTATCAGAAAAGAATGGATATTACAATGTTTGTGAACAAAAAACAAGCTTGTTTCCTCTGATTTATCACAGTTCCAGTTCCAGATAGTTCCAGACAGTTCCACATGGCTAAAAAACCCTCGTCAGTATTCAGCGTACTCATGTTGAGGACTAAAATCTTCAAAGACGTATGAATTGCGCTGCTGCTCTGCCGCTGTGCATCAACATGGGAGTCCTTTTCCAGCAGGTCGTTCGGTTGGCTGAGTCTGACAATGACATGGGATTGCTCGCTTATAACTTTGGCCAAAGAGTTTGGCTTTGTAAGCACCTGCAAATCCTCTACAATTGTCCTTTGTACTTCCTGTACTTATGTCCTTTCATGGTGACTTCCTCTTTATTCCAGCTTTCTGGTTCAGCTGTCTCATTCTTTCTCCCATCTCCCCTCCCTCCACACCACAGGCATCGGGGATGTCGACCACCTCAGGTCACCTCTTCAGAAAGCATTGTTCTGGGAAGGGAATCTAGAGCAGAATTCAGATTTATAAGTAAAGTCAGGTGTGTTTTTTTGAGTATACGATCGTGCCATGACAAAGGGTGTTTTTCTACACTGTAAAAAAAAAAATTGTAATTTAACAGAATTTTTACTGTTTATTTTACAGATTTTTCCTGTATTTTTAAGATACAGGAAAATATCAATGAAATTACAAAAAATAGACTGATTTTACATCTCAAATGTAAAATAACGCCAAAAAACTGTAACTGTGAATAATTACAACATTTCATTTTTTTAAAAGAAATTTTTTCTTTTTCCACAGAAAAATACAGTTAAAATATATTTGCAAATGTATCATAATTTCACAAATATTTCTTTTCTATTTATGAGATTAAACTGTTAATTTAAAGTTCAATACTGTAAAAAAATATATATTAAAATGAGATAAAATTACTGACAATTAACCGTAAAAGATTTGTTCTGTAAGTTTAACAAGACTTGTTTGTTAATTGACAAATGTCTTGTGTAATTACAAGAGGTTTCCCAACAAAAAGGTTTCCCGTGATTAGACAACGTTGCGCATGCGTGGCGTCTGTCAAACCGCCGGCGGATCTACTCCTAGAAATTCAGCCTTTTAACTACTTATTTCTTGCCTTTCAACGCTTACTCACTTGAACCTAACCTCTTAACCGTGTCTTTTTAACTTGACGCCATCAATCCAAACCTCCATCAGGACAGGTCAGTATTGTCAGTGGATCCTTACCTCTGGTTGTCACCCATCGCTTCCCGCGCTCTGCCCGGTATCTCGCTGTTTCCACCATGGCGTCATCCTCATCAGCCGGAGATAGTCCTCTTGTCGAAGCCAACAAAACCCTGGTAAAGGCTTACCAAACTATCACGGACCTCAAAGAGGAAATACTGCGCCTCTCCGCAGAACTCGAGGAGAAAAATGCCCAGCTCTGTGGTTTCTCCAGCCGCCTTCCCACACTGTCCAGTCTGTTCCTGAAAAGCGCAGAGAAGCCCAAAGCCTCCTGTGATACGGTGTTATGGGATCCTTCCTCTGCCTGTTCTCGCCCCCCGTGTTCTACACCCTGGTCTGAAGTGGTGATTCGTGGCCGCAAAAAGAACACCAGCAAAGACTCACCACCTCTGACCATCAGCACATCAAACCGCTTCGCCGTCCTGTCCGTGGAAGACGCTCCGGCTCCTCCCCCCGCGGCTGGTGTGCCCCCCATCCCACCTGGCTCTGTCCCGGAAACGGCTCCTGCTGACTTCGTAGCTGCCACCGAACTGATTACCGGCGACGGTCCTAAAGCCGGTCCTCCTGTGAAGCCGTCGAACAAGGGTCCCCGCTCCTCGGTCCGCTCCTCTGCCCGGCGCCGCCTCCTCCGAGAGGCCGTCCGCCGTCACTCCGACGGTCCACACGTGGAATGTCTACCTAGAGAGACCAGGAACCCTTCACCTTCAACACCGTCTCCTCGACCACTTTTCCCTCCGACCACCGCTATCCTCGGGGACTCCATCATCCGTAACGTCCGTTTCTTTAACGCCATAACCAGGTGTTTTCCTGGTTCCACCGTCACCTCCATCCTCCATGAACTCCCTCAGCTGCTGCTCTCACTGCCGTCCACCGTTACCCGGATCATAGTTCACGTGGGCTTCAATGACACTTCTCTTCAACAGTCCGAAGTGACGAAGGTTCATTTTAAAAACCTCTTTGATAAACTGAAAAGATCCGGGAAGGCTGTTTTCATTTCCGGGCCCCTCCCCTCCTTTGCCCGTGGTGTGGGCCGTTTCAGCCGCCTCCTCAGCCTGAACACCTGGCTCCAGTCCGCCTCTGCTCTGAACGGCTTCAGTTTTATTGATAACTTTAATCTGTTCTGGAACCGCTCCTCCTTCTACAAATCCGATGGCGTCCACCCCTCTACACTAGGCAGCAGCGTCCTGGCTCAAAACATTCAACATGCTGTCCAGACTAAAACCACTCCCACACCTATGTGACTACGCTCCCCGTCTTCTGCTGCAGTCACCTGCTCCCCCTGCTGGTCACATCAAACATCACCACGTTCAGAGTCTCCTGTACAGTCTGTAGTCAGACTGAATACCACCCCAGCTGATCTCTCCTCCTCTCCCAGCCCCTCACTAATGACAGTTACACCCCTCACTCACACCAGCTCACCTTTGAGGAACAATCTCTCTACTGGTCACCATCCCATTCCTGTTATTTTCGGTTCGCGTATGGGGTTTCACACTGCTAAAAGGCATCGTACTATCACCAATCTCCGCCCATTAATATACACCGCAGTCATTGGTGCGTCCTTCTCTATAGGGTTATGGAATTGCCAATCTGCAGTGAACAAAGCAGATTTTATTGCTGCCTATGCCAACCATCACACACTGGACATCCTGGCTCTCACTGAAACCTGGATTACGCCTGAAAACAATGCAACCCCAGCCGCACTTTCTATCAGCCACACATTCTCTCATACCTCTCGTCCATCTGGACGAGGAGGTGGTGTGGGTCTGTTAATTTCCAACAAATGGAAACACAATCAACTCCTACCTTCAGTCAAATACAACTCCTTTGAATACCATGCCATCCTAGTGACAGCACCAGTCAAACTTTACATAATTGTCATTTATCGTCCACCAGGGCAACTGGGTGATTTTCCTGATGAGCTTGACACTCTGCTTTCCTCCATCCCAGAGCATGACTGCCCCATGCTAGTCCTCGGTGACATGAACATCCACTTAGACAATCCCAGCTTCTCAGATTTCATGTCACTAATACTCTCTTTTGAGCTACAGCGGGTTTGCAGTCCTCCAACCCACAAAGCTGGTAAAGAGCTCGATCTCATTTTCACCCGAAACTGCACCACAGATGCCCTCACAGTCACACCTTTACACCTGTCTGACCACTATTTCATTCAGTTCAGTGTGTCTCTCCCTGAAAAACACTCTGCTCCCTCCCCCATGGTCTCTTTCCGCCGCAACCTCCGCAATTTGTCCCCCACCCACTTCTCCACTGTCGTAGCCTCCGCTCTCCCTCCCCCCAGCACTTTTTCCTCCTTAGAGGTTAATGATGCCACTGAGTCTCTGTGCTCTACACTTAGCTCCTGTCTGGATAATCTGTGCCCTCTATCTACTAGACCCGCTCGATCCTCCCAGTCCCACCCATGGCTCAATGATAACCTCCGGTCGCTGCGTACCAACCTCAGAGCCGCAGAGAGAAAATGGCACAAAACAAAAAGCTCTTCTGACCTGATCACATTCCAGTCACTATTGGTATCCTTCTCATCCAGTGTCACTGCTGCGAAGAAGGCTTACTATAATAACAAAATTCATTCTGCCACCGACACCAAGAAACTATTCTCAACCTTTAAAACACTACTCAACCCTCCACCTCCACTGCCCACTACTAATCTGACAGCAGACAATTTTGCTTCATTTTTCACAAATAAAGTGTCTACTATCAGCAGTCAGTTCACTGATCCACCAATAGACTGCACGCCTCCTTCTTCAACATCATCATCATCACACACTGCTTCTTCTCCCCTGACTATGGCTACTACTAACTCAACTGATAAAAGCCCAACTGCGTCATTCCCCTCATTTACTCCCCTCACAGAGAACGAGGTGTCTAAACTCCTTTCCTCTAGCCGTCCTACAACATGCCTGTTGGACCCTATTCCATCCAACCTCTTACAGTCTGTTGCCCCTACTATCACAGCACCAATCACACATGTGATTAATGCTTCACTGACTTCAGGAACATTTCCTACAGTATTTAAACAAGCGCAGGTAACACCACTACTCAAAAAACCTTCCCTCACCCCCACTCAAGTGGAGAATTATCGACCAGTCTCACTCCTCCCATACCTTTCTAAGATCATCGAAAGGGCTGTTTTCAAACAGGTCACAGAATTTCTCTCCCAAAATAACCTCCTTGACATCAACCAATCTGGCTTCAAAATCGGCCACTCCACTGAAACGGCTCTGTTGTCTGTGACAGAAGCCTTGAAAGAGGCTAGAGCAGCAGCCAAGTCTTCAGTACTCATTCTACTGGACTTATCAGCAGCATTTGACACTGTCAATCATGATATCCTGTTATCCATACTCTGGAACATGGGCATCACAGGCCACGCACACTCCTGGTTTCAATCTTACCTTACTGGTCGGTCCTTCAGTGTGTCCTGGCTAGGGCACACATCAGCAGTTCACCGCCTCACCACGGGGGTCCCCCAAGGCTCTGTGTTGGGCCCCCTCCTTTTTGCCATATACACCACCTCACTCGGTCAGATCATCCACTCACACGGCTTCTCATATCATTGCTATGCTGATGATACCCAGCTCTATCTGTCATTCCCACCTGATGACTCCACAGTCTCAGTGCGGATCTCAGATTGTCTCTCTGACATATCTGCATGGATGAAAGCCCATCACCTTCAGCTGAACCTGTCCAAAACTGAACTGCTGGTCTTCCCAGCTAAGCCAACCATACAGCAGGACATCTCCATCACTATTGACTCCATACCTCTGGCTCCTACCAGTGTAGTACGTAACTTGGGAGTCATGATTGATAATCAGTTGACCTTCACGGATCACGTTGCCTCTGTCACCCGATCATGCCGTTTCACTCTGTTCAACCTAAGAAAGATCAGGCCATACCTAACCGAACAGGCCACCCAGCTCCTGGTGCAGACTATGGTTATCTCCCGTCTTGACTACTGCAATGCTCTTCTAACGGGCCTCCCAGCTTGTGTTGTCAAACCACTACAGATGGTCCAGAATGCAGCAGCACGTCTGGTCTTCAATCAGCCTAAAAGGGCACATGTCACCCCCTTACTCATTGAGTTACACTGGCTACCCATAGCTGCCTGCATCAAATTCAAATCTTTAATCCTAGCCTACAAAATTCTCCGTGGGTCTGCTCCTGTCTACTTAGGTGCACTAATAAAAGCTTATGTCGCCCCACGACCACTCCGCTCGTCTGGGGAACGTAGTCTGGTGGTCCCCAGACCTTGTACAAGACAATCCAGGCTCTTTTCATGGGTCGTTCCACGTTGGTGGAACGCTCTACCAAGTGCTACAAGAACAGAGTCATCCCTGCCTATCTTCAAGAAGCTCCTGAAGACCCAGCTCTTCCGAGAGCACCTCCTGTCCTAGCACTTTCAAACATTCCATTTTAAATATTCTAATAAGGTTTTTCCCAGGATAACCACAGATTCTTTCACGATTATCTCTGGACCTGCTGCGGTGGTCCGGCCTCTTCCCTGCCCTCATCATCACCACTCACTTATCCTCAACCGCCTCCATGTGTCTCCCCCTACTCCCCCCTTCTCCCCCTCTCCCCCAGTCCCTATCTCTATCGCTCTCTCTTTTTCCCCTTCTCTACTCTCTCTCTTTAACCCCAACTGGTCAAGGCAGACGGCCATCCTCCAGGAGTCTGGGTCTGCTCCAGGTTTCTGCCTGTTAAGGGAAGTTTTTCCTCGCCACTGTCACCAGTCACAAGTGTTTGCTCCAGGAGGATTCTGTTGGGTTTCTGTAGAATTGACTTAGAGTCTGGTTTTGACCAACTCTATATATAAAATGTCAAGAGATAACTTTTTTGTGATCTGGCGCTATATAAATAAAATTTGATTGATTGAGTGATTTAATTGGTTTTCCCCTGTAAGTCGCTTTGGAAAAAAGCGTCTGAAATAAAAAAAAAAAAAAAAAAAAAAAAAAAAAAATGTTGAATAAATGTATTTTTGTGACTGTATAACATGTATAAGCACTGATAAACTGTCCAAATACAGTTTTTATCAGTGGACTGTACAATTTAGTCTCATTGAAAATTATTTATATATATATATTTATAGGTAATTTGTTTCTTTCAATACATGTAAATATTCTTTATTAAACATTAAAAAGTCAAAAAAATATGCAAAATCTCGTACATTTAGGGCAAAAAATTGTATTTTAATTATGGAAAAATTACCATATTTTTATGAGATGTTTTTTTCTGTTATTTAACAGCATTTTTTCAGCGCCCCTGCTGCTGGAATAATACCATTTTTTGAATGTTTTTTTTTTTTTTTTTTTTTTTACAGTGTATTTGTAGCCTTGAGTTTGACATGGATTGTATATCACATCTACTACTTACCTCACCTCTTCTTCACTTCTGCTTCCCCTTTTCCCAGTCTTCTGTTTTGCTAATGAATTGAATTCTTTTTCCCTCAAGGTTCCCAGGGAGTAGCTGGATCTCAAACAGTGCATCTGGTCGATAGGGTCAAGCTCCACATCACTCCAAACCTGCTACAGGGAATTTCCACGTTAACATAGTTATATCATAGGATGAATTTGTGTCGAAGCTCCAACAAATACATGTGCAAACAGGCCAAGTGTACTGTTAGTAGTTCACCTGTTGTACACATGTGCATTGTTGAGATCAGTATTGTAATGGCTGCCGTTGAATAAACTACGGATGAGTGAGGACACGTAGCCAGTTCGGGGTCTTTTCAAAAATGTACACATCGCAGCCATCTCCCTCGAACATTCGAGCAGAGAGCACAACACTAACTCCTTCTGCGCACTTAGTAAAGCTCAGTGTTGAAGCCCAAACTTACTGTGTCTGTGGTAGAGATAGAGGATATTCTCTGAAAGTTGGTTTTGGAGGCAGAAGACTGTCTGCTCAGCATGGACTCCTTAAAGGAGGACTCGCTATGGGACACCGATATGCAGTCCCTCCTCTGCGCCTGGACCAAGAAGTGTAGACACCGCACCTTCTCAGCCAGTGTGTCTCTGTTCAAAAATAAGGGATTTTACAACCAAACATTTTGTTTTGTTTCCAGTCAAAGGTTACCAATTTATTTTATTTATTTGTTTATTTAGCAGGAACAGTACACATTAATGAACATTTCTGTAAATGTGCCAGTATTAGCATAAAAGCTATTTTTCAACTGTTGTCCCTTGGTAAGACGGAAAATACCAGCATTCATAAATTACAAATATTTTTTTAAATTATGGCTGCACCCACACATAACATAGCATTATGCTGTGTTCCAGGCCATTTTTGGAGCCCGTAAGTCATGACTTCAAACCACGACTCAGTAGCATTCCAGGCAAGTCACACCAAACTGCATGACTGCAAGGAATTGTGGTAGTTACAGGGTTCTTGCTAGTGTCATTGAACATCAGGGCCCCCGATGCTGTCCCTGGGGACCCGCGACACTGTCTTTCAACCAGTGTAGCGGTGTTTTTTTGTGTGTGTGTGATCATCCAGCATAATGATAACGAGATTTGAATTTGAAAAAATATGTTCCTTTGTCTTGGCGCAAAGCGCTGCAGACAGGAAATGAGAACAACATAATCAACACCCCTTTGTGTGCCTTGTTATTGTCTGACGCCCGCCCGGCAACATCACTTGCCTTACGCTCATTGGCTGACAGTGAGACTTCAATCAATTTATCTTATTTAAACGGACGGATCCCCCGTGGAAAATTATATCTAAAATTTAGCCCATATGGAGTAATTCCCATCAATAATTACCATTCACAAATTGAAAAAAAAACCCCCAAAAAAACAGTTTTTGCTTTTAATCGTTGTAACAAAGACAAAAATTTTGCTTCATTCCTCAAAAATTTTCCCCTCAAAATTGTATAAATTTCAAAATTTTCCAGGGGAGGATGCCCCCAGACCCCCCTACAAAATGTGCACCATGCACACATGGTGCCCCTACGCTGTGAAAGAATCCTAGTGAGAACCATGAGTTAGATGTAAACAAACCAGCATGGTGGACCATATGTTAGGCTCATTTACAATCCTTTCTATCGCCAAAAGTCTTTGCTTTTTTCTTATTTGAGGGAAACAGAGGAGGAAAAACAGTGCATAAGGCAAGAGAAGCTGTTCTACCTTTTATGTTATGTTATTTGTATATTTGGATACGTATTTGGTATTTATTTATTCTTGCACTCATTGGACTGAAAACTAGCTAACGTTAGAGCAGCTGCTGATTATACAGAACATTTGCAGATAAATAATGTCAGAGCAATACTTTGTTTCAGTAAAAAATTTGCATAAACATCACATCCATGGGGGCTGCCATTGCTACATAACGTCAGAGCTCGGAACTGGGAGATAGTGATGTGATGTTCACGAATGAATCGAATCTTTTGAATGGCTCTTTGAAATGAACGATGGGAACTGAGTCTTTGTAAAGAGCCGTTCTTTTTTTTTTTTTTAAAGGAAGGAGTGTCCGATTGCCTGCCAATTTACCAACATACTGTTCTTGCTCTGAGAATTGCACTATAGTTCAGGTATTTAAGTAACTGCAGTGATTAATCACTGATGTGTTTTGTGCAATTTTTTCCGTATGTTTACACACATTTATTGTTCTTGTTTTGAGGAGGATAAAATGTTATGTCAGAAGAAAATGTTTTATTTTCTTCTTCATTTTTAGGCTACAGACGAGTCCACATAATGTACTGTGATATTTTTGGTCAAATTCCAGCATTTGCCTAATGTCACCTCTCATGTCATGTATTTAGCCCACACATTTGAACTAACTATTCTTTTTTATGGTAAGATAATGTATACTGTCGCGCCAATTAAACACCTTTAAAATATAATGTCAATCATCACATGTCACCTATTTAGTCATTAAAACATTGGTGTTTCAAAATAATGCAAAAAACATAAAAGAGCCAGTCTTTTGAACGGCTCTTTTCAGTGAACGGCTCCTGATTGAACAGCTCCCTTCAAAGAGCCAAAAGTCCCATCACTACTGGGAGAACATGGATCTAGTACGAGTTCACGGGTGGGAAGTCATAGGTTTGACTGACATTCCAGTGCCTTTTCACCGGCAGAAGGTTGGAAAAACACGAGTTACTGGTGGCCTGGAACGCAGCATAAGTTCACATTCAGAGTATACACAGTTAACCTTTAAGTATTAGTAAAACACCTGGAAAGACATGTTTAATGAATGAGTGCACTCACCTGTATTTAGAGTGAATGATGGCATATATAAAAGGGTTGTAGATGGCTGATGCTTTGGCTATAACAGCAGGAACAGCTTTAGAATATGGATTGAGGATGCTTCCGTATCTGAAAGAGGTAGAAGATTTCCATGGTGTAAAACTGTATGTCCACTACAATGAAACTGAAGCAGGAATTTGATGTTTGTCATGCCATGAGGTTATAAAACAGTAGACCTTTTCCACCAAATACTGGTTCTAGAGCCAGTTTATCATGGCCTGGTTCAAGACCATAACAAAAGGGGCCAAAAACACTGAGAACAATTCACCAAATTTTATTTTAAATGACCAAAATCAAAAATAATGCTGAAAACTCAACAGAGGGTGTGAGTGACCCACGTGTGTTATCAATGTGAATGTGTTGTGTGGGTGGAGCTGAATGTGTGTGACAGGAAGAGAACCAAAGAGAACCACAATACCTGGTCAGGTGAGAAATAAACCAAAAGAACAAAGGAAAAACAGGTGTGGGCTTATGAGGCCAACAGAGCCCAAAAGAGCAGAGAGAGTATCCTTTTTATTCAGGAAAAGGCTCAAATTTCCTTAGGGGGTCAAATGAGTGGCCATTTTTGTCAGAAAAAATAAGTTGTAAGAAATGCATAGAATTGTGTTGAAATAATGCTAATACATTTGTGCACAGACTACTGATATTATTTGACAGTGGAAGCTATATTTTCAGAAATATTGGATTTTGAATAGCTCGTGTATGTGAAAACTTTTGCTGGTGGACGGACGTGACATTACCCATGATGATCTGGTCAGTACCAGTACTTTATTAGGAATAAACTTATATACTTACTATTGCTAATTCTCCTCTTATTCATAAATGTTAGTATTGTGGATCTAAAACAATAACAGCTGACACAAAAACACAAATGTGGCAGTGGACGGATGTGACATGGTTGTTACAGATCCCATCATACTGATGCTCGGCAGCCATGTCACCGTTTCCACAAATGATCCCTGTGCAAAAACTAGGATCAGAATTATTTATTGTATAGTTTATCATCATACTAAAGAGTAAATAACAATATAGAATTGTTATTTCTTTATAAAAATGCTTATTATTAGAAAACTGTTGATTTAAAAAGTGACGTGTGACATTCTTACCCTTTCATGCATGGAATTATGAGAACCTTAATCAAGATTTTTTTTCCTGAGTGTTTTAAATTCCTCTTTAGGCATGAAAAAAAACAATGTGATTGAATTTATTTTTTTTAATCAATCTGTTTTTTCATGGAGTTACAAAAATGTCCACTCAGCTACACCATGAATTTTATTCGTGAAGCAAAGAAACATGTATTTAAAACCCAATATCATGAAGTGATATGAAAACAGTGAAATGAAACCATGTTTAATGCAGCTAATCTGATGTTTTCTCACATTTTAACACATTCTAATACTAGTTATTACTCACTTCATGGAGATAATATGCAAAAAATAAATATTAACAATTGATTTCCACTCAAGAACCAATCAAGAACAGCAAAGTTACAGTAATGGTATGAATTGCAGTTTATGAGATGATGCATAAGTGTCCACTGTTTGGTTGATATGGAACTAAAACAACAAAACCCATGAATATACAAGAGAACAGCTGTAGAGTAACTGTCCACTGTAGTGACCACTATGCATAACAGCGTTAATATATGTATTGGCGTAACATAAGCAGGATGGATCAGCACCATACTCCATATTGCAACCTATAAAAATAAAACATGTGATATGTAGTATAGAATCTTGTAAGAAAAATTGGGGAATCTAAAGAATAGAATATTTGTTTTTCAGGTAAATTCAGTTCAAATATAACTTGGCCATTTGTGACATGAAAATATAGCCTTAATTGTGATGAAATTGGACATTTTTGACCTGAAAACATAGTTCATATGAGCATCAACATGTTGCAACAGAAGTGAAATCCTGTAAGTTTGCATGACTTGCATTTACCAACACAAAGTTCCTTCGGGGATTCACTTCTATTGATTTCTTATGCACAAAGACAGAAATAAGACCTCTAAGCAAATTTTAGCCGTATTATTATTATTATTAGTAGTAGTAAAGGAGGGGCCCAAAGCCTCCCAGGTTTTATAAACACAGTAATTCCGGAAGTCTCATGTAACCAAGGTTTACAGATAAATACTTGAAATTACTTCTGAAATTCTTAAAATAACATATTAATATGGATAATAATAAACTTCAACACATTTAGTTTATAGATTGGTATTTTATTTTAACACTTAATCAAACACATTAAATAATACACTTAAAAGATACAGAAATATAAAGAGGGGAAAGGAGAGGAAAGGAGGGAATGAGAAATTATGTGTAGTCTTTTCCTTTCTTCTCTTATTTCTGTGTGCTATACTATCTTTTTCTTTTTTTTTTTTTTTTTTTTTTTTAACGATTTGAGTTCCTTTTTCATTATTTATGGTTTCTGTTTTTGATTTTCTTTTATGTTTTTCCTTATTTTTATTTATTTATTTATTTATTTATTTATTGGCCTGTGGGTTGGGTGGGTGGGAAGGGATGGCTGTTGACAGTCAGATATGTCATTCTTGATTGTGCATTGACTGTTACGAATTGATATAATGTCTGTTGTGTTCACTGTAAATGTTCAATGAATATAGTTGGAAAAGAAACAGAAATATGCAAAAAAAAAAAAAAACAACCAAAAAAAAAACAAACAACCAAAACACCTCATTTCAGTAACAGAAACAGACGTGCATAGCTGTTTAGATTAGAAATAAGTCTAATTTATGTTAGAGCTCCCTCTACAGGCTGTGGAGGGTATGATAGGGGAACCGGAAGTAACCAGAAATTCAACAGTAGAAGAAGAACGAGACGGAGGGAAAGAAAACAACAGTTAGCCGTGAAAAAAGATTAAAATGTTGTTTAAGACGGAGATTCTTGAATTACTTGATATAACTCGACAGATTATAAGTGTTACATGTACAGTGAAATTGTATTTGAGTGAGTAAATAAGTTTCTGTTTTAACTACGGACACTTTATATGTTTTTTTTTTTAGAAAAGTGTTAGCTGGAGAGACCTAGCCTGATTAAAAGACTGATTTATATTGAAGCTGTTTCAGTTATCATCGACTTTTACCGGAAGATTTTTGTTGAAGACTGCTTTTTTCCAGTTCGGTACCTGCTGCACGAACTTATTTCATCGAACTCACTGTTTTGTGGATGCTTAAACACATGTTACAACCAGAACAAGATGGCGACCCACCTGCCAACAGTGATGAGATCTACACAGAGGATCAGCCGACTGGATGGGTAAGGTACACTTTTCTCTCTCCTACAGTTTACAGATGAGTACATTTCTTTTTCAGTTTCTTGGATAAGGAACAGGTTAAGGTCAAGGTTACTTTATTTGTACCCGTAGGTAGATTGTTTTGCAGTCTAGGTGGTTGCTTTGGCATACAGCAGTAATACATTGAACATGTAGACAGCTACTTGAACACGCTTACAGACAGGACCAAAAGACAAGAAGTGCTCAGTGTTCCACCATTCATCAGTATAGCAGCATGGATAAGTTAAAGAATAAAATAAATAATTAAGATCAAATAAATAAAAACAAGATGCAGTATAACACAATAAAAAACAGAAAAGATAAGAACAATCTGGGATTAAAACCAGCATAAGAACATAAAATTTAAAAATTTGAAGTCACAATAATAATAATAATAATAATAATAATATATAATAATTGAGCAAAGAAATGGGATAAATAACTAAAATAAGTTAGTAAAGTGCAATGTCACTATTTCTTATTGAGCTCAGTGATGGCGACAGGAACAAAGCTATTTTTATAACGCTGTGTCCTGCACCTTGGGACTAAGAACCTCCGTCTAGAGGAAAGGAGCTGAAATTCACCTCATAAAGGATGGGAGTCATTATTAAGAATTGATGAAATCATTCTCTGTACCTGTTTAGTGTACAGGGAGGCGGGACAAGACTGGGACTCACCAATCAGGCGACTGGACCATCTCACTATTTGATTCAGTGAGTTTTTCTCTGCAGCTGAGGTCTGACTGAACCATGCCACCAGGCAAAAAGATAAAACAGACTCAATAAAGGAACGATAAAACAAGGTTAAAATGGTTCGGTCAGTGTGGAAGTGTGCCAGTTTTCTAAGGCAGTGAAGGCGCTGATGACCCTTTTTTACACACAGATCTGCAGTTTTCATTAAAACTCAGTTTTTCATTAATTATTGTCCCAAGGTATTGTATGATTGCACTTGCTCTATAGTCAGAACTGTGTTTGAAAGACAGTGATAGAAACTGTGACCTAACAAACTGAATATTTGATTTTTGTT
Source organism: Sphaeramia orbicularis (assembly GCF_902148855.1). NCBI lineage: Eukaryota > Metazoa > Chordata > Actinopteri > Kurtiformes > Apogonidae > Sphaeramia > Sphaeramia orbicularis. Next base: position 77,658,850 of record NC_043968.1, read on the forward strand.
TGAGGTGCTAGACCAGTGTTTTTCAACCTTGGGTTTGGGCCCCCATGTGGGGTCACCTGAAATTTCTAGTGATTGATTAAAACAAAAAACAAAAATGCGGGGGTTACCATAGAAACTGCATCCCATAGTGCAAAGCATTGGCACCTGCATCTGATTGGTCTCCTGAGCCATGCTCTGACAGAGGGGGAAAGGGGGATGGGAGAGGATATTCCTGAAATTCAAGGTACCGAAGGCTGTCGACGACCCCGGACTTCACATTTAGACAAGTTTTATCCACAGTGTTATCAGCAATGTTTTTAGTTGGTTCTACAGGTAATTGGACTCTTTATTCTGTGGAACGGTCTAACTGTCATTACACATAATGGAAGGTGAATATTAAGACTAGTTTCACTTTTACAGATTAGAGCAGTGTTTTTCAACCTTGGGGTCATGACCGCATGTGGGGTCACCTGGAATTTCTAGTAATTGATGTTGAGTTGACAGAGCCAATCCCAATCCATAACAGACAAACTGTGGTTCTGAAACTGAAGCACTGTGGTTCTGTTTATCTGTCAAATGTTCATTGTGTCAGTTTCAGATGCTGCAGCTCTTTCTAATCATAGTCTGAGTTGTTGTTTGTTTAGTATAATTGTCAGCCTTGTAAATCCAAGCTGGACTGACTGTACATATCCTGACCAAGGAAAATCCAATTCTCACTTTGTGCAGTAATCTACACCTGGCTTTCTGCCGCCGTCCATATTAATATACATTATATAAACTAAATGTTCTCCAAAATTAACCTGTATTTGAAACATAGAATAGAAAATCTATTACATGACCAAAAACAAATTAATTTAGGAAAATTAATGTCTCTGTTTTGAATGTCCGGGATCACCAGGAATTTGCGATGTTAAAATGTGGTCAGGAGACGAAAAAAGGTTGGAACCACTGAGCTAGAGCAACTAGATTAGATAATATGAAAATGAAAGAGTCTGTGCCATGTCACCCTCCACCTTAAAAAGGCACTTACAATAACCAGTAATGAAGCCAAAGATTTAACAGAAAGCTGCCAGCTAAAATCACAGCTGACCCACCACCTCACTGCTCCCACGTTCTAGCAGCTTTTTTCTTTTACAACTTTTTCTTTTTCTCTTCCTCATTGTATTAACATTAGTTTGTTTTGGTTCTCAAAACACAAATTCAGATTAGTACAAGAACCAATCACAGGAAAAGATCCAACTTCTTCACACAGAGGTCCCTTTTCTTCCAGATTTGCCATCACTACTGCTTTAACGGTGTCCTTCAGCTTCTTATCACCACTAGAAATGTTAATGTTGTAGTGTTCAGCAACCTGTAACAACAGACCCTTCGTAAAACCCTCCAGTAAAGACAAATCTGTCACAAGTCCTGTACTTTTTCACTCAACTCTTCAGTAGTAATAGTCCCAAAAAACTGAGAGACTTGAATCAGAAAAATATATAGTGTAGCAATAATAACAATAATAAAAAAAAAACATTCCCCACCTGCTTAAACCCTCACCAGCTCTCTGAACCTAGAGCCCAACGCCCACCCGCTCCTGACAACCCCCCCCCCCCCCCCCCCAGTCTTATTAAGTATTCACCCCCCAACACACACCCATGTCCGTGCACTTCCTGTCTACCTCACAGTTTCATTCTGCAGGCATGCCTGGGTATTTGTAGTGTAGGGGAGACCGGGGACAGTTGTAACACGGGTCAGTTTTAAGTCTTGCATTTGCTCCAATCAGGAACAACTTAGGACTCACCTAATTCACTCTGCACATGCTCAGTTTAGTCTTTAGTCCACATAAGAAGTTGTAGTGCCGTGAGGCAGACACATCAAAATTTGTGGGTGAAAACATAATTTTGTGGTAAGTAATATTTTTTGCTCTAATTATTTTTGTGATTGGATAGTTTGCATTTGAAAGTTGTGTAAATTATATTTGTGAGGTAAACAAAGATTTATGCAACTGTTTATCCACTTGTCCACAATTATCTAATATAAGATTATTATATCCTGTGTAGATCAGTGTTCTTATTTCATATCGGCCATATATTGGTTAGCGGCCAATATTGGATATCGGCCATATATTGGATATCGGCTTTTTTTAAGCCCCAATATCGATATCGACATCGGCCCCAAAAATCTCATATTGGTCGGGCTCTACTCTGAACCCTGTTTCCAATACTGTACCGATGTCAGCATCCTTTACAGCTAAAGCCTGCTTTCAGAAATGGGAGCAGAATGGCCCCCCACCCGTACGAGGTGTCCTCAAACTGCCACTAAAGGTGTCAACAGAAGGTGTGAGGTACACTGTGTTTTATCATGTGATGTGAGGTTTGCATGAGTGGAGCTGTACTATGGGAGTGTGTGAAAGTAAGAGAACCAAAGCTAACCACTGTACCTGAGCAGGTGAGAAACAGAAGAGAAAAAACGAGAAGCATGGACCCCACAGCCCAGATATGAGCAGGGAGAGAGTGTGGGAGGGGCCAAAAGGATTTATAGACAGAGCAACTATTGAAAATAAATAAATCATAATATAATAATAATAATAATAATAATAATAATAATAAGAACAAGTGGTGCCAGTCACAACAAACCCTGCCCCTCACAGTTATTATATCTTATTTCAGCATCGATCCAGCTGATGTCATCATGTCTATGCGTGTGCTGATGTCATATCAGTTGCCTCTATATATGTGCAAAGTTTGAGGTAAATGGAAACAAAATGGATGTTTTTATAGACATTTGAAATATCACCGTTTTTAAGTAAATGGGACAAAAAAAAGATTTTAAAAATTCATAAAAAATTTGAACTTTGATCTCCTTTTCCTAAAATATAATCACATCTATTCTGGGTCACTGGTAATCTATAAACCCAATTTGGTAGGAATTCAACCAATAGTTTTGCTGCTAAAGTGTAAACAACAAACAAACCAAAAACAAAAGCCCTTGCCTCCCTTTCAGGGGGTGGGGTAATAATAATAATAATAATAATAATAATAATAATAATAATAATAATAATAATAATAATAATATAATACTGATAATGCTAATGCTAATAATAATATTTTCTTTAACTCACAAGCTACTTAGTCATAACAGCTGGGCTCAGTCCCTGGTTTGTCTTTTTTTGTTTTTCTGGTTTGTAGAATATGACTTAGCTCCCACTGCTCCCACTCCAGGTCAAGGGAAAACCTTTCAAAACCCTCCCAACTCTTGAAAATTAGGTTGATGAACCGTGGTGTCCTGTTGGTGGAAAAGGGCTAAAGGTGACAGTGGTTGATGCTTAATGCCTCAAATGCATTCAGTCATTAAACCAATGTCGTTGAATCATACGGTCACAGTCTCACTCTGTATATTTACCCAGCCCAGGCGATGAGGGTGACACATGCATAGGGCGACCAGGACAGCACAAACACTATGATGACCACAAACGCAATCTTGGCCAGCTTCCATTCAGTCTTGATAGATTGTTGCTGGATCAGTGTGGACTTCCTCACCTGAGACCCCAACATTTCCACATCTCTGTTGATTGAGAGAGGAAGAATATCCAAATGATGCAGCCAGACTGCAAGCAAGTTCAGATACTGTTAATTTAAAAAAACACACAGAAGACCATTCGAAGTAGGATTTGCAGACTTGTTTAACCCTATAATGCCAAACATTCATATTGATACATGAGTTTGAAGCCCTCTACATGATCAGTGTGATTTTTTTTTTCTCTAGAAACCTGATGTATACAATTAGATACATGCAATACACAGACAATCCACTAGGGGGAGGAGTTCATTCACTAGAGGCCTTTCCAGTGACACTACAAGACTGTCATTAATGAGGAAGGAGGAAGAACTGGGACCATTTAGAAAAGGAATTAACAATTTATTAGACATGTTTGTGTTAGATTATGTTTTTGTTTGTTCAAAAATAATATCTGAGCATTGAGACTAGATGGATCAAATATGATACAAAATGGAAAATCATACATGGAAATTGATGTTTAAAAAATGATTTTTTGGTTGTTCAGAGGACCAATAAAGGCTCCAGTTTCATGAACTGGAATTTTTGTCAAAGATTTATGGTTCAGGCTTTACAGGGTTAAATAAAGTAAATAACATGAACAACCATGAACAATCTCAAAATTCTTCAGAAAAATAGGTGCAATTTTAATTCCATTGTGCCACTAATATTCTGCCGTTCACTAAAACAAAGAGGAACATTTTGGAGTTATCATAATTAGTAGGTTATTCTGGTAATCTGTTACTAGTCCAACCACAGAAGACAAAAGTAGAGCTTTATATGGAGTCTAAACTAAAATGATTGATGGACCCTTTGGTGGGCCCGGTGCTGAACCCATGGCCTCGTGTTTGACACCTCTGCTTTACACCCTGGCCTTTTGCTGTGAGTTCAACTGCACAAATGATGGAGGTCAGTGAATGGCAAACATATGAAACTGATATTTAAAGTAAGCGTATTTTAAAACAGGGTCAAGCTTTGCTAACCCCCTCTACATAGTACAAATACATTTGTGGAAAATATATTTTCCTTTAATGCCATTCACAGAATTATTTAACCCTTAAAAACCCAAACATCCACCTTTAACCTAAACCTCTACTGATCTGAACTGTTTAGGTAGGTAGGTAGGTAGGTAGGTGTATTAGGTAGATAGATAGATAGATTAGATAGATAGATAGATAGATAGATAGATAGATAGAATTTACTGATCCCGAGGGAAATTCCAGTATTCAGCAGCTTGCAGACAGCACAAGAAGACAAAACAAACAGACCATAACACAACACACAGTGGGTTAGTATCCAGGTTGACATTAAGGTTAGTATATATGCTCTAAAAGTAGGGATGTACCGATACCACTTTTTCCAGCCCGAGTACAAGTACTTACATTTGAGTACTTGCCATTACTGAGTACCGATACAAGTACTTAATAATCCCATTCCAGTTCTTAGTTCCTTTTGTAAATGTGCTTTATTGTCGTTGTCATTAGTCTGACTGGAACAAAGTGCTGCTACTGACATTTAATGTGTTGGAATGAGCGTTTGTCAATTAATCCACCGGGGGCGCTGCTCTTAATTAACCATACTAGACAAATACCACGAAGAAGAGGAAAGTTTTTTGAGAAGAAGAAGAAAGTCAGTAATAACAAACATGGAGACGACAGAGGTAACACTAATGTGATACTAATATTGCAGCGTTTCGCTGGTAAGGTTTAAAAGCGAAGCTTCAGCAGGTAGAGAAAAGAAAATAGTGATAAGTTTAGTTTTCACTTCCGCTGGCGGCAGGTTCGCACCGCTCCGTACTCCTGCTGGTATTCCCCAATCTGGGTACACATCTGCCAGCCCCTGGAAAACAGATGGAATGTACACACAGGACGAACAGAACGCTGTGTCCGTATCTGTCTGTGTCTTTAATGTTACTTGCAGTCAGCATTACTATTATCACCGTCATTTATTTTGAAAAATCTCCACACTCTTCACACGTCACACATGTTATTCCACTGCCGCGTACCTGCTGCACTGAACTGTGAATGTCACACAGCCATAAGTGGTATGGGTGCATTTGTATCGGATTACTTTTATGAGTACGAATACGAGTACACACACTGAGTATCGGAGCCGATGCCCAATACTCATATCAGTATTGGTGCATCCCTATCTAAAAGACACTTTAATACCTGTTGATCCATTAATCCTTTCAATACAAGTGAATAATTGGAAAATACAGTTATTCATCTTTCTACCGTCATCTTCTCAAATATTGATTCACCAGTAAAACCCATGGAGTTGGATTAATGACAGCGGATGAACACGCTGGGTTTATGTTCAAATTGAGGTTCCAGTAGCAACACAACACTGAATATACACACAAGAAGAGAGGAAAACAATAACTATAAAATCAGTAGGAAAAAACGGCTATTAAACATTGGAAAGTACCACTAGAAACAAGTGTCAAAATAATAATGCTATTATTATTTGTAATGATAATAATAATAATAATGATAATAACAATAATAAAAATAGTTAATGACTACGGTCAGGTGATCTTTAGTGGTTCCATTGTTGTTCTTCTTCAGCCCATCTATAAGTGCTTGTGCCACTCCCTCTCAGACGCGCGTCCCTCGTGTTCTCCACTCCTCCATCAGCCCTGCTTCATCTTCCACCTGCCACTCACGTCTGTCTGCCCTCACATACCTGCCATTTCGTACTGCCTCTAAAATAACAACATGGCCGTTTTCAGTCCTGACAAATCATATTTTTTGAGGACACATTCAGTTCTCATCTGTGAGTAGGAGGTGTGGGAAAAATGGGCACATTCTGTTAGTCTGAACACAAAAGGGTCTAGAAGAGGACGTCTGGACACAAAAGGGTCCAGAAGAGGATGTCTGGATACAAAAGGGTCTAGAACAGGACGTTAGTTAATTAATTATTAATGACAGTCTTGTAGTGTCAGTGGAAAGGCCTCTGGTGAATGAAATCCTCCCCCTGGTGGATTATCTGTGTATTGCATGTATCTAATTGTATACATCAGGTTTTTCAATAAAAAAAAATCACACTGATCATGTAGAAGGCTTCAAAACTCATGTATGAAATATGATTGTTTGGCGTTTTAGGATTAAAGGATAGAGTTTGTAGATGCAAACATTTTTCATCATGTAATTTAACTTTTTTTACTCTTATTTTTTTGTTTGACCTACATGACATATATTGGATCGTATGTGGCCCCTGAACTAAACTGAGTTCCCTGGTGTACAGTGTTGATGTGCTCACTCACCTGCTTGCGTGGCGGATTGCCAGGAACATGCACAAATAACAGTAGGATATGATGCCCAGTGGAATGAAGAACACAAAACAGCACAACATTAAGGTGTAACTCTTATTGGCTGGAGTAGAGGTCACGTAGTCCCATGTGCACGAGGTCATCAGTCCCTCTGGTATGTACGAACCTTAAAAAACCGACAGACCGAAGCCAGCGATCATATAAGTGACTGCAGTCGTTCATTCAGTAAAAGGAGCTGAGCCGACAGGGAAGTACTTACTCCATCCTAAACAGAGGTGCGAGGCTCCAGGCCAATGAGTAGAGCCAGACCAACGCAATGATGAGGCAGGTGCGTCTTTTGGACGTCCACTGTTTGGCCTGCAGAGGTTTGGTAATTACAATGTAGCGGTCTACGGAGATAGCAAGAAGGTTTATCATGGAAGTGATTCCAAATAAGCCCCACAGAAAGCGTACATCTTACAGCCTGCAAAGGAAAAGGAAGACGTGAAAAAAATCAGGCTTGTGTTTGGGACTGTGTGTACTATCAGCCCATAAGTATATCGTATGTCCCAAAAACAATTATAATCGAACTTTCCACATTGATAACTTTCAAAATAATCAAACAGTCTAAATGCTATTTCAGGGTATGAAACTATAACTTGATACCTACATCTTGCAGCATGGGCGTTTTTAGCCCATTTTTGGGGGTGCTGAATAGGAATGCACCGATTCCAATACGAGTATCGGGCATCGACTCCAATATTCAGTGTGTGTACTCATATTCATAATCGTAAAAGATATCTGATACAAATGCACTGATACCGCTTACGGCCGTGTGACATTCACAGTTCAGTGCAGCAGGTATGCGGCGGTGGAATAATGTGTGGGTAGTGTGAAGAGTGTGGAGATTTTTCAAAATAAATGATGGTGATAAATTAACGCTGACTGCAAGCAACGTTAAAGACACAGACGGATATGGATGCAGCGTTCTGTCTGTCCTCTGTGTACATTTCATCTGTTTTCCAGGTGCTGGCGGATGCGTACCCAGATGGAGAATACCAGCGTGAAACGTGGAGGTAGAGGATCTGTTCAATGAGTCACTGTGTGAGTTAGAGAAAAACTACTGATACATTTAGGACAAACTACCCAGGGCTGGGCCAGTTTCCATTCTACTTATAATACTATGGGGGTACGGAGCGGTGTGGACTGCCGCCAGCGGAAGTGAAAACGAAACTTATCGCTCATTTCTCTTTTCTCTACCTCCTGATGCTTCGCTTTTAAACCTTACCAGCGAAAATGTTGCAACGTTAGTATCCACAATTGTATTACCTCTGTCGTCTCCATGTTTATTATTACTGACTTTCTCCTTCTTCTCAAAAAACTTTACTCTTCTTCATGGTATTTGTCCAGTATGGTTAATTCAGAGCAGTGCCCCCTGGTGGATTAATTGACAAACGCTTATTCCAACACATTAAATGTCAGTAGCAGCACTTTGTTCCAGTCAGACTAATGACAATGACAATAAAGCACATTTACAAAAGGAACTAAGAACTGGGATGAGATTATTAAGTGCTAGTATTTGTACTCGGTATCAGCAAGTACTCAAATGTAAGTACTTGTATTTGGTCTGGAAAAACGTGGTATTGGTGCATCCCTAGTTAGGGTATATTTCTTTTAAGATTCCAATCCATTCGTCTTTTACTGTGGCTCAGCATTTAAATAACTTTTATCAGATTTGATGGTTTTGTCACAGAGTTTCTCATACCCAAAAAATGTTATGCTTTTCTTTTACAGATGTGGGAACAGTGATCTGAAATTGTGTTAAAATGTACAAAACAGTGAAATTTCTCTTGCCTGGCCAGCCAGCACCCTGGGTGCTCAGCACCCCTAAACCTCTGATCCTAGAACCGCCCCTGTCTTGCAGAAAACCCCATTTAATTTGGTTCAGTGGTCACAAAAATGTGGATCTTTGTAAAGCATGTCCTGGGTTCGTTTCCTTAAAGTTTGGCACTTGGATACTCTTCTGCATTCATATGAATGAAAATATTTAGATCACAACTGACAGGGCAATGAACAAATGAATTCAAACTCTGTGCATAACATTATATCAATGGTTCGTACCTATGTGAGGTTTTGTTGTTGAAAGATGTATCTATCTGTCAATTACCATTTTGCATTTGTTCCCAAAGAAGCTAACATCTGTTGACAAGTATTTCACTTTGATTCTTACTGATCCAGTTCTCAAACTATAAATTGTTTATAGTTGGTCAGCAGCTAACTCCCATTCAAAGCATTCATTATGTTAATAATAATTTAATATCTTTCTTTAATTGATGATTTTTGCACCTTACCAATGTTTGCAAAACTCAGAAATCTGCTTCCTTTTTGATGTATTTCAATATTCATTTTGTTAGCTGAAAATGAAAAGAAACATGCAGTCACTTTTTCAAACAAGATATTTTTGTGCGGGAACACAATGATCACCTTCGTATTTGTACGGCATGAACACAGTGGACAACACGTCTCCAACAAAACTTGGAGGGAAGGGCCTTCTGAAATGTTTTACAATGATCCACATTTGTCTGTGACCACTGAAGCAAATCAAAAGGGGTTTTCAGCAAGAAGGAGGTAATAAGTTATAGTGTCATGCCCTGAAACTGCATTTTGATTGATTCTCTATTTTTAAAGTTATCATTGCAGAAAGTCCGATTGTAATTTTTTTTTTGGGACGTATGGTATAGGACCTATTCAAGTGAGTCAATGACATAAATACAAAACATGAAGGAAGACTGTCTTTCATTTTCAGTTGTAAAAAATGTAAAGTGACAAAGTACCTGTTTCACCAAAAATCCAGCCTTTATAAAGAGAGTTGACAAAGAAGATAGGAGACTGTGTTATCGCCATGAGGAAGTCACTGATGGCCAAGTTCATGATGAAGTAGTTGGGCGGAGTCCTCAGTTTCTTGTTACTGAAACACAGAATGAATAAAAGGAAAAAAAAAAACATTAAATGCTAAATTGTTGCAGATTCTGTTACTTGTAAAAGTTCCTTTTTTCCTCTGGGGAGGGAACTGTACCAACCAACAGGACTGCACATCCTTCTGGACAGTTTAAGGGCGTTTTCACACAGTGTACACATGTCTGTATCCGAGTATGCTGGATGCCAAAGTCAGCTTAATTTTATCCATGTGAATGCAACCCTTCCGTGTTCCAGTACCATACCTGAGTCCAGTTGAGAAGGTAGTCCTGGCTCTGGACTCTGTTGATCTATACTTTTAATATGTCATTATTTACCCATATTATACTTCTTTTAACCCTTGTACACACTCTTACTCTGTATAAAGCTCATATGAGCTGTGAGAAATAATCTTAGTGTGTCAAGGCCTTCTAGAAAATACAGTGGCACCAACTAGGCCATGGACTTATCTAGAACTTACGTAAACAGGTACGTGTAACAACTCTGAGGAAACCATCAAAACACTGGTCTCCATATCCAAACTTGTAGCTACTCAGATCAGAGACCTGCACTGGATCGGGTACCCACGGATACCTGACAGGTAACCCGCAAAAACATGCGGGGGTGGGTAAAAAAAAAAAGAATTTTCATGGGTACGGGCACTGGTACAATTAAATGAAATGTGGGCTGGTAGCAAAGTGAAAAAAGGAAGGAAGTGAAAAAATAAAAGCAGATTCATGGATGAAAATAATGTGTAGGACATTTAATGATGATGATCATCTAATCCGGTTTGTTTTATTTTGAAGTGACCTTTACCTATGTTTATATCTGGCCAAGGACATCATTGAGCAGCGCGGACTGGCGGTAAACAATAAAAGCACTGAAGAGGTTATGACTCAGAGCCAGAGCATCACAATGGATGATATGAAGAGAAAGATAGCCAATGGAGAATAGACAACTGCGGACAATCCATCCTCGAAGGCCAACTCAGTCGTTTGGTAGACAGGTAGGCTGCCTCTGCATTCAGGTTATTTCATACAATCAGAAGAAAGATGTTTTTAGTTCTGATTCAATCCCGAACACTTAGTGACAGTGTTCCCTCTTTAATTAGTGCACTGTTCTTTGACAAAATGTGTTGATGGAGACCGACAGTTTTTCTTTTACTTTATTGTTGCACTTTTGGACTGTGTATCACCACTTTGGCATTTTTTAAATTGTTTTTATTGCCAAGTGTGTGCTTGCTCGTGTTTGTGAGTGATGTGTAACACATTAGAGATTTATTTATGGTGTACGTTTTAGCCAAAATTAAAGCGCTTAAAAGTGAGTTACTGTGTAGACAGTATGTTTAATCACAGGTCGGGTCGGGTGTGGATTGGACATGAAAAAACAATGCAGACAGTGGGTTGGGTTGTGGTAAACAGCTTTGCGGGTGCGGGTTTGGAAAAGTAGACCCGTGCAGGACTCAGATGGACTCAGATGCTGATACTCTGTTCATCCTGTATGCCAAATCAATCCTCCCTCTTTGAGACGACCCAATGTCTCTCGCCGTTTCTGTGAATGAATGACGACAACTGCCTGGACTCCATTACAGTACATTGCCGTGAGAATGCGATCCATGCCTGACTCCTGAAGTGACATAATCACCACTTTGACAACAGAAGTGGGTTAATCACCACCAGACCATAGATGGTGCTCCTGTGTTCTCCTGAAAAAGCCTCGGATCTGTGCGGCACGGGCTCACCTTATGGACCGAACCACTGGGTGAAATATCAGGGACAACGAAGGTCACTCTGCTTCTCTTGGCCTCAAACAGGATAACAGATAGGGAAGGGTTTGTCTTCTTCTGACTTCTGCATTTTTGGATAGCGACAGAATTCCTTTGACACCGCCACCTACTGTTTCAGCCCTGGAACACCCATTCATACTTGGGCATGGGCCTGTGAATACAACATCTGCGGGAAAGGTATGAATGTATCCAAGTACAGTACAGACTTGGATATGCTGTGTGAAAATGCCCTGAGGCTCCATTCACACAGCAGGTCTTAATGCACAATTTGGATTTTTTAGTGAAATCAGATTTTTTTTTGTGTTGGTTCATATTCCACATTAAATGCGACTTGTATCAGGTTTGAGTCTGAACTGAATGTGACCCTGAAGTGACCCACATGCACAAAAGAGGTCCTGACGTAATACATGACCAAGTTTATGGAAGGAAATATGTTTTCCTCCGCTCCTCCTCCTGGGATGAAGAACTGTGACGTTTGTCGCATTTCAATGACGTAAAGGTTGGATAAATGCGACCTGGACATTCAGACTGAAGTCACATTGGAAAATATCAGATCTGTATCAGATTTAGGACCACATATGAAAGTGGTCTGGGTCAGATTTAGGATCGCATATGAAAGTGGTCTGGGTCAGATTTAGGATCGCATATGAAAGTGGTCTGGGTCAGATTTAGGACCACATATGAAAGTGGTCTGGGTCAGACTTAGGACCATATATGAAAGTGGTCTGGGTCAGATTTAGGACCACGTATGAAAGTGGTCTGGGTCAGATTTAGGACCACGTATGAAAGTGGTCTGGGTCAGATTTAGGACCACATATGAAAATGGTCCGGGTCAGATTTAGGACCACATATAAAAGTGGTCCAAGTAAGATTAGGACCACATATGAAAGTGGTCTGGGTCAGATTTAGGACCACATATGAAAGTGGTCTGGGTCGGGTTTAGGACTACATATGAAAGTGGTCTGGGTCGGATTTAGGACTACATTTGAAAGTGGTCTGGGTCGGGTTTAGGACTACATATGAAAGTGGTCTGGGTCGGATTTAGGACTACATTTGAAAGTGGTCTGGGTCGGATTTAGGACTACATTTGAAAGTGGTCTGGGTCAGATTAGTGCTGTTCAGACTGTCTTTAACAGATCAGATACAGGTCACGCATGGGTGAAAAAATCGGATTTGTGCCACATTTACCTGCATCTGAATGGAGCCAAATACAGCGTAGTTGTGGTTCTATCCTTTTGGAAGCTGGTTCACATATGTATGTAATAGATATGCAATAATATATCATCCACAATCAAAATCTGTTAATAATACTGTGGCTTTTGATGGATGAATGAAAATTATAAATGGTATTAATATTGATTTATTTGTAAGGTAGATAGATAAATAGATTTACTTTATTAATCCTTAAGGGGAAATTCAAAATACGGTCACTGCTCCACAGAAACAGTCACACCATATCAAAAATAAATAAATAAATGCAGAGTGTAAATAGCCAAAAATAATATTTACCTTGTTTATTAAACAGCTTTGAGGCTTCACAGTTAAAAATCTCTCCAAAGCTGGTCAACTCAAAAAGGATTTATTTTGCCGACTAGAATAGAGGTCAAAATACAAACTTATTTTTTCTTCCATCTCTCTGCCTTAGTAAATACAAATAATCCAGATAAAGCAGTTCAAATGATCTGGACATGAACACATCTCTTGAAGGCTACGTAGTCCTGTGTGCACGTCGACTATTTTAATGAAAGTTATGTTGTTCCTAATTTCATCTGTATGTACAAGGTATTTATTACAAAAAATGTTTGGTGTATCTGTGAAATAGCACAACAGGAAAGAGAAGAAAATATGGATCAGCTGAATTATTGACATTATTGACCTAAATTTACAAATCACATGAGTAACAGCAGAACGTTTTGTCTAGTTGTAGATCAGGACTATCAAACTCATCATGTTTGACAGCCCTTATGTCATCCATCCATCCATCCATCCATCCATCCATCAATCACATACCCCTACGTACATGCACACATACATACTTCTTGTCTGAAATATATCACCACAAATATCCATCTGTAAATAAAAGCTAAAACATATAGAACCAGTTGAGGCTTACAGTGTTTATTAATATAACTAGTGGCGTTGTACCTGTGGTGCCATTGTATGATAGCATGAGCGGCTAAAATCGTTTGAATACGGACATAAAATTGTGCCTAGTAGATAGTCAAGTAATGTTTCTGTTCATTTGGCGAATTTGTTGCCCATTGGGCATGTGAAGGTCTGTGGTGAGGTTGGACTTGGTCCGAAGTGAGCTGGGACTCATTCTGAGGTTAGCTGGGACCTGGTCTGTGGTGAGCTGGGACCCGTTCTGAGGTTAGCTGGGACCTGGTCTGTGGTGAGCTAGGACCTGTTCCAAGGTTAGCTGGGACCCGTTCCGAGGTGAGCTGGGACCCGGTCTGAGGTGAGCCGGAACCTGTTCCAAGGTGAGCTGGGACCCAGTTTGTGGTGAGCTGGGAACTGTTCCAAGGTTAGCTGGGACCTAGTCTGTGGTGAGCTGGGACCTGTTCTGAGGTTAGCTGGGACTGGGTCTGTGGTGAGCTGGGACCCTGTTAAAATCGCCCAGCATACCTCACAACATTTGAATACGGACATAAAATTGTACCCTGTAGATAGTCAGGTAATGTTTCTATTCATTTGGTGAGTTTGGCGGCGATCGGGCCTGTGAAGGCTGTGGAAAATCCGTACAAATGCCCTCCTGTGCTGCAACATCCATCGGACCGGACACGGGACAACCGGACCGACACAGAACGCGCATTATGTAGTAGGAGGATAGGAGGATACTTGGGTCAAATTTGTCCACTACTTAACCCTAACTCTTCTGTTTGGAGCAGCATGTCCTTCATCTGTGAGGCGTCAGTGGACATTTTACATCAGGCATGTCCAAAGTCCGGCCCGGGGGCCAATCACGACCCGCGGTCAGATTTTATACGGCCCACAGCTTGGGTTTTATATTATATTATTTATGGCCCGCTGGACTGTTGATCTGAGTACATGAATCATAAAAGGTTCCAAATGCAGTTTCTCCTTTCACCTCATGGTGGCAGCACCACTCTAACTCTATCTGGCTCTGTGACCTTACCGTGAACCCTTTTCGCTAATTTCTAACCACTGCGCCTGTAAATAAAAAAACGGAAGTTGACAGTGAGGGCCGCCGCTTCCAGGAGAGATGGGAATTACAATTTTTTTCACTGAAAATCGAGGCAATTATGTTTGCCTAATTTGTCAACAGACTGTTGCCTTGTTTAAGGAATTCAACATAAAGAGACACGAGCAGACAAAACATGCTAACGCATACGACAAGCTAGCAAAGAGTTAGCGTTCCGAAAAGGTGAACCGAATTCCAGATGCTTTAAACTCACAACAGTGACTCTTCATGTGAATCTGAGTTCAATGAATTCACCACCAGGGCAGGCGACCAAGTTGCCAAGTTTGTTGCCTCTAACTGCTGGTGTTATGTACTTGTAGATGTGACACAAAATATTACTTACTGAATGATTTTGTGAAAGACAAGAGTAAGAGTCATATGTTTTCATCTGAAACGTTAACAGACTTTGCATTACTGAGTAAAATATGAGTAATGATTACTCATATAAGTCATGTTTAAAATGAACATGGGGTTAAGATTTTTATCAACTTCTTGGACGTTTCAGATACTCCACACAGTTTGTTCTATGTTATCTGACTCCAGATGTGAAAGGAAGGCAGAAATGTTTTTTTTAATTTGTTCACAGCTGAGTGGCTCAGATTTGGTTACATTGCCATTTAAAAAAATGATATTGTGACAATGAAAATAAACTTGTTGTAGAACAGCGCATTTATATGTAATTTTTACTGTTTAAAAAATGTCTGAAGGGACCACTGGCCCCTGGCAATGTCCACATTATCAGATCTGGCCCTCTTGAAAAAAAGTTTGGACACCCCTGTTTTACATCCATGTGCATTATTTATTCATAAGTTATAAGGTCTTACACCAACCTCACATAAGTGCGTTTCTTCTGAACTGACAGCGTACAGTCTGACCAACAGTTCCACTGCATTTACTGTTGACAGCCTTGTCCTTTTTCTTATGCCCTCTTATTGTAGAAAGAAAAAAAACTTGATAAACACTTTAAGATTGACAGTTTCAAGTGTATTTGTGTGTTTACACGCAGATGAATGGGTGTGTGTTAAACAAGTGTGCTTGAAGGAGACATTGAGTGATGCGACATTTATAGGTGGATATTGTCATGTGTCACTAGAGGTTGGACCTTAATGCAGAAAACATGTCGGGCCCTAAACTGTCTCTGTATTCAGTACGATACTCCATACCCAGGAGGTAACCACAGGATACGGCAAAATAATCCATAAAATAACTACAGTTTGTCATTTAATTTTTCCTTTTTCCTTAGAGGTAGATTTTTTTTTTTTTAAAGGAAGAGCTTCCACACTGGTTTAATTGTCTGGACCCATGACCACTGACTAGACCAGTGGTTCTCAGTGTTTTTCTGTGGCCCCACTTTGGAGGATGGAAAACCTCCAGTCCCCCCTCAACCCCTATAACAGTGTTGCAATTAGAACTTTTATTGAAAGAAGCATCAATATCATAACAATACTTTTTGCTTTTCCTGAATAATTTGTTGTTCAAATTAAAAATAACTTAGATTTTTGCTTGAATAATACAAATAAACTCAACCAGACTGCTCCGAGACAATATTTATACAAGTAAAAATAGGAAATGTACAATTATCTACAACTATGACAATAAAGTTACTTTTTTCAGAATAACAAATACATTTTGGTACCAAAGATGAACATTTGACCAATATCAGGGGGTAAATGAATTAATTAAAGTCCAAACTGTCCAAACGGGTCCAAAACACAAACATGTGTGTCTGTGTCTTTTACAGTCCAGTCCTTGTCCATTGTCCAAACCTAAACTCTTTATCTAGTCCAGTGACAGATCACCATGGCAGTAGATGGGTTTGTTGTTCGTCCATAAAATGAGTCCAGGGTGCTCCAACCATCAAACATTAGTTCCACCTGATACATGATCTAACCTGAAGAACAAAAAAACACCAGGGAGTGATCCCATGAACCCCCTGGGAAGACTTCATGCCTGCCCCACAGTTTGAGGGTGTTTTCAGATTGGGTATCCAGATCTGTGCGGCACCTGGATACGTTCACAGCTTTCCCGCAGATGTTGCGTTCACAAGCATGAGAACGAGTGGGTGGTATAGCGTCGAAACAGTAGGTGGAGGTGTGGAAGGAATTCTGTCGCTATCCAACAAATGCGGAAGTGACAAACCCTGACGTCATCAACCGAATGTATTCTGTTCACAGGAAATACGTATTTATCTGTTATCCTGTTTGAGGCAAAGAGAAGACGAATGACCTTTGTTGTCTCTGATATTTCACCCAGTGGTTCGGTCCATAAGGTGAGGCCATGCTGCGTGGATCTGAGGCTTTTTCAGGAGACAACAGGAGCGCCATCTATGGTCTGGTGATGATTAGGTCATTTCCAGTCTCTGGTACAGATTACTTTCCCATGGCAATGGTTCCGTACTGGAATCCACGCAGTCCGTACCCAGGACTACCTTCTGGAGTCCTGAGTACGGACTCAAGTACGGTACTCGTGCATGGAATGTTTGCATTCACACTGATAAAATTAAGTGGACTTTGGGGTCCAACTATCGTTGTTCGTTCACAGAAACAGTGAGAGACATTGGGTCGTCTCAAAGAGGGAGGATTTATTTGGCATACAGGGTAAACAGAGTATCGGCATCTGAGTCCATCTGAGAACAAGTTTGGATATGGAGACCAGTGTTTTTATGGTTTCTTCAGAGTTGTTACACGTACCTGTTTACATAAATTGTAAAAAGTCCATGGCTTAGTTGATGCAGCTGTATTTTCTAGAAGGCCTTGACACACTAAGATTATTTCTCACAGCTTGTATGAACTTTATACAGAGTAGGAGTGTATACAAGGGGTAAAAGAAGTATAGTTTGGCTAAATAATGATATATTAAAAGTACAGATCCACAATTTCCCCTTTTGATCACATACACATGTGATCACCATCAGCATCACATTCTCAAAAGGCGCAAAACGCTGCTCACATTTAGACAGATCCACACAACGTACTCGGATACAGACTTGGATACCCAGTGTGAAAATGGCCTGAGAAACAATGGACTAGACTAAGGCTGAGCGATTTTATCGATTCTGCGATATATATCGATATTTTGTTTCCCCAGAAAGTATTGATTTTTCAGCTGCAAGTATCGATACATTAAGCCCCATTCAAATCCCCCGTGTTCGGTCTGGCACTCTGCTCGCCGCCCATTTCCCCTGTTCGCTTTGCAGGAAGAGCGATTAGGTCAGCCAGCCGCTAGTGTCACTGTAGAGCATTTCTAGCAACTTACCCGTCTAGATACTCTCTTTACACAGACGCTGACGTCTTTCTCTTCCTGTTGACGCAGTCAGAGCTAAGAGATTTAGGAGAATGGTGGCGAATATAAATCCAGCACCTTCATACTTAAAGGCAGATGTGTGGGAGCACTTAGGGTTTAAACAGAAAGTGAGATGTGCATGTCCGCTCCCAGTCTTCGTCTGTTATTACAAATCTTCCTTCCTTTTCCCATTTTTACCTCCGCCAAGGAGGTTTTGTTTTTTCCAGTGTTGGTTTGTCTTTCTGTCCGTCCATCTGTCTGTCTGTCGGTTTGTGTGCAAGATAACTCAAAAAATTATGGACAGATTTGGATGAAAATTTCAGGAAATGTTGATACTGGCACAAGGAACAAATGATTAAATTTTGGTGGTGATCGGGGGTGAGGTCTGTGCTCTCCGAGTGCTTTTCTAGTTCTTTAATGTATTTGGTGGAATGATTATTAAGATTTGAAATATTCTTATAAAGCTGTGATATAATCCCTCTTGGGAGTTCTGATTTGTATACGTTTATAAAAAGTTTAATAAGGGGATTGTAGGTTCAGCACTTTTCAAAGGCTTGGAAGCCACAGTTTGCACTGTTTCAGTAAATCAAACAAATTTTCTAATCAGATCTTTGATTCATTTTGTCCAGCATTTGCAAGCTGTAGACTCTCTGTCCAGTCAGAGCCATATATTGTGTAATTGATCGATGCTTTCAGTTTTCAGTTCAATTAATTCAATCCAAGTCAATGGAACACTCACAAGATGTCACCAAAATCACTCTGTCCCTTTAAAATCTTTCAGAAAATTATGTAAGTGTATCGAATGGTATCAAAGCACATCGAATCATATCGTTGGGTGAATACTGTGATATATATCGAATCGTGAGCTGAATATCGTGTATCGTATCGTATCGTATCTTGAGATTAGTGTATCGCTACAGCCCTTGACTAGATGGAGTCTAAGCATCACTTTTTCTATATAGAGAAAATTGCCTAGATAGGCTCCAAAGTGCCTGGATGCTTCTCTTCTTCTCTACGTTGGTAACACTGAACAACCCTTCCTTCTGTTAGCTTAGAAACTGAGTTCACTAAAACTACCAGTTCCTAGAACAAGACGAGCTTCTGTCAAATGTCACATTGCTCCCCTTTAAAAGATACACAAACATGAGGTCAACTGTTTTGTTCATGTTTATGGAACTGGTTGATATGAACAAAAATCCTGATTAATATTTTCCTGTAAGTCTGTATTGATGATTGTCAATACATGTGAAATCATTATGACTTTTGAGGATTAAAGGCTGATTTTAGAGAGAACATAGACTACAGATAGTTATTCATGGTTGTGAATTACAGCGTCCATCATTTTTGGTCAGAGAGGGGGGTCATGGTAAATGATGAGGAAAACGATGTATGATGTCAGTCTAAAGTGGGTCACATATGTACAGTCCATGTAGTGATTGATTGGATTCCCCTGATCTGCAGCACTGTTATGTAGTCTAGACTTAGCCTCTGTGTGCTCTAGGTGGTAACACATGATTGACTCCATGCAAATAACAGAGTAACTGACTAAACTATTGAATTTAGACATTGATTTATCCAGTGCTGTTAGAAAACCACTGAGCTGTTTCCTGGTATTGGACGCCTGCAGGCTGCTTTGAAGAAAGCTCCCAAACGAACACATAGTTTACCTCATTCAGCACTCTTTAAATGTGAGCTAAAATGAAAATAGTCACTAGAAGATAGATAGATAGATAGATAGATAGATAGATAGATAGATAGATAGATAGATAGATAGATAGATAGATAGATAGATAGATCACCAAAAAAGCGATTGAGAAAATGAATGAATACCTAAAAAAACATATTAAAACATGTATGTTATCTATATTTTATAGCATAGTTCAGTTCTTTGATAAAGCTTTAGTGCATTAAACTCCTGCATAAGATAAACAGAAAAAACCCGTTTGAGTGAGGCAGTCTCATGGGGGGAGGTTATGTTGAGTTCAACAGTCTTGCATGTGGGAAGAAGCTGTTATATTCTGTCTTTTCTGCTCCAGAGGCCGTGGAATCTCTTACCAGCGTCCAGCAGTGAGACCAGATCATGGTGGGGGTGGGAGGGGCAGGTGTACGGGAAGCTGTTTGATAGGGCTGGGTGATATCTCAAGATTTTTTCATATGCGATATACTGAAAGACTATATTGTTTATATTGAGATAAATTATTTTGAGTTTAAATGTTCCTCCTTGCACCGCTCCCCCCAACTCTCTCTGTATCACCCCGCCCCCTTCCCCTTACAATTCTGATGTGAATGTGGTTATGAACACAAGCAAGGGACGAACTAACGAGGAATGAATGAATAATGGGTCGCTCATTTGGAGACGGTTCTGTTTCCAGTCAACAGATGTGCAGCAGAAACATGTGAACTACAGGGAACGCTGAAAACTTATTCCTATAAAAGGTTCGAGTACGACCAATCTGTTTCACCATTTGCAACAGTGACATAAAGTACAGTATGAAGACAGTGTAAGACTGCGTACTGCCATCCAGACTGTGAAGTCAGTCCAGGCTTTAGCCCCAGAACAAACCACGGTACAGAACTCATTCACTCGTAGCATCCCTTATGAGAGAAACAGTGACAAGTGGTGGAACAGAACTACGGCTGACCTCGGAGGTCCGCGTTAGAATGAGGATATATTCTTGTAGCTTCATTTTACTTCATTTCTGTCATGTATTTACTTTGAAATATTATGTACATTTGAAGAAGAAGCTTTTTAGTAGAAGTTTGAAAATATCTTTGATGATATCAGATTTTTCCCATGGACATTTTGCACCAATAAAAACGAATTTACCATGTGAGGATTGATCACTCACTGAATTTCATTCTCTGCATCAATTTATGGATAGATATAGATTAGCTCAGGATAAAGTGTGTGTGGCTTTGAGAGATGAATGAATGAATGAATGAATGAATGAGAGTGGTATGGGGGCAGAGCCAGTGAACTGGTATGTGTGTATGTGCGTGTAATGAGATATGAGCACATGGATGAGAGGAAGGGAACAGAGTTCAGTTTTTCTAGGCAGTCTGTTTGTCCTGTTGTTGCCGTGGTTACAACCAACAGTAACCGTTTAGAGTTCTGTTAATAAAGTCACCAGTGTAATAACTGGGGTCATCCTTAGATGTCCAGCCAGACGCACGATATATATGTGTAAAGAATTCAGTTCAGTTCAGTAGAGTAGGGACTAGGGAGGTAAATTATTGATTAATTCATTAATCGTTAGTTGGTTGCCCTTATTGATCGATTAATGATTAATTGATAAGCTGCGATTTTCCTGAGAACCTGAATTTCTTTCTCAATATGGTCTATAAGAATAAAAGCTAAATATTTTTATGTACTTCATGTCATATTCCTTCATGATTGATTTTTTGAACCACTGGATACAGTCAGTGTTTCCTGTGGAATTCATCTGTTGATGTGGCGGTGTGTAATGGGGGTTGCACCCGCGTACGTTTCGCGTGGGGGGGGGGTGTACTTGCACGCGCGCTGTACGGCCGGGGGATGCGTGCGTGTTGGTTGGTAACTGCGCACGTGCATCACTTTCCGGCCTGCTTCTAACTATGGGGGTACGGTGCAGTCCATCCCCCTGCAGAAGTGAAAGTGAAACTTTTCGCTCATTTATCTTTTCCCCTATCTCCTGAAGCTTTGCAAATGCTCAACATACCTGTGTCCCGAATCAGGAGCCTGGAGGACGTTTTCAACTTCTGTCTCACTGACTGTGGACTAGACCAACCTCCAGGAAAAACGCTCCAATCAGATACCGACCCCGCATTTGTGTGTGTATTTATTCAGGGGTGTACCGCTCCCACAGACAGACTCTGTGTCTGTGTTTAACTCCATCATCTCCATGAAGACATTCTAACTCATCAACGCCATGATCCGGTTCAGTGACCGGCTATCCCAGCTGCAGCGTCGCAGCGCAGACAAACCGGCAGCTGTCAGACAGGTGTGGCCGAGCGGAACAGGGTAATTAACCGACAGTTAATAATTTAATCGAGCAAATTCTTATCAACAGTTAATCGTTAGTAGATTAATTATTTACATCCCTAGTAGGAACACATGCAGACAGCTGAGGGGGTACATCTAGTCAGATGAGGGTGAGGAGCTCCATCCAGACAGGTGAGGGTAAGGGAGGAGGTCCGTGGTCACAGATATCCTATAATAATTCTTCATTCTAACCATAATGCTGTCAGATGATCGGAAACAGCAGGATTTCATTTGCATTGAACACTCTTCAATGCAAATGGTGAGCTAATGATGGTTTAGTGAACGCAACAAACCCAGAAACGGATTTTGTGTCCGTTAAGCCTCCTCGTTCGCTGACCCATCGTTAACTCGCCATTTGCACTGAAGGGCGCACAAACGGGTAGGTTCACTATTTAACCCAGAAATGAGCCCCAGTTTCATAAAAACACCCACATGCACCTGGTCCGTCTGCACTCTCTGTAGAAGGTGTTGGGGGTTGGAGGGGGCGGTGCTCTTCTCAAGTGGTGCAGGAAGTGCATGCGCTGTTGAGTTGCAGAGATCTGAGCACAGGACTAATATGGTGGTCCTTCCTGGTTCTAGTCAGGACCCCAGCAGCAGCGTTCTGGATGTTCTGCAGCTGTCTTACAGCTGGTTTAGAGAGTCCAGTCAAAAGGCTGTTCCAGTAGTCCAACCTGCTCCAGATAAATGCATGGATAAGTCTGTCTAAGTCTGGTTTAGACAGTAAACATTTGATTCTACCAATGTTTTTGAGATGGTAAAAGGCTGATGATGTCATTGATTTAATGTGACTGTTAAAGTTTAGGTCTGAGTCCATTATTACCCCTAGATTTCTGACCTGATTTTTAGCTTTTAAAGTAAGAGAAAGTGCTGTTCCGTGCTTTCTCCATTGCATGTACCTCACTGATCATCCAGGGTTGTTGGTTGGCCCATGTGGAGGTGTTTCTGATCATACTAACATCCTCCATGCACTTCTGAATGTATGCAGACACCCACTCAGTGTACTTCTCCACCCCCTAGTCTGCTGTTCCTGCCTGGTATTAACTCTCCATGTTAAATAAAACTATGTCAGTGTGAAAGTGGAACACATACCAGTAGATATATCAAACATATCATCAGTGACAGTTTTGCGCCTGGAGAAAACCACATGTGTGGAACTGTGAAACAGCTACTGTAAGCCTCAGCAGTTTCAGCTCAAGTCCTAGAACACTGAGCTCTTACTGTTTCTGCAATTCCTAGAATCCCTTTATAGGATCAGTTCACATGCTGGACTGTGGTACACCGAGTAAAGCTGGTTGTTCAGTATAACATAAGTGCACTGTCATTGGTAGATGTTCATCATACTGCCCTGAAAAGACAATTTTGCTTCCTTTGTTGCTAATATGGATATTTTTACATACAATTTCTAATTTTATGTCAATAAACCACAGATTTTTTTTTTTCAAATGCCTCAAAACACTATGATTCGGAACATGACTGTTTTTAAATTAATAACTTTAAAATTATTCATTAATTGAAATTCTTTCCATTTTAACTGAGAAGTTCACATAAAGAACAGAAGTGATCAAACTTTTTTTAGTTTTGTGGTTTAAAAAAATACACTTGTAATGATTAGAGTGATGTTACTGCCAAATGTCACTTTCCCTTATTGCTTTCTCTCTGTGTATGTCTATTTAAATGAACTCTGAAAAATCAAATAGCCTGTAATGATAATCATATTTAACCTTATACAGCACAAACTCATATTTCAAGAGTTTTTGGCTCCTATTTTGAAGGACTCGAAGCACTGACGTTGTTTATGTCAACATGATCAACTCAGAAACAAGCTGAAGCAACAAAACCTTTACAGCAGTGTTTTGAAGTTGAGTGAAATTTGAGTTTGAGTGAAATGTCTAGTAATTGATTTAAAAAAAAACAAAAAAAACTTACTAATAATAAAAAATCTGTGTTGAGTTGACAGAGCCAGTCCCAATCCATATCAGACAAACTGTGAGTGTGAAACTGAAGCACTGTGGTTCTTTTTATCTGTCAAATGTTCATTGTGGTCAGTTTCAGATGCTGCAGCTCTTTCATAATTCATAGTTTGAGTTCTTGTTTGTTCAGTATTAATTGTCAGCCTTGTAAATCCAAGCTGGACTGACTGTACATATCCTGACCAAGGAAAATCCAATTCTCCCTTTGTGCAGTGATCTACACCTGGCTTTTCTGCCTCTGTCCAGAATAATATACATTATATAGACTAAATGTCCTCTAAAATTAACCTGTATTTGAAACATAGGATAGAAAACTATTACATGATCAAAACCAAATTAATTTTAGCAAAAAAATTTTCTCCATTTTGAATGTCTGGGGTCAACAGAAATTTGTGATGTTAAAATGGGGTCAGGAGTAAAAAAAAAGGTTGGAAACCACTGATTTACAGAGAGAAAATAAACATACACTTCAAAGAACTGGAAACCTAACTCTGAACTCAGTCGATCTTACAGAAGTATTGGTCTAAAATATTGACCCTCATATCATGTTATTGGTATTTAACCCGATCCTTAAAACAGTGAAACCTACTTAAGCCTTTCTTTGTGGCTGGATGTCACTTTAGTTTTTTTCTGTTTGTCATATCTGCTTTTTCTAATAAAAGGTCGTCTGTAATAGGATCACATATTCATCATATTTACTCAGAAGCGGGGACATCAACTGTCCTGAGGGAGGACCGTCACTTCAGAAAGCATGGAGGAAACCCTGGTGTGTTTTTAAAACTGATGAAAGCCGCAGGAATTCACAAGACTTCGCTAAAGTTTGCACAAAAGATTCAGTGTTTACATGAGCTCACAATTCATTTTTGTCATCAATATATTCAGCACATAGTGTCAATGAATAATCCTATGTCCACAAGACGTAACCTTTGGGCAGATGTAGTAATAGTGATAAGGTGTAGATGACATAACAAAGTGCACAATGGAATAAATAAAAACTAGAAACATATGAAGACAAATATCATGCATGTTGATTAATTTTGACTTTACGATAAATGTGTTAATTGGCCCGAAAAATGCAGGTGGAAAATTGACAATGCGGGGACGAAAGGGTCAAATCTCTTGGTTCGTTTAAGTAAAGACACCTACCAGGAAAAGGCATACATGACCAAGGCATTCCCAGTAACACCCACTGTTCCAATCACCAAGACGAAGAAGGCAACGATGTAGTGAGCGTGGTCCTGGACATCCACCGGGCGATAGAATCCATGTTCCACGTCCATTTCTGTGACAACAAACGCATAGAACAGACGTCAGCAAGGTCTAGATCCACCTCGGACTTCAGTCAAAACCACTTAATTTTATAAATCATCGAAGTCAAACACTCATCACATACAGTCATGACAACATTGTTACCACCGCCAGGAGGTATTCTGATCACTTTGCTTTGTGTGTTTGCGTGTTTATTTGTTTGTTAGCAAGATAACTCAAAAAGTTATGGACGGATTTTCATGAAATTTTCAGGAAATGCTGATACTGCCACAAGCAAGAAATGATTGAATTTTGGTGGTGATCAGGGGGGGGCAGATCTGTCTTGGCTGAGGTCTGCGCTCTCCAAGTGCTTTTCTTGTTAGTTACTGTACCAATTAATTTCAGGGTAGGAAAGGGAGAAAAAGAATTGCACAAGCCAAAGCTAAAGAAGGAAAGAAGAAACAAAACAAAAAAACAAAACAAAAAGCAAACAACAAAAACAAAACAAAAAACAAACTAAACCAAGAAAAGCACTCGGAGAGCGCAGACCTCCACCAAGACAGATCTGTCCTCCCCCCGATCACCACCAAAAATCAATCATTTCTTCCTTGTGCCAGTATCAACATTTCCTGAAAATTTCAAGAAAATCCATCCATAACTTTTTGAGTTATCTTGCTAACAAACAAACAAACACGCAAACACACAAAGTAAAGTGATCACAATACCTCCTAGACAGATCTGTTGCCCCCCCGATCACCACCAAATTTAATCATTTCTTCCTTGTGTGCCAGTATCAACATTTCCTGAAAATTTCATGAAAATCCGTCCATAACTTTTTGAGTTATCCTGCTAACAAACAAACAAACAGACAAACAAACACGCAAACATACAAAGCAAAGCGATCACGATACCTCCTGGCGGAGGTAAAAAATGAAACAAAAAAACAAAACAAAAACAAACAACCCCCCCTCCCAAGGTTATAATAGTTTGGGATTTTTACCTCCGCCAAGGAGGTTATGTTTTTGCCAGGGTTTGTTTGTTTGTTTGTTTGTCTGTCTGTTTGTTTGTCTGTCCGTTAGTGTGCAACATAACTCAAAAAGTTAAGGACAGATTTGGATGAAATTTTCAGGGTTTGTTGGAAATGGGATAAGGAAGAAATGATTAAATTTTGGTGGTGATCGGGGGTGGGGGGGGCCACGGGGGGGGCCACTGATCAGCCTTGGTGGAGGTCTGCGCTCTCCGAGTGCTTCTAGTTCATTATAGTTTAGTTTGATTTAGTTTTGACTTTTATTTCTCGAATTCAGTTAGTTTTAATTAGTTTTTAGAGCAGGTTTGCTAGTTTTTATTAGTTTTTGTTATTTTCTAAATGCTTAGTTTTAGTTTAATATTAGTTTGTTTATATCTTTTATCTTCTTTGCCGTCAAATTAAAATAAATCCCAGACAGGACTCTGCTGCTTTCTCCCAACTTTAGTCTCCGTGTTTCCAGGTAGAGTGGGGACCAGAAGACGACTCTAAACCACAAGTGACGACAAGTGACGGACCGTTAAATATCATATGTTGCCACTAGCTAAAATTGCTTGAGGGAAATAAATCAATTTCATATCAGTCCGACGTCGACAAAGACGAAAATGAAAGGAATTTTATCCATAATTTTTATCCGTTTTAGTTAGTTTTGTAAGCATACAATACAGTTTCAGTTAACGTTTTTTTCTTTTAATTATAGTTTTTATTTATTTCGGTTAACGAAAATGTTTTTACAATTGTAGTTTTCGTCATTTCGTTAGTTTTCATTAACGATAATAACCTTGCCCCCTCCAAAAAAAACCCAAAAAAACTTCCTGTCTAGATATTTTGCTGTTCCAACAGATATCGTGCTACAGACATCCACCTACGCATAAAAATATCCTTTTTCAGTTGCAGTTGTGCTGTCATGTCTTCCATCATGTCCATTTGTCTTAGTCTTTCAGTCCAAAACCATCCTAAACCAGTTCTTGATCGTTCTAACCCAGTAACCTCTCATGAGATCACACTTTATGTAAGTGTCCTTATTATGAACAGTAGAACGTCTGGAGGCTAAAACACAGATATATGACGCAGTTCAGCTCACCACTCTACGTCTTCACCCACTTACCTCAAATGTCCCTGTTATAGATTTCTTCAGTTGTTTGTGCTTATGTGTCCTAAAGATATAAATGTTCATGCTTCAGTGGCTGTTATGGCCCAAAGTATGATCATAATAAGATCCATGTTCATATTGTATCATGTCATTATTCATAACCATCACAAGCACTGTCACATCGATAATTTAAACATAGAAGACAGGACAAGAAGTCACATTTAGTTTTTGTTTTCAAAGCAACAAAGCAAAGTTTTCTGTAGATGTTTTTTACACAGCTTGTGTTGCTTATCAGATTTTATAAAAGGAATCAGTTTTAAAATGTATTTGGTTTATTTTCTTCCATTTTCTGTTGTGAATCGGAGGAAATTCTCACATTTCCTTGGAGCTCAGTTCATGTTCTGAAATTCACCCCTGATCTGGTTTGAGGTTTTAAACAGGATATTTTGGATTTCAGAGCCACGGTCGCACAATGTAGCAGATTTATGGAGTGTATCTGTAACATCTTTGTTGATAAAGTCACAATGTGCTGCTTGTGTAGACATAGTCTGTTTGTGTAGTCATTTGGACGTCAGGCAGAACAAGTGGGACTGAAAGTGGGAATAAAAGTGGGACGGGCCGGCTGTGAAACTGGAGTTCCATCTAAGGACATGTCCTGGTGTCCTGTCTGTTTATACTTATAGGTCCAGATACCAGGTGTTCTACTAAGGACGGCACAGAAGTGAAGTTCTCTTGTTACCTCTGCCATGAGGTATTGTTATCATTTTGCTTTGTGTTTGTTTGTTAGCAACTTTACGGGAAAACTATTCCAACCATCTTTACCAAAGTGTACCCACAGATAGGCCTAGGCCCTGGGATGAACCCATTAAATTTTGGGCCAAGTAGGCCAAAGTGCAAGGTCACAGCAAGGTCATAAAATCTCCAATTTTCCTATCTGTCATCATTGAGCAATTTTCAAAAATTCATAAAAAATTCAGAACGACTCCGATTAGCCTCCAATTTGATCCACCCGTAGCTTATAACAGTATCTGGTATCTGGCACAAAATTGTCCACATCCACTGTGGAATGTGGACTCTGTGGACATTTCAATTTAACATTGAAATCCCATTTATGACACATTTTTCATTATAACTCAACAAACATTGATTGGAATTTAATATAATTTGACATACACATGACTGGTACCAAGCTTCAACTTTTTCTGCTGTATGGAACAACCTTGAAACTGTTTAATTTAAACAGAAATCATCGATCCACACACGCACACCGTTCGGGGTGCTTGGCGGAGGTTTGCGTTCTCTGAACACCTGTATTGGACATGTTTTGTGTTTGCAGAATCCAAAAACACTTAACGCCTTTTAGTATCAACCGGTAACACTTAAATGTTAAATCTGTGAGTGATGTGTCAGATGAAAGTTGAAGGGCGGTAAAACTGCCACGGCCTTTCTCATCAGATGGGAGGTCTTCACAATTTATTACCTCCGCCAAGGAGGTTATGTTTTTGCCAGGGATTGTTTGTTTGTCTGTTTGTTTGTCTGTTTGTTTGTTTGTTTGTTTCGTTAGTGTGCAACATAACTCAAAAAGTTATGGACAGATTTGGATGAAATTTTCAGGGTTTGTTGGAAATGGGATAAGGAAGAAATGACTACATTTTGGTGGTGATCGGGGGTGGGGGGGGGCCCACGGGGGGGGGGCCACTGATCGTTAGTGTGCAACATAACTCAAAAAGTTATGGACACATTTGGATGAAATTTTCAGGGTTTGTTGGAAATGGGATAAGGAAGAAATGATTAAATTTTGGTGGTGATCGGGGGGGGGGGGGGGGGGGGGGGGGGGGCACTGATCAGCCTTGGCGGAGGTCTGCGCTCTCCGAGTGCTTCTACTTATTGATGTATTTTGAAGTTTTCATGAGGTCATTCATAGGACGACAGTATTCAGAGCACAGAAGATCAACTTTGCATTGAATTTAAAGAAGGAACTAAATACTTGCAAATATAGAGTGATTATCACAAGTTTAAGGCTGAATCCCAATTCACCCTTTGGCCCCTCCCCCTTACCCCTACCCCTCTGTTTTGTACGTACATATGAAGTCCTGATTCTCAATAAGACGGAGGTGAAGGGCAAAGGCGAAGAGCTGTATAGGCCTCGAGACAGAGACATTTCAGGACCACACTACGAACAGAGGGGTGGGAGAAATGTCCCATAATTCAGTTCAATTCATCGGTCAGATGGAGGTAAACACAGCAAAAAAGAGCAGCAGTGAACAAAGAAACACACAAATGTACGGCTTTTCTTCATAAACAAATGAATCATTTGATCGTCTGTTTAATGCCATTTCAATGTGTTATAGATCACATTTGATGGATTTGATGGATCAAATATGATACAAAACTGAAACTCATACATGGAAATTGGGGGTGGTTCAGCAGGACCAAAAAAGGCTCCAGTTTCAAAGAACTGGAATTTTCCGTCACTGAATTAATGGTTCAGACTTTACAGGGTTAAGGATCAATAAAATTATTCTTATACTTAAATAAACCCCCAAACCTCTTCTTTTCAGTGTCGTCGGGACTGTAATTCAAAGTGTCAGCCTTTCAGACCACTATTTAGCGTCACTGTCATCTGTACATATACACCAAGTTACCCACCTGTTCTTTCCACCAGTCCACCTTAATGTGACAGGATCGAACCGGCCCTGATTACAAAGCATTTATCAGCAGGATGATTAAGTGGAGGTGTTTTTGATAATGAAAATGACAGTATGGATTTTCACTCTGTGGAGCCGCTGCACATCTATGGCAGTGATTATAAGAGGATTTCTATGTTTCTGTTAATGTGATGGATCAGGGGTTCACATCAAGTCACGCAATATTAACAGCATTTATCCTGCGTCGACACACTTCCTGTCGGCTTCACAGAAGGAAGGAGACGCCAGAGCAGTGCATTGTTTCAGAATACTGTACTGTAAATATTGTAAAACATCAGTCATGTATTCCATTAATAATTTGTGTGAGAACAAGAATGCATGATGAACTGTGTCCTTGGAAATCTGGTCTAGAAGGTCTGCAGTTACTTATCACAGTAACAGTGAATGTACCCAGTAATACAGACACACATGCACAGAGAATATGGATCATATGGAATCCTGCTGTGCCTTCATGGAATGCTGTAGAACAAAGTCCACAGAAGCATCGGATGACTTTAGACGCAAATGAGGCAAAACATCAAAGCAAAGCAGCTGCAAACTGCTGCAAAACTAAGACTGACACACATTTACTGCAAAATGTGTCCGAAATTCTTATTCAAACCACAAATTATCACCAGCAGTTTGGTTGAACATCAGCAGAAAGACTTTTATACTCGTGCTCTTTCAGTTTTTGAGGCTTAAAAGAAATTACAAATAAATTCCACTCATATAAAACCCAATGGACATGTTTGAGTTGGATATGTTTACCACCAAATGTTTTCAGAGTAAGTCCTTCAAACAGAGCAGGTCTTGGATATATATATCAGCTAAAATTTGCTTAGAGGTCTTATTTCTGTCTTTGTGCATAAGAAATCAATCTAAGTGAATCCCCAAAGGAACTTTGTGTTGGTAAATGCAAGTTATGCAAATTTACAGGATTTCAGTTCTGTTCAACATGTTGATGGTCATATGAACTATGTTTTCAGGTCAAAAATGTCCAATTTCATCACAATTAATGCTATATTTTCATGTCACAAATGGCCAAGTTATATTTTAACTGAATTTACCTGAAAAACAAATATTCTATTCTTTTAGATTCCCCAATTTTTCTTACAAGATTATATACTACACATCACAGTAGAGTATGGTGTTGATCCATCCTGCTTATGTTACGCCAATACATACATTGAGAATGTCACATGCAGGGCTCGTGACTGCGACTGAATTACGGTCGCATGCGCCTGAGAATTTCGGTAGTGCGACTGTTTTTGAGATTACGATCGTACGGTGCGCCAATAAAAAAATGAGCGAAAATTAATATGTGCGCCTAGAATAATGGCTGCAGAAGTAACTCGTCAGCTGAAAATAAACAAGCTCCACGCCCCGCTGACTGAAGCGGAAAATCTAGTCCCCGCCCCCTCGCGTGCGCAGGCGGCATAAACAAAGGGATCAAATAACTCCACCGACGTTTGAAACAATCTCCCGCCAAACCCGGTTAGTAGCGCTGGCGTTGTTCCAAGTATTTTCCCATGACGTAATGCATCCTGCAAGTCAGATGATCATGTTGCACGAATCAACTTGCTACACGATCAGCTGACCGTAACCAGCGAATCGAGGGGCTAATGAATAAACAACAAGCGGTATCCAGACGTGTACATGATTCGTCAAAAGTTTGACTTGACTTCAGGCGTGGTGTAGACCACAGTGACTAAGGGCCTTTAGGCCATGAAATAAAAAAGTTGGTTGTTGCAAATAATGGTGTGATTCGTCTTTCTTCTCCAAGAACCAACTAAAGTATATACCACACATTGACAATTGTTTTGCACCTGTGTCAATGTAAGCTTTTTCTTTCATACTCTATTCAAATACTTTATTCTAGGTTGTTAACATTGCTTAAATACATATAGGAATATTACTTGGTATAGCCAAGAGTTTTGCTTGTTCTCCAAATTTTTTATGTAATAGTGGTGCGCCTAGATTTTAGCCTGTGCTCCTAACTTTTTAGGGTTAGGAGCACAGTGCTCCTAGGTCAGAAAGTTAATTTTGAGCCCTGCCATGTCACTTTTTAAAGCAAAAGTTTTCTAATACTGAGCATTTTTATAAAGAAATAACAATTCTATATTGTTATTTCCTCTTTAGTATGATGATAAACTATACAATAAATAATTCTGATCCTAGTTTTTGCACAGGGATCATTTGTGGAAACGGTGACATGGCTGCTGAGCATCAGTATGATGGGATCCAGAACAACCATATCACATCCGTCCACTGCCACATTTTGTGTTTTTGTGTCAGCTGTTATTGTTTTAGATCCACAATACTAACATTTATGAATAAGAGGAGAATTAGCAACAGTAAGTCTATAAGTTTATTACTAATAAAGTACTGGTACTGGCCAGAGCATCATGGGTAATGTCACGTCCGTCCACCAGCAAAAGTTTTCACATACACGTGCTGTTCAAAATCCAATATTTCTGAAAATATAGCTTCCACTGTCAAATAATATCAGTAGTCTGTGCACAAATGGATTAGCATTATTTCAACACAGTTCTATGTATTTCTTACAACTTTTTTTTTTTTTTGACAAAAATGGCCACTCATTTGACCCCCTAAGGAAATTTTAGCTGATAAAAACACACCAATGCATCTGGATCCTGGACTTCATCATGGTCAGTACCGGGGGTGGGATGAAAAAAAAAAAAAAAAGAGGGGGGGGGGAGTTAAATCCACATCCCAACCCTGAGGTGGCCATGGCTCTGGAGGTAGAGCGAATGTGATGTCCATGTGATCGAATGTGCCGAGCAGATGGAGTGGTCAGAACTGAAGTATAGGCAGGTGGCAGATGGAGTTTGTAAAAATATTTAGATGTATTATTTTTTAGGCTGTTGACAGGGTTAGGTAGACACCAACATCGACTAATGAAAAACAAACAATAAAAAAACCAAACATACAAAAAAACACTTTTCCAATACACGAAAAGAACACTGGGTCAAGGCCTAAAATGCTAGGCTGTTACTGCTAACCATTTTCACAGAGTAGCCCGTCCTCTCTCCCCAGAGGTATCTCAGTCAGCAAAACCACCCCAGGCTCTTGTGCATCTGCCTTATATGGTTGAGGACTGGACCAAAGCTCCATATAAATCAATCAACTTCCCCAGATACAATATGAAGACATACACTGATAAGGCATGTTCTATCTCTACCCACTCTAACAGCATCTAAAACTCAGCCAATAACCGCGTACCACACAAATAAACCTTACCACATTTAAACACCCCTGCTCCAGTACGCGCTCCCACTTCAAGCACCCGCAATGTGCATATAAAAATGGGTTGGTGGGTCGAATCCCGCTCTGTCCTTGTCATGTTGTGTCCTTGGGGAAGACACTTCACCCTCCTTTACTCCAGTGTCACTCACACTGGTGTATGAATAGGGATGGGAATCGATAAGAATTTTACGATTCTGATTCCATTATCAATTTTGCTTATCGATCCGATTCCTAATCGATTCTCTTATCGATTCTCATTGGGTGAGGGAATAAAAGAGTACAAATGGGTGTGTTTACATTAACTGTCTCTTATATTTCCATCTCTGCACGGAAAATATAACATATACAATATGTACAAATAATAACAGATGACGCCGGGCCCGGTTCAGGGGGTGGGGTGGGGTGGGGGGGTGTACAGTGAAAGTGAAACTAAAGACGCTTTACTAATTCCTGGAACCGGTTTGACTCTGCCCGTCTCCCGTTGTTGTGCACCTCATTTCCTTTCCCCTACCTTCGGAAACTTGTATTTCAGGGGGTACGATGTTTGTTCCTGCACCGCAACTGGAACTGGGCCCGGATGACGGCCTGGAGTGCCGCTAAGTAGCGAATCAGATGAATCACATGCTGTGGACAAATGTTTCAGCATATTGGAGGGATTTCACCCTTTTGAAGAAATGGAAGCTTTGACAGTGTTCCAGTGGACCTGGTGTCGTCTTTTTGGACCGTTCCTGCCTCAACGCCATGTTGGCTATGTTCTGACCAAAACAATGCAGTGTACGCATGACGTCATTGTGCATGCGCAACAAAGGTGGAATCGATAAGCAGAATCGTTAAGCAGGCAGGCAAACGATTCCAAAGAATCGAGCTACTGGGATCCGGTTCTCAAAAGGAACTGGTTCTCGATTCCCATCCCTATGTATGAATGTGTATGACTGTTCGGTGGTGGTGGGAGGGGCCGTTAGAATTCAAATTGGCAGTCATGCTTCCGTCACTCTGCTCCAGCTGTAGATACAGATGTAGTTTAAAACCACCAGAGTGATTTGGGGCGCTAGTGAGCAGGTAATGGAGTAGGTTGCAAGAGTGGTGAGCTCTGCACAAAACTGTATAAAAGTCATATTAAATGACATTTTGATTGGAAATGTGATACGCCTAAACCATCTAAGACTACATAGCATCATCAAGACGGTTCTTTTTTTTTTTCTACAAATGTAAATGGTGCACAACCTATGCAAATTCAAGTGCACGGGTAAACCTGCTACCACCAGCAAGCTAAAATCTGACGCAGCTAGCAACATTTCTGACACGTCCAAGATGACTGAACACTCCGAAATAATGGAACTCAAAGCTGATCTACAATCATTTATTAAAACTGAAATGACTGCACTTTTCCAAGGTGAGCTGAAGATGGTAATAGCCAGTGAGTTTGACGCAGTTAAACTGGAGCTTCAAGCATGCAAGCTAGAAATGGCTAATAGCACCTCAGCCCTTTGTTCAGACCTGGATGCAATTAAGACCACAGTGTCGGACATGGAAAGGGGGCTCTCTGACAGCTCGGACGACATCACCATACTACAAAACACTGTTCAAGACCTGGAGAAGAGTGTGGAAACGCTGCAGGAGAAGTGCTTAGACATGGAGGGGCGAATGCGGAGATCTAATATTTGTATATTAAATGTACCCGAAGACACTCTAAGCACACTACTTTTGGTTTCAAAACTACTCAAAACCACCGAAGTGAGAATGTGAGAGCGAATGAATAATGGATCAACCAGAAAAGTACTTGAAGAGCACAGACCTCCCCCAAGGCAGATCCCCACCACCACCACTACCAAAATGTAATCATTTGTTCCTTGTGCCAGTACCAACATTTCCTGAAAATTTCATCCAAATCCATCCATAACTTTTTGAGTTATCTTGCTAACAAACAAACAAATAAACAAACAGACAGACAAACCCCGATGGAAACATAACCTCCAACGTTCCTTGGTGGAGGTAATAATGTAAAGTACTTTGGGTGCCTTGAAAAGCTCTACAGAAATCTAATCCATTGTTATTATGAGGGGAAACATCCCAGTTCCCCGGCACAGATATGTGTTGTGTATTCACACATGCTGTATTGCATTTGTCCAGCAGTCACCGCCAAAGCATTCACATGATTCTGGCCATAGCAGCATGATTGTAAGGCTATTGTATTTAAAATGACTAATATCTGATCACCTTACTGTTTTCACTAGTCTGTTCACTGAGCAAAAATACAGAAGTATGACAAACTGCAGCAGTCAGCTCTGTACGGACACACACACACACACACACACACACACACACACACACACACACTGTCCACCTCCCTTTTATAATACAGACTAGTGCGTTGACCTGTGGGGAACATAGGTTCTAGTTGTGGTCATTCTGATGCTGAGCAGAACTGGCTTTTGGGAAAAGATGTGACTCTATATTTTATAAGTACTGACATAAAAATCGTTTGGTAAATCATTCTTTAAAATTTAAATGACAGTTATTATATTAATACCGATATCTAGGGACTGAAGTTAGTAAATGGATCGTTCCTGTTTTTAATCCTTTAAACCCTAAGTTTAAACTGGTCCACCTGGACTTTTTTTTTTTTGTATTTTGACTAAAAGGTTAGAAAATATGCTGACTGAGTCTGTTAACCCATTTTTCCAGAACACTTTTTTTTCCCAGATTTTTTCAAAATGTAGCATTCATTTACATTTTACTGCATGTTATAATTCTGCTAAAACAGCTTCTTCTCCAGCATCTACTGCAGACGTGAGTGAAATCACCATAATGACCCAATAAAACCTATAAAGCACAATGTCCCAGGTTTCAGAAATTGTTGGAATTTTAACAGTGACAGAGTTCCATCTATCCAAACTGCATATGTACAGGGTGTGTCAGCCATGACACATCAGGTTTAAAAGAGTTAACTTGATTTCCCATCATGCAGTGCGGTACTGTGCTTCCTGTTAACTGTCATGGCTATAGCAACGTGATTGTAAGACTATTGTATTCAAAATGACTAATAACAAAAATACACAAGTATGACAAACTGCAGCAGTCAGCTCTGTACGGACACACACACACACACACACACACACACACATACACAAACAAACAGAGTCCACTTCCCTTTTATGATATAAGATAAAAAGGGAGAAGAAACAAACAATATGATGGATTTGTATAAAAATCCCAAAATCAAAGACACTATTTAGAACACACATAGATGCAAACACATACATATGTAAAGACATATATATGTTTTCACAACATTAAACCATTAAACACGCGTGTCTACAGTCCAAATGTCAGAATATAATGTTATTATTATAAAAAAAATACACAAGTATGACAAACTGCAGCAGTCAGCTCTGTACAGACACACGCGCACACACACACACACACACACACACACACAGACAAACCGAGTCCACTTCCCTTTTAAAATATTAGATTCATAGCATAATTAGTGCCCACAACCTATCATGTAGTGTGTGGTTAAATGAAACTGAATGGATGAACATTAATTCATCCTTTAGTGTTGTCTTTTGTGTGTGTGTGTGTGTGTGTGTGTGTGTGTGTGTCAGGTCAGCACAGGGAACCTCTTGCTGTGCTCAGTGAAGGCTTGTGCGTCACACACTCACCTCATACTTATTTCTGTTATTGTCATACACATCCAGTATCTGAGTGTTTGTACTGTGTGGAAGCAGGACTTTTCTGACTTTTCTAAATATTCATTTACTAAATGTGCTGACAAAAGTGTTCATACAAAATAAATGGATCAGTGAATGATCTTTGACATAAAGGAGCTTTGCATTTCAGTCTGTTCTTATGACAGTTCAACAATGGTCCTGAACTCATAAGGACCCAAATATTCACTGATTTAAAAGATGAAAGAGCAGTTCATCCACTAATCTTATCAATTGTCTTCATGATTATGTTGAAAAAGTCACTTTTTATTAGATTACCAGCCGACAGGCCGTAAGCTATTGTCGTCATGCGGTGTCCAGTGTCCGGCGTTGGCATCGTCGTTGTCTATTGTCGTCTGTTGTCTATTGCAAAATTTTCAATCGTCTTCTTCTCTGAAACTACAGTTCTGATTGACTTCAAACTTGGTATACAGCTTCTTTATGATGATGTCAACAAAAGTTAGTGAAATTATTTGGATCCAGATCTGATTCTGGATTTGGTGCCACTTTGAAAAATTTCCCCACTATAAGAGATAGGAAGTGGATCGATGCAATAACTCAGTAAATATAAATGATATCAAGTGTAAATTTCTACAGTCCAGCCCTGATGGGGAGATGACCAAAACATAATGTCCACATGCTGATCAGGATCTTCTTCTGGATTCGGGAACTTAAGAAAAATTTAACATGGGCTCTTTCAGTCGTCTTCTTCTCCGAAACTCCAGTTCTGATTGACTTCAAACTTGGTATACAGCTTCTGTATGATGATGTCAACACAAGGTATTGAAATTATTTCGATCCAGATCTAATTCTGGATTCGGTGCAACTTTGACAAATTTTTCCATTATAAGAGATAGGAAGTGGATTGATCCAATAAATCAGTATCAATGATATCAAGTTGGAATTTGAATTTTTTACAGATCTGATTGGAATATGACCAAAACATGAGCTATTTCTGTAATATAATAAATACACAGAACTGGGTGATAATAAATGGCATCTGGATACATTTCCCAAAGCTTTTCATTTGGCCGGTAAGCTACAGGGCCATTGGTCCTATTTTTTCTGAATCAGTCCAGTTACTTTTTGACACCTGTTTAACTCCACAAAGCAGTTTCATGGTCAAAACTCAATAAAAACACATTAAAGAAATAAAGGAAAATCCCCACAACACTGGAAACAACAGGAAAAACAAAAAAACCACAAGGAAAACGGTGTAAAAAAACAAAAAAGGTCAAACCGTCTTTTTTTTTTTAATAGTGAGTTGGTCTCACTCACTGCGGTGTTTTACCCCCCCCCTTCCACAGGGGGTGGGGGGTGAACTGAGCATGCTCAGATATCTCAGTAAAGAACAAGGTTTATTCTATCAACATGACTGGAAATTTAACTGTTGAGGAAACGGTTGAATTTATATGAATATTTCAATAAATCACAGTTTCAGAATGTGTCACCACTGATACGTCAGGGGTTAAAGGGTTCAAAGCATCATGGCATAAGGAGCTCTTCTCCATTCTCTGAAACATAATATCATACACTTGTACAAAACACTGAAACACAGAATACAAACCAACCTCTGACTTGAAAGAATATTCCCACTGTTCCAGTCAGAAGCTGTTGCTTTACCTTGTGCTGACAGTGAAGACCTCCTTTCTTCTTCAGGGATTCTGCCTTTCTCCCCCCAAAAAACAAAAACAACAAACAAACAAAAAAAAAACTACACCAACAGAAAAGTCTTAAAGGGCTAATGTTGACAGTTGCCTCTTTAATCCCTGGGTTGGATGGAGCTGTTGTCCCACAGAGCAGCTGTAGAGCTGCAGCCTCCACTGGTGAGGAGACTCTGACAATCCATAGACTGAAGACAGGAGGAGAGCTACTGACCCCTCCCCCTGCTGGCAGACCCCTCCCCCTGCTGGCTGTCCATCACACACAGCTCTCATATAGCACCATGCATCGATCAAGCCAGTGTGAGGCGTGTGGATGCACGTGTGTTCCACTCAGATTAGGCCTGACATGTTTTTATATTCAAATAATTAGATCAAACACAGCATATGCATCTGTCTTTACTTGACTTACATGTGTCGAATGGGTTTATGGAACGTTCTGCTGGCTGGTTCTGTCTGTTTTGTCATTTTCATCTCATTGAAGAATAACTCAATGGCTTTCTCAGCGTTAACCCATAGAGACCAAGGTTATTATCATTAACGAAAACTAACGAAATGATGAAAACTAGAATTGAAAAAACATTTTCGTTAACTGAAATAAATAAAAATAGGACCAATGGCCCTGTAGCTTACCGGCCAAATTAAAAGCTTTGGGAAATGTATCCAGGTGCCATTTATTATTATCCAGTTCTGTGTATTTATTATATAACAGAAATAGCGCATGTTTTGGTCATATTCCAAACAGATCTCTAAAAAATTCAAATTCCAACTTGATATCATTGATACTGATTTATTGGATCAATCCACTTCCTATCTGTTATAATGGGGAAATTTTTCAAAGTGGCACCGAATCCAGAATCAGATCTGGATCGAAATCATTTCAATACCTTGTGTTGACATCATCATACAGAAGCTGTATACCAAGTTTGAAGTCAATCAGAACTGGAGTTTGGGAGAAAAAGACGACTGAAATTTTTTCCCCATAAGAGCCCATGTTAAATTTTCCGTAAGTTCCCGGATCCAGAAGAAGATCCTGATCAGCATGTGGACATTATGTTTTGGTCATCTCCCCATCAGGGCTGGACTGTAGAAATTTACACTGGATATCATTTATATTTACTGAGTTATTGCATCGATCCACTTCCTATCTCTTATAATGGGGACATTTTTCAAAGTGGCACCAAATCCAGAATCAGATCTGGATCCAAATAATTTCACTAACTTTTGTTGACATCATCATAAAGAAGCTGTATACCAAAGTTGAAGTCAATCGGAATTGTAGTTTCGGAGAAGAAGACGATTGAAAGTTTTGTAACGGGCAACAGATGACGACAGACGACACCGACGGACGCCGCATGACGACAATAGCTTACGGCCTGTTGGCTGGTAAGATAACTAGCAAACCTACTCTAAAAACAAATTAAAACTAACTGAATTAGAGAAAAAATAGTCAAATCTAAGTAAAACTAAACTACAATGAAACATCCAAAACTATTATAACCTTGATACAGACCAAAACCATCTACTGACCTAAACTGTTTAACCCATAAAGACCCAGTGCTGTTTTCATGTCAGGTCCCAAATGATTTTTTCCCCCCATATTTAACGTTTCTTAAGTGATTTGTCACCATTTATTATTATATTATCCTCTGTATTTTGTTTTGTTTTATTTTTTTTGTGAAAATCAGATATTTTCTGTTTAATTCACTGATCAGGTAGATGTTCAGTAAAACTCAGATTAAAGTTGATGGTTATTGTATCAGAAACAGAGAAAACTGCATAAACAGTGTCTTTTTCAGTCCAATCTGTCATTAACTGAACATAAACCCAGTGTGTCCATCCACTCATTGATCCAACTCCATGGGTTTTACTGGTCATATCTGATGACCATGAAAAGATGAAAAACTGTATTTTACACCAAATATCAAGGTAAAATGCAGTGTCTCAGCTTTAAGCGGAGTTGTCGGAGCCGAGGGGGGATGCAGTCCATAACTAATGTAACTAACGCTGGCGTGAAACGAAAGTGAAACTTTACATACTTTACATTTTATACAGTGTGTGTGTGGGTGTGTAAGAGAGAGACACAGACAGACAGACCGAGCTAGTGTGTTTTAGAACTACCGTAGTTCCTAGGGGCCAAACAGTGTTTGCATTATCTTCTCTTTCCTCGTTGTTGTCTTTCACCAGGACCTGAACTGATCCCAAACGGGACTGTAATGGTGGTGGAGGGTCTTCAGTCTCTTCCTTCCAGGTTGACATCATATTTGTTGTTTTTTTTTTAACCTTATATCAGCTGCTATTTCATATTTTGGGTCGTTGTGCGCTAGTTCCATATGTCCACGTGAAACTTGCGCCAATTTAATGTTCAGCATCGAACGACATCTTTCGTTCCGTTTTGTTTTTCTCAACATATTGTGCCGTTTCGGTGCAGCTGTGTACCGAACCGAACAGGTGCGTACCAAAACGGTTTGGTATATGTACCGTTACAGGCCTAGTGTATATATATATATATATATATATATATATATATATATATATATATATATATATATATATATATATATATATATATATATATTTTTTTTAAGTATATATCCTCTTAAACCCTGACACCAAAAAACAAGTGCAAACACACGAGGTAGCAGCACATGTACATATGAAACGACGAAGCGTGTTTGTGTGTATATATATATATATATATATATATATATATATATATATATATATATTTATATATACACTGAACAAAAATATAAATGCCCCACTTTTGTTTTTGCTCCCATTTTTCATGAGCTGAACTCAAAGATCTAAAACTTTTTCTATGTACACAAAAGGCCTATTTCTCTCAAATATTGTTCATAAATTTGTCTAAATCTGTGTTAGTGAGCACTTCTCCTTTATCCTTTGCTGAGATAATCCATCCACCTCACAGGTGTGGCATATCAAGATGCTGATTAGACAGCATAATTATTGCACAGGTGTGACTTAGGCTGGCCACAATAAAAGGCCACTCTAAAATGTGCAGTTTTACTGTATGGGGTGGTCCAGGGGGGTCAGAAAACCAGTCAATATTTGGTGTGACCACCATTTTCCTCGCACAGTCTTCTTCATGAATTCTCTGAAACAGCTTTGGAGATGGCTTCTGGTAGAGAAATGAACATTCAATTCACAGGCAAAAGCTCTGGTGGAGATTCCTGAAGTCAGCATGCCAATTGCATATTCCCCCAAACTTGTGCCATCTGTGGTATTGTGCTGTGTGATAAAACTGCACATTTTGGAGTGGCCTTTTATTGTGGCCAGCCTAAGGCACACCTGTGCAAAAATCATGCTGTCTAATCAGCATCTTGATAGGCCACACCTGTGAGGTGGATGGATTATCTCAGCAAAGAAGAAGTGTTCACTAACACAAATTTAAACAGATTTGTGAACAATATTTGAGAGAAATAAACCTTATGTGTACACAGAAAAAGTTTTAGATCTTTGAGTTCAGCTCATGAAAAATGGGAGCAAAAACAAAAGTGGGGCATTTATATTTTTGTTCAGTGTACATATATATATATATATATATATATATATATATATATATATATATATATATATATATATATATATATATAAATATGTATATAAAGTAGTAGTAGAGACAACAATTTAACATTTTATATGTTTTACTGATATTAAATGATGTGAAATGGATAATGGTGATTAGATTTAGTACCAGCTGTAGTTTTCATTATGAACTGTATGAACTGTTTTCATTATGAACTGTATTTCCTACTCATTGTATTTCGTACCCATTGCAGTGTCAGGGTCGTATACAGGCACCATGCTGAAGCTTCTCAGATTGTATGTATGTGAGTTAGGGGGCTCAGGTCAACTACCGCTGTGATCCACTGGATGTTTGTGTCAACTGTAGAGAAAAAAAAGCACCAAAGCTTTCACATAGTATCAAACATGTTCACTGCTCACTCTGGTGTAAAAAGAATGTGGAGAAGAGCTGCAGATAAAAGCCTCCCAATGTTTATCATCTCATGCACAACTGAGCAGGCAGCTGCAACAACCCCCCCACCCCCACACCTCACCTCACCCCCCCTTTAGCATTTTCTTTTTCTACATCGCTCACTTAGTCTGACCATGATAGACGGAGCCGGGGCCCTTTGGGTTCACGGAAGGTCGGAGGACGCCGACACTTATAAAACGAGCTGCTTTGTTCCAGTGAAGATCCAGTATGGATCCAATCTGAGAAGGAAGGATAAGCCTTTACTTCAGGGGTCACTGGACTTGAAAAGGAAACTGACAAAAAACTAGATTGCTTCCTTCCACCCCATTATCTTCCCTGTAATCAATTGGTGTAACAGAAAATGAAGGCATCTCTCACACATGCCGTTTGAATTGTATTTAATATTCGGTTCATTCTTTTGGGGCGTAAACTCATAGTTGTGATGACCAGCTGACTGACTGGAGGGCAGGCTGAGACCTGACGGGTACAAGGCTTTACTGTTACTGGCCTCAGACAAAGGACGCTTTCACTAATTCTGTAAACTTCGGAAGAAATGGAAACGATCCCACAGTCTTTGGCTTTTTCTGACAAAGTTAAACCTGTGATTTCTAATGTCACAGCTGAGCCTTAAAATGACAAACATGCTGCTCACTTTGTCCCTCTGGTGGTGAACACGTCTGGGGTCATTTTATTTAAGGAGATCATTTCTTTAGACATTAAGTGATATTAATCAACTTGGAGGCGGAAACTTTTTGCTGTAGTTTTGCTGTTGTACGTTGACAGTTTTCTGATGACACTTTGTGGATTATTTGCTGTATTCTGTCTTTTATTGACTGCCACATGTTTATCATATATCATAGACTATTTATCTAAGGCAGTTTTGCACATGCTGTATTCCATTTACCTCTGACAATTTGCACAATTATCAGATGTTGGGATCGCAGAAAAATAATCTTCTGATGTTAGTTCTGAACTAATAGAATATGAACATTTGAACAGGATCTTAAACTGAAATGTCTGGAAAATATAATTAAAATTTTAACACAGGAAAATTTTGTGATATAGCATTAGATCCTGTTGGGATAAAAATTAAAATGTGTTTAGTATTTGTGCATATTTCTGGTGTAATTCAATTCTTCAAGGAAATCATTTTTTTTTAAAAAAAGAAACAAACAAAAAATTGCCTTTTTAACAGTATTATGATATATCGTGATACATCGTGTCGTGATCCTAGTATTGTGATTTGTATCGTATCTCCAGATTCTTGACAATACACACCCCTACTGTTATTTATATTGGTTGGTTGTCCCCCCGAGGATGAAATTCACTGAGCAGAAGGAGGGATGTAAAAACCAGAGGGGGGGTTGATCTCCCCCACCCCACAACAAATCATACCTTGCTAATATTCCCCAAAATATTGGTCCTATTAACTTACCGTTTTCACTAGTCTGTTCTTTGACCTAAAATATAAAAGTGTGACAAACTGTAGCAGTCAGCTCTGTATGTGCGCGCACACACACACACACACACACACACACACACACACAAACAGAGGCCACTTGGCTTTTATCATGTAGATGACACGTGTGTGTTCTATGTGTTTGCTGCTCTCTGTCTCAGCCTGGACAAATGTTTTTAATCTGGATGAGCCCCTCCCAGAGCAGAAATCCATCCAAAATTTTTATACCAAGAATCTATGACAGATATGTTCAAGTGGTGCCTTTTCCATCTGTGTTGTTTCTTCATGACACCTTTGTCATCATTTTGTTGTTGGAGCAGAAGTAGAAAACCATTGTGTTTTTAAAATGTTTTCAAAGCATAAACTCAAACATTGAACATCCTGAACTGTCATAACCCAGCTCTAGGCCATGACAAAAAGACAGGAGAAGTACACAGTGCTAAATTAATGCAAAATATTTATTAAAGCATAAAGCAGGATAACCAAAATAAGCAAGTAAATATGAGGTGTGTGTGTCAGTAATAGTAGTGTGCATGTGGATGTGTGGGTTGTACAGGTGGAATGTTGTATGGATGAAAGAAACAAAAGGTAAAGCAAACAAAGGATGGCAGTCCTGGTAGAGGAGAGAGAGAGCACAACGCTGGATCTGGCACTTTTATCCACATGAAGAACATCAGGCCCAGGTGCTCCCAATCAGGGTGATGCGTCAGCTGATCAGTTACCTTGAAAGAGAACAGAGTGACGCCACAGCCAAGTGCATACACAGTCTCAGCCACCTAAACAGGGGCCGTCACAAAACAAATACTGCTTTTCAACTTCATGAGTACCAGTGGATACTCCTCTGATTCTTCTGGAACAA
This sequence comes from Sphaeramia orbicularis, assembly GCF_902148855.1. Classification (NCBI taxonomy): domain Eukaryota; kingdom Metazoa; phylum Chordata; class Actinopteri; order Kurtiformes; family Apogonidae; genus Sphaeramia; species Sphaeramia orbicularis. The sequence goes on from NC_043968.1 coordinate 77,703,843, forward strand.
CTTGCATAGATGCACTCATTTTAGGGATGCACCGATCCGATACCAGTATCAGGCATCAGCTCCGATACTCAGTGTGTGTACTCATATTCGTACTTGCAAAAGTAACCCGATACAAATGCACCGATACCACTTATGGCCATGTGACATTCACAGTTCAGTGCAGCAGGTACACAGCGGTGGAATAATGTGTGGAGAGTGTGGAGATTTAACGAAATAAATGATGGCGGTAAAAGTAACACTGACTGCAAGTAACGCTAAAGACAGACAGATACAGACGCAGTGTTCTGTCCGTCCTCTGCATACATTCCATCTTTTTCCAGGTGCTGGTGGATGTGTACCCAGACAGAGAATACCAGCGGGAACCGTGGAGGTAGAGGATCTGTTCAAAGAGCGACTGTGTGAGCTACAGAAAAACTACTGACACATTTATGACAACTACCCAGGGCTGGGCCGGGGGTACGGAGCAGTGCGGACCGCCACCAGCGGAAGTGAAAATGAAACTTATCACTCATTTCTCTTTTCTCTACCTGCTGAAGCTAAGCTTTTAAACTTTACCAGCAAAAACGCTGCAATGTTAGTATCACATTAGTATTACCTCTGTCGTCTCCATGTTTGTTATTACTGACTTTCTTCTTCTCATAAAACTTTTCTCTTCTTCGTGGTATTTGTCCAGTATGGTTAATTCAGACCGGCGCCCCCTGGTGGATTAATTGAGAAACGCTCATTCCAACACATTAAATGTCAGTAGCAGCACTTTGTTCCAGTCAGACTAATGACAACGACAATAAAGCACATTTACAAAAGCAACTAAGAACTGGAATGGGATTATTAAATACTCATATCGGTACTCTGTATCAGCAAGTACTCAAATGTAAGTACTCATACTCGGTCTGGAAAAAAGTGGTATCAGTGCATCCCTAACTCATTTGTTATGTTAAGTATGCAAGTCATCCTGAAATACAAGAACTTCAAAAACACTGTTGACTTTCTGGACCTTATTCCAGTCTTTAATTGTACTCAATAATATTGTGATTCTAATTACAGTTAGATTAATGGTGCAGCCCTGGTGATAAAGTTGAACTGTTCAGTTGAAGGGGATTTTTATAGAGTGGTATCAACATAAACTAATAAACATTCGTACAAAGACACAAATAGGGGTGTTAGAAAATATTGGTTCTGCAGTATATCATGATATTTCACAATACTGTATTGATATTAAAAAGTACTGTATCGGTATTTAGGTATTTATTCAAATGCAGATATGGTGGAGGTTCTTTTTTGTTTTTTTTGTTTTCTTTATTGTTTATATCTCATTTGTTATTATTTAACAGTGTTTTGTTAAATAATGGTTATTTGAAGCATCCTAAAAGCACTTTTTACTGTCTGAGAGACAGATGGTAGTTCCTTTGTTGGGATTTCACAAAAATAATGTTCTGATGTTAGTTCTGAACTAATAGAATATGAACATTTGAACAGGATCTTAAACTGTAATGTCTGTAAAACATCATTTAAGTTTGAACACAGGAACATTTTGTGATATAGCATTAGATCCTGTTGTGATCAAATAAAAATATGTTTAGTATTTGTGCATATTTCTGGTGTAAGTTTCAATTCTCCCCAGAAATAATAATTTAAAATAAAAAAAAAAGCCTTTTTAACAGTATCACGATATATTGTGATATATCGTATCATGATCCTAGTATTGTGATTTGTATCGTTTCGCCAGATTCTTGCCAATACACAGCCCTAGACCCAAAGTGTGTAATATTGTCTCTACACACCACCACAAATGAAACGGTCAACATATAATTGAAGTGTGAACTTCAATTTGACTGGAGCCACAGACGTTTGTGTGAGATTAGCTGAGGTTCCCTTCACACCACTGCTGCCTCAAAAAACAACAACAACAACAATGGACCGTCCAATTACTGTCCAAACGGTCTGTCACCTCTGTCAATTAGACTGAGGTGTGAAAATGACAGATGCATCCGACAAAATGGGTTTCAGTAAAGACTGGGGGGGTTTGAGGTCAGACAGTCCATCCAATGCAACAGTATTTATGATTCGACAAGTAGGACAGGCAAAAGATGTCCTGACGGAATACATGACCACGCAAACACGCACTGTGTTGAAAGAAGGAAATATGGAGGCATCTGGTATCGGTGTTTGTGTGGCACTGATAAAGTTTCTCTCCAACTGAAGTCAGCACCATTACAGTCAAATGATTTTAAGTCAAAGATTAAAAAAGAGCAGTCAGGTTTTTTGCTGTGGCCTTTTGTGGTGCAATGGCTGCTACATCTGTACAATGAAGTATTTGGATGGGGAGTCGGAGTCAGGAGTGGTGGGATAGTGATGTTGGTGGCTTCACTCACACAGACGTCATTCATAATTTTAAAATGACAAGAAGAACGTTTAAATATATCTGTGACCGCCTCTCCGTAACACTCTCACCACAAGACACTCATCTCCGGTGACCTATATCTACTCACAAGTGTGGTGCAGTCAGACTGCGCTGGCATTTCAATGACGTAAAGGTTGGATAAATGTGATCTGGCAGTTCAGACTGACGTTGCATTGGAAAGTATCTAATACAGAGGTTCCCAACCTTTTTTGGCTCGTGACCCCATTTTAACATCACCAATTTCTGGTGACCCCAGACATTCAAAACAGAGACTTTTTTTTTGCTAAAATTAATTTTGTTTTTGATCATGTAATAGTTTGCTATACTATGTTGCAAATAAATGTTAATTTTTTAGACATTTAGTCTATATAATGTATATTATTATGGACGGAGGCAGAAAATCCAGGTGTAGATTACTGCACAAAGGGAGAATTAGATTTTCCTTGGTCAGGATATGTACAGTCAGTCCAGCTTGGATTTACAAGGACAATTAATACTGAACAAACAATAACTCAAACTATGAATTATGAAAGAGCTGCAGCATCTGAAACCGACCACAATGAACATTTGACAGATAAACAGAACCACAGTGCTTCAATTTCAGACTCACAGTTTTTCATGTCTTTTATGTATTATGATTGTCTCTGTCAACTCACCACATATTTTTTATTAGTAAGTTTTTTTTTGTTTTGTTTTGTTTTTTAAATCAATTACTAGAAATTCCAGGTGACCCCCACTTGGGGTCCTGACCCCAAGGTTGAAAAACACTGATCTAATATGTATCAGATTTAGGACCACATATGAAAGTGATCTGGGTCAGATTTGGAAAAATCGGATTTGTGCCGTTCAAAATGTCTTCAGATACAGGTCAAATAGCGGCAAAAAGTCAGATTTGGGCCACATTTGACGGCAGTCTGAACGCAGCCTTAGAGTATGTTCAACAACCATCCAGAAACCTTTGATGATTGGACATTCGCACAAACAGTGGATCAGAGTATCATGATCATTTTGCCATTTCCAACACAATGAGTTATTATTCATCAGACCTAATCTATTCAGTCTAACAGTAGCCCAATAATATCTTTGTCCTACCTTATCTCATCTATTGTGTACATTTGCCTTTACCTTCCCTTAAAAATTTGCCACATTGTGAAATTATTTTCATCCATTCCTCATTCCCAAAAACAGCCCAATGTCTTTTTCCCATAAAATCTTCAAATTCTTCAGATCAGAACTGATTGTGAAGTTCATTCTTCTATAAAATATTGAGGCTCTGTGACGGTGAGGTGGTAAAACCAAAAACTCCAAAATATGGTCATCTTCAAAAAAATTCATGGGAAGGAATGCTTCTTGGACCAAAAAAGAGTTTGTTCGAGGTGCTCTTTGGAAAAAGGGATTCATAAAGTAGATATCAAACTGGAAGAAAAATCCGAGACAGTGTCTTTAAACCTTAACCTGTCAGTCTGCCCCAGGGCAGCTGTGGCTACAGATGTAGTTTACCACCACCAGAGGGAGAATGTGAGCGCGAATGAATAATGGGTCAATAATGTAAAGCGCTTTGGGTGTGTAGAAAGGCGCTATATAAATCCAATCCATTATTATTATTATTATTAAAATGCTTTTATTAACACGGCACGATCATATCTAGACCCAAAAAACACTTCTACGCGTTTTGGCTTCAAGCCTTCATCAGGAAGTCAAACAGGAGCCTGGAAAACTGTAGGTTCATATATAATAGGATCTGACCAATAGGGACTTGCCAACTGGGCATGAAGATAATGGCCTGCAGAAGGTGTCCACATGTAAAACGGCCAGCAGATGGTGTCACTGCAAGTCAAAAGGACATACACAAACAAGAAAACCTCATGAATAGAAATATTTACAAATAGACATACTGTAAATAAATAACAGTGCAAAATTTACATATCCCTGTTAAATTTATATCAGAACAGTGTAAAGTCTTTAAAACAAGAAACAAGCAATAGATTACAGGAAAACAGAACGGTCCAACTCTTCATTTAGTCCAGAAAGTTTCCCTGGTCGTCTTCAGTTTGACAGTGTAGTCACATGAAACAGTTCCTTATCTGAAGATATTTCCACAAATGTTCCTTTCCTTTTAGTGTAGATTTACTCAGTACATCATTATAAGACTAAACTTTTCTACAGATTATCCAGTGGACATACAGGGGTTGGACAAAATAATGGAAACACCTTCTATGATGCCACAATGTTAGGTGTTTCCATTATTTTGTCCAACCCCTGTATTCCATGGTTGTGCCAACTCTTCCACTAAACTGCGGTTTTTACCAACACTTATTGCAGGATTTTGCCTCAAGGACGATTTGCTTACATTTGAACCAACTCTACATGTAAATAGTATCTTAATGCTCCTCTTAAATACACATGTCCACAGTTTATTTTCAGTAGTTGGAGGGAATGATGGAGTTTCAGACACAGATGACCTCCGATATAAGCATCTTTGAGTGTCCAAAAAAGCGCCGTATAAGTGTGTTGTAGTCTTCTTCTTCTTCTTCTTCTTCTTCTTCTTCTTCTTCTTCTTCTTCTTCTTCTTCTTCTTCTTCTTCTACTTCTACTTCTACTTCTTCTTTGTCTTCTTCTTCTTATTATTATTATCATTACTAGTGTAACCTGAGGGTTTGTTGGTGGTTAATAGTTCATTCTTTATAAAATGAGACTGCAGGATGGAGACGGATTTCTTCTTACAACAGTGCTTTACTTTTCACGTACCGTAACTGCTACCACAACACTTCCTGAATCATCATGTCACATGACCGAACCAGCCAATCAGGAGCTAACAGTACCTAGATCTGTAAATGTTAAGTGACTTAGAAAGGCACATTCAACAGGTTATTTTAGCTGCTTATATACAACAAATGAAAATAATTAAATTTGTATATGTGTAAATAATAATTCTGCAAACAGGGTAAACATTGTCAATATATTTTAACAAATACATAAATTAACTTATTCCCTGTAATTTATTCCATTTATTCCTTCAACACAAATTATTTTAACTTCTGAGCCTTTTATTATTATTATTATTATTATTATTATTATTATTACAGTGTCTCTTCAGGTAAATGGTGAAGGAATGACAGGTGACCTTCACAGTATGCTGGTTTTCATTTGACACAGCTGATTTTATTACATTATGCAGGTGTCTCCACATCAACAACCCCGGCAGAGACAATGAATTCAGGGCCGTCATTAGGAGAAACATATTATCTAATAGCATGGAGGATCAACTACTCACTTATATTAAGGGCCCCTGTTGACCCATCTATATGGATTATCACAGATTTAGCTATAGACAGAGACGCAGCAATTTCCAGAAATGGGAGCACAGCAATATTATCCTCAGGTCACTGTGTTAGAAACATCCAGAAAACATTCACCAAGACATGAATAAAAAACAGGATTCAAGTCTTTTCATTTACAGTAAAGATCATATAAACATCATACCGTAAATAAATCTGTTTTATCGAAGGAACCTGTGATGTTTGGATCATTTACCTGTATTTAGAGCATGGCTGTGTTTAGAAAATAAATACTTAAAAACACTCTCCAAACCCCCACCCCTTGTGATGTTGAAAATCTACATTTTTTTTTTTCATATGACTGGTGTATATTTGTCAGCCGGAGCCATAACACGACTACATTTCTTAATCTAATTTCTCCTGTACAGCAGAAGAATTAATTGAGCATGTGAATCATTTACAGGAATGTCACGTATTTGATAAGCTACTCAGCGACGTTTGTAAATGTAGCGGCAGAGTGAATGCCGGGCCGGTTCCGGTGTGGGCAACAAACGTCGTAACTCCTCAAATACAAATTTCCGAAGGTAAGAAGGGAAAGGAAATGAGGTGCACAACAACGGGAGACAAGCCGAGCTGAGTCAAACTGGTTCCACGTAGTAGAAATGCAGCAATAGAGGAATTAGTAAAGCGTCTTTAGTTTCACTTTGACTGTACCCCCTCCGAACCGGGCCCGGCGTCATCTGTTCTTATTATTTGCCCATACTGTATATGTTATATTTTCTGTGCAGAGATGGAAATATAAAAGACAGTTAATGCAAACACACCTGTTTGTACTCTTTTATTCCCTCACCCAATGAAAATCGATAAGAGAATCGATAAGGAATCGGATTGATAAGCAATATCGATACTGGAATCGGAATCGTTAAATTCTTAACGATTTCCATCCCTAGGGGTCAATATATAATGGAGGGACTTTTTGAGTTCCCCTTAAATTAGTGGTTCTAACCTTTTTTGCCACCTGACCCCATTTTGACATCACAAATTTCTGGCAACCCCAGACGTTCAAAACAGAGACTTTTGTTTTTGCTAAAATTAATTAGTTTTTGATCATGTATTAGTTTGCTATAATATGTTTCAAATACAGGTTAATTTTAGAGGACGTTTATACTCGTCTTGTTGCTGGGATGTGCTATGCAAAGTGTCATGACTGTTGTTTTAGAGGTGTATCTATTGGAATGGAAGGTCTCAGCTTCTGTAGCCACAACATCTTCTTCCGTGAGCAGAACTGACCCTGAATCTTATCAGTACCAGCGTCCATGAGTTTACTGCGAGTAAAATCAGTAGAGAAATACATGAGGTTACTGTGACATTTTAGCAACACTGTCTGGTTAGTTCTATAGAAGTTTTTAGGTTTTTTTACTTGTACTTTTTTTTGCTTGTACTTTTTCTGTCTGGTTTGCAACTGCACAATCAGATTATTTATCTATTTGTTTATTTTTCTTGCTCCTTTTTTTCTTCTTCTTTTTCTCTTCTCTTCTCTTCTCTCCTTCTCCTTCTATCTTTTATATCTTATTCTTGCTCTAGGTAAGTTAGTGTAGTTAGAATGTATTGTATGTATTGAATGTATTTTATGTATTTGGCTGAAGCCTTTCAATCTGAGCAGACTTTTTTTTATATCTGTTATGTTTAATGGTTTTCTTCCAGTTTATTATGACTTTATAATTTAAGTGATGTTTTTTATGTTGGACATTTGTCCAGGACAACAGATGGAAATTAGCTTCTCTGCTAAATCTGGAGCATGCATCTTGTTTTTTGTAACTAATGCCATTACACACTAGGGGTGTTAGAAAATATCGGTTCTGCAATATATCGCAATATTTCATTTCGTAATACTGTATCAATATTAAAATGTACTGTATCAATATTTTTAGGTATTTATTCAAATGCAGATATAGTGGAGGTTCATTTATGTTTTTTGTTTTTCTTTATTGTTTATATCTTATTTGTTGTTATTTAACACTGTTTTATTAAATAATGGTTATTTGAAGCATCCTAAAAGCACTTTTTACTGTCTGAGAGGCAGATGGTAGTTCCTTTGTTGGGACAAAAATAATGTTCTGATGCTAGTTATGAACTAATAGAATATGAACATTTAAACAGGATTTAAAAACTGTAATGTCTGTAAAACATAATTTAAGTTTGAACACAGGAACATTTTGTGATATAGCATTAGATCATGTTGTGATCAAATACAAATGCATTTAGTATTTGTGCATATTTCTGGTGTAATTCAATTCTTCCAAACAATAATCATTAAAAAAAGAAACAAGCAAAAAATTGCCCTGTTTACAGTATCATATATATCATGATATATCGCATCGTGATCCTAGTATTGTGATTTGTATCGTATCACCAGATTCTTGCCAATACACAGTCTTAATACATGCTGTCACACCTGGAACTAAATAGATAACTACAAATACAATGTAGGGTTGTGTATTGGTGATACAAATCACAATACTAGGATCACGATACGGTGTATCACGATACATCATGATACTGTTAAAAAGGCAATTTTTTTTTTGTTTGTTTCTTTTTTTAAATGATTATTTCCTAGAAGAATTGAATTACACCAGAAATATGCACAAATACTAAACACATTTTTATTTGATCACAACAGGATCTAATGCTATATCACAGAATGTTTCTGTGTTAAAACTTAAATTATGTTTTACAGACATTACAGTTTAAAATCCTGTTCAAATGTTCGTATTCTATTAGTTCAGAACTAACATCAGAACATTATTTTTGTACAATCCCAACAAAGGAAAAAACATTTTTTAATAAAACAGTGTTAAATAATAATAAATAAGATATAAACAATAAAGAAAAAACATAAATGAACCTCCGCCATATCTGCATTTGAATAAATACCTACGAGGGCTGTTCAATAAGTTCATGGCCTCACCCAGAACAGAACAACACAGACTGATAATTTATATTTTATTTTTCAACATAATCTCCATTTACAGCAATGCACTTGGTCCATCGATGTTCAAGCATCACTATCCCATCACGAAAAAATGTAACATCCTGTATTATAACAACCAGTATTTCTGGGTGAGGCCATGAACTTATTGAACGGCCCTCGTACAAATATCGATACAGTACTTTTTAATATCAGTACAGTATTGTGAAATGAAATATTGCGATATATTGCAGAACTGATATTTTCTAACACCCCTAATACAATGCATCACTGAACATGGACCTAAAGGATTTGATGTATTTGACTGAGACACACACACTTATTTATAAAATAAATCCAAACAGATAGTAGACCAGGACATGTCCTCACCTGATCAGACTGTACAGAGTGAACACTGACCACAGTCCTTCCACTAATATGTGCTAATGACACAGCTTTAATTCACTACATTCACAACCTTCCACTGGTCCGACCCACAGGATATGTGTGATGGAACTGTAAACTGATGATGGTAGACCCAGTCATGAATCAGGACACCAGACAATGAGCTTCCTTCTGCTCACACTTGAACAGCTCATGTTTTATCCCTGTGTGGTGTGAAAGTGTCTTCAGACGCCTTACTGCTTCCCCTCTGTAGTGGGTTTCACTTCCTCTTCATCTTCCTCTTCCTGGTCTCTATTGCTGTGCTATTGTTACGTACAGTCTTTTTTGTAAATATACTAAACATACCTCAGCCCTGTTGGAGCTGCTCCAATGTTCTTGTAACATGCAGCATAGCCCCATGTGTCTGACGTGGTCTCTCACACACATTAGAATCCTTCAGTGGTGGCTGGTGACATTGGTGCAGTATTCAAGTCAGTTTTCAGCTGCACTACAACCATTTATCACCACTAGGGTACGTCAAAGTACATGCACCACTATTTTAAAATATTCATTAAAATTTAAATTAAAATACCAAGTATGTATTTTCATTTTAGTCTAGTGACAGATCACCATGGCAGTAGATTGGTTTGGTGGACGTCCATAAAATGAGTCCAGGGTGCTCCAACCATCAAACATTAGTTCCACCTGATACATGTTCTAACCCAGTGGTTCCAACCTTTTTTGGTTCGTGACCCCATTTTAGCATCACAAATTTCTGGTGACCCCAGAACGAAGACATTTTTCTGCTAAAATTAATTTGGTTTTGATCATGTAATAGTTTGCTGTATTATGTTGCAAATACAGGTTAATTTTACTGAACATGTAGTCTATATAATATTATATCTTATTATTATATCATATTATTCTGAACGGAGGCAGAAAAGCCAGGTGTAGATTACTGCATAAAGGGAGACCCCAGACGTTCAAAACAGGGACTTTTTGGTTTTGTTTTTTTTTTGCTAAAATTAATGTGTTTTTGATCATGTAATAGTTTTCTATATGATGTTTCAAATACAGGTAAATTTTAGAGGACATTTATGCTGCATTCCAGGCCGGTTTTTGAGCCCGTGAGTCACGACTTCAAACCACGACTCATGACTTTGTAACGTTCCAGGCAAGTCACGTCAAACTGCCTGAGCGCAAGGAATTGTGGGAGCTAGATGTAAACAAACCAGCATGGTGGACCGTACGTACGTGTTCATTACCTCCACCAGGACGGTATTGTGGTCGCTTTGCTTTGTGTGTTTGTGTGTTTGATTGTTAGCAGGATAACTCAAAAAGTTATGGACGGATTTTCATGAAATTATCAGGAAATGTTGATACTGGCACAAGGAAGAAAATATTAAATTTTGGTGGTGATTGGGGGGGACACAACAGATCTATCTTGGCGGAGGTCTGCGCTCTCCAAGTGCTCTTCTTGTTTACAATCATTTCTATCCCAGAGGTGTTTGTTCTTTGCTTATTTGAGGGAAACAGAGGAAGAAAAACAGCACATAAGGCAAGAGAAGCTGTTCTACCTTTTATGTTATTTGGATATTTGGATATGTATTTGGTATTAATTTATTATTCCACTCAATGGACTGAAGACTAGCTAACGTGAGAGTAGCTGCTGATTATGCAGAATATTTGCAGATAAAAAATGTCAGAGCAATACCTTGTTTTAATAAACAATGTGTATAAACACCACATTCATGGGGTGCGCCATTATTGTTTCACGGGCTACGTGACATCAGAGCTCAGAACTGGGAGAACATGGATCTAGTACGAGTTCACGGGTGAAAAGTGCATTCTCAACGGTAGAAGGTTGGAAAAACATGAGTTAAGGGTGGCCTGGAACGCAGCATTAGTCTATATAATGTATATTATTATGAAGGGAGGCAGAAAAGCCAGGTGTAGATTACTGCACAAAGGGAGAATTTGATTTTTCTTGGTCAGGATATGTACAGTCAGTCCAGCTTGGATTTACAAGGCTGACAATTAATACTGAACAAACAATAACTCAAACTATGAATTATGAAAGAGCTGCAGCATCTGAAACCGACCACAATGAACATTTGACAGATAAACAGAACCACAGTGCTTCAGTTTCACACTCACAGTTTGTCTGCTATGGATTGGAACTGGCTCTCACCGTATATTTTTTATTAGTAAGTTTTTCTTTAATTTTTTTTATCAATTACTAGAAATTTCAGGTGACCACATTTAAATTCCAGGCAACCCCACGTGGGGTCCAGACCCCAAGGTTGAAAAACACTGTTCTAACCCGAAGAACAAAACATCACCCAGGAGTGATCCCCAGGGGACCCACCCCACAGTTTGACCAACACTGACATAATGTGCTGTTACAGAGAGCTGATGTTTACATACGACCACCAGAGGGCAGTGTGGTAAGTAGTAATCCACCTAAATGAAACAGGCAGACAAACCTTCTCTGGAATGCAGAACCAATATATCTGAAAAACTTGGTTTGAATACAAATGTAATTACTGATGGTATGTGATCTTCTGACCTTTGAAATGATGATGTATTAACCCATACAGACCCAGAGCTATTGCTGTGTCAGTTCCCAAATTAATTTTTCTCGATATTAAACCTTTCTTAAGTTATTTATCACCATTCATTACAATATTATCCTCTTTAGTTTGAGTTTTTTCAGTGTAAATCATATATTTTCCTATATTTAATTCACTGATCATGTAGATGTTTATTAAAGTTCAGATTAAAGTTGATGGTTATTATATCAGAAACAGAGAAAACTGAATAAACAGTGTCTTTTTCAGTCCAATTTTCCGTTTGGGTCTTTATGGGTTAAAGGTGGACGTTTGGGTCTTTAAGGGTTAAAGGTGGACGTTTGGGTCTTTATGGGTTAAAGGTGGACGTTTGGGTCTTTAAGGGTTAAAGGTGGACGTTTGGGTCTTTAAGGGTTAAAGGTGGACGTTTGGGTCTTTAAGGGTTAAAGGTGGACGTTTGGGTCTTTAAGGGTTAAAGGTGGACGTTTGGGTCTTTATGGGTTAAAGGTGGACGTTTGGGTCTTTAATGGTTAAAGGTGGACGTTTGGGTCTTTAAGGGTTAAAGGTGGACGTTTGGGTCTTTAAGAGTTAAAGGTGGATGTTTGGGTCTTTAAGGGTTAAAGGTGGGCGTTTGGGTCTTTAAGGGTTAAATAACTGGAGTAAATGTACAGTTTCTTGGTTCCAGGAACATGGATTCGCATTGAAACTTTTACTCAGTAGAAGACAATAGAGAAGGTCCAGACCCTGGGTTTGGGACGGTAACTCTGCAACACCATAGTGAAAACATGAGGACATGGGGGGCCCAGACAGACCTAATTTGCTGTTAAATTCATGGGGGGGGTCGGTCCATGTGTCCGCTTAACTCCACTGGTTCTAATTTAAAATGGTTCCTTAACCTTTGGTGTTGTGTTCAATGTCAGAGCAGTGGAACACATATGATCTACGGTCTACAGCAGTGACATACACCGGCTAAATTTATTATAGAAATATTTCAAATAGAAGAAAACTCAGACCATCATCTCACATATCAGCTCCGTGAATATCTGTGATGTTTGATCTGGATCCAGTGATCAGATATGATCACAGCCGTCCATTTCCTCCTATTCTAACTTTGGTCAGTGACACATGGTTGAGCTATAGCTGCATGTAAACTACTACTGTGGACATCACAGGTGTCAAACATACGGCCCCCGGCACAACACCGGCCCACCAAAGGGTCCGATCTGACCTGTGGGGTGAATCTGTGAAATATAAAAATGACACTGAAATCAGGACTTCTTTAGATACCTGCAAATGAGGGACTATTACAGTGGTTCTTAACCTTGTTGGCGGTACTGAACCCCACCAGTTTCATATGCGCATTCACCGAACCCTTCTATATTAAAAAATACAATATGATTTTTTTCAAATTCAAGACACAGGCATATGTTTTACTGGTACACAAAATGAACTGTGCATTAACATCACTTTGCTCAAAGAACAGAACCAATACAGTGCATGAACTTACAACAAATTACATACCTTTTCACAAAGACATGACCTTTTTTAATACTACCACACTGAAATGGTTTTAATTTTTAACCTTATGTATTCCAATAATGAACTTATTGTATTTATGCTATTTATCATTTTTAACATTTTAACATACACCCATCCCCTAATTTCCATCAGGCTACAATAATAATGAATATTTACTGCAAATCAGTGTGACTTCTGCTGTTGTGTATATGTATGTGTAGGCCGTCAGGTCAACCCGGTTTTCATTTCATCTCGCTCCGAACTTTCCGAACCACGCAATTTTGACATAAAAAAAAGATAATTGCATGTAGTGTATCAAAAAAAAAAAGTTCTCGTTATACTCCTTCGGTATTTTTGTGATCGTTGTTTCATTACGGCACTAGCTCGGCTTTAGCGTAATACGATTTCTCCATCCGCGACGGTGCGTCGGTTGTCACATGATTGTAACTGACCAGTGCAGTGACCAAAAAATGTAAACAAACGCTACACATGGCTACCACGTGGTTAACAGGAAGTAGCAAAAGTCATAACAACAATGTGGAAAATACTCAAATAATTCATCGTCAGACGAGTGGAAGAGATTATAAACACTTCCGGATGTGTTGTAGTGCTATAAGCAACAACAATACACTGCATATATTGGATGTCAATCAGAGAAAGAGTCTCCGAAGCCGTTTGTTTACATACACGGACCTAGCCCGACACACACACCCGACTAATGAGTCGAGTGTGTGTCTTGACCTCCGCCGAACCCCTGAGACTGACTCACCGAACCCCTAGGGTTCGATCGAACCCAGGTTAAGAACCACTGGACTATTACATTAAAGATATTAAAACAAATGAGGATAAAATACATCCTATCATAAAGCTACTTATACAAGCTTATGGTAATGCTGTCCCAAAAACTGTCAGTTTTGTATGGTTGTTTGATGAATTCTAGAAGTGATTCAACATTGTATGTTAAAACCAAATGGGAAAGAGAGCTGGGTGAGGAGATCGCAGAGGAGATCTGGTACGATATGTGGGAAACACACCAATCAACATCACAGTCACCTAAATGGAGAGAATTGAATTGAAAAAATCTAATTCGTTATTTCATCACACCTAAAATTAAAAGTAAACAAATGAATACTCAACAGCCATGTTGGAGACTTTGTAATCACAGGGATTCAGATCACACACACATGTTTTGGAAATGCTCAAATATCCAACCCTTCTGGGGGAAGGTTCACTCAGCTCTCTGTGAGATGTTGGGATATGCAATCCCAAATTCTTGTCTTGTTCTGTACCTTGGACATTTGGAAGAATCAGTACATAAAGAAGACAGATATCTTGTCAAGATCCTTCTGGTGACCGGAAAGAAGGCCATAACAAAGAACTGGCTTAAGACTGATGCTCCGTCTTATAAACAATGGATTTCAATCATAGATGACATACTTGTCATGGAACATCTGACATATAAACTGAAGTTAAAAGAAAATCTCTTTGTGAAAAACTGGAGAAAGTGGCTGACATTCAGAGACAAATGTATCTATTAAGGGACCTTAATATTCTGACACCATCACAGGCTGTTCTTTTCATCTGTTTTTTTTGTTTGTTTGTTTTTTCTCTCCTACTCCTCAACCTGAGGAGACTGTTTTGTACTGTTAAAAATTGAAAAATAAAAATTGTTAAAAAAAACAAAACAAATGACACTGAAGATATTAGCAATCCAAGGGTTTCCAAATCAGTTTAGTTCAGGGTCCATATACAGACTAACTAGATCTGAAGTGGGTCTGGTTTTATTATAAAAAAGTCAAATTACATGAAAATGTTTAAAACTCTTAAGAGAAGTCAGTGGAATTGGACCAATATTCTGCCTGTTACTGAATGTTTTCTGTATTTGTAGATCCACTGCATCTGTAAACTGTAATGTACATGTATAAATGATAAACTGAGGCAGAACTTTGTTAAATTTGCAATTATTTGGCTTAAGAATCTTCAGGTTGTTCATATTTGATTGAAAGGGTGTCTTCCAATAAGTACTGAGGAACATGGACTGATGAACAGCTCTCTTTTAAAGTTCATATCTGTAATCTAGCAACGAAACTCAGATTGAAGATTGGCTTTTACTTTAGAGATAAATCCTGTTTCACATTTTTTGCAAAGAAAAACTTGTGGAAGCTACCTTTGTGTCTGTCATTGATTGTGGTGATCTACTGTCCAGACATGCAGATACCTCCACTTTCAGGAGCCTCCATTCAGTAGATCATGCTTCTTTACGTTTCATTTCTAATACAAAATCTCTCACTCCCCACTACACTCTCTGTGACTCAGTGGGCTGCACATCATTAACCCTCCATAGACAAAAACACTGCTTTATGTTCATCTATAAAGCTCTGCTGGGTAAACTCCCAGAATGCCTCAGTACTCTTCTTTCTGTTAGCTCTAATAGTTTTTATTTACGTTCCTCCCTGGTTGTTTTTGACTGTTCTCAGATTTCTGACAGACTTTGGAAAAACAGTATTTTCCCATCATGCACTATGGTCGTAGAATAATCTTCAAAAAACTGTAAAACTACAGCCATTCATTTCTATTAATGATTTGGAAAGTATCATGGAGAATGCAGTGAAGGAGGAATGTCACTGTTTTTATTGAGTCCATCATGGTTGAATAGCAGTGGTGATATCTTGCTTTGTGAACTGTAGGCCGCTGTTCGCCAACACGATCCACGGCAAGCTTATAATAGTTTTGGATTTTTCATTATAGTTTAGTTTTATTTAGTTTTGACTTTTTTTTCTCTAATTCAGTTAGTTTTAATTCATTTTTAGAGCAGGTTTGCTAGTTTTTTATTAGTTTTCTTTTTTTTCCCTAAATGCTTAGTTTTAGTTTAGTTTTAAGTATTAATTTTAGTTTTGTCGTATCATTTATCTTCTTCGGCGTCGTATTCAAATAAATCCCAGACAGGACTCTGCTGCTTTCTCCCAACTTTAGTTTCCATGTTTCCAGGTAGAGTGGGGACCAGAAGACGACTCTAAATGCCAAGTGACGAGAAGTGTCGGACCGTGAAGTGTTGTATGGTGCCGCTAGCTAAAATTGCTAGAGCGAAATAAATCAATTTCATATCAATCCAACATTGACAAAGATGAAAACGAAGGGAATTTTATCCATAATTTGTATGTTTTAGTTAGTTTTGTAAGCACACAATACAGTTTCAGTTAGTTTGCATTTTTTCTTTTAATTATAGTTTTTATTTATTTCAGTTAACGAAAATGTTTTTTCAATTCTAGTTTTTGTCATTTCGTTAATTTTCGTTAACAATAATAACCTTGATCCATGGACCTTACAGAGGATTGTTACCGACCTGGTGAACGAGAGACCGGACCCAGACAGCACTCTGAGCCACCCGGGAACACTCAGAGTACCTCTGGTAAGGGGAGACGGAGACAAGACGCTAACGGGCCCGGAGCATGCACCTGAACTGGAGTGGAGGATGTGGACCGGAGGCACCAGGACGCTTTTATCACCAGACAAGGACAAGGACAAGGACAACAGGATCCAGACAGATGTGGTGGGATCTGCACTAACTCAAGGTACCTGATTTTATTTTATTCTGCTCCAAGAGTGAAGCGACCGTGAAGTTTCTGGTCACTACATGCACGAGCTTGGCGGTTCGAATCCCACTCTGTCCTAGTCATGTGCTGTTGTGTCTTTGGGCAAGACACTTTACCCTCCTTTCCTCCAGTGCTGCTACTCACACTGGTGAATGAACTGGTGTGTGAATGTTCGGTGGTGGGGGGGCTGTAGATGCAAAGTGGCAGCCACGCTTCCCTCAGCTGAATACAGATGTAGTTTAACTCCACCAGAGTGTGAATGTGTGACTGAATAAATAATGGATCCACTGTGCACGCTTTAAGTATGCATTCATAGAAAAGTGCTATATAAATGTAATCCTTTATTATTACCGTTATTACCGCCACCAAGGAGGTTATGTTTTTGCCAGCGTTGGTTTGTCTGTCTGTCTGTCCGTGAGCAAGATAACTCAAAAAGTTATGGACGGATTTTAATGAAATTTTCAGGAAATGTTGATACTGGCACAAAGAAGAAATGATTAAATTTTGGTAGTGATTGGGGGATGGGGGGGGGGCAGATCTGTCTTGGCGGAGGTCTGCGTTCTCCAAGTGCTTTTCTTGTTACTATTTTGTTTAGTTTGCTGGCTTGAGGACTAGATAATAAGCCAGTTATTTGCCTGTGACAAGGGGATCATTTCTCTTTTGTAAAATGAGGTTGTTATTTGTGTGTTTGAAACAGAAAGCTAAAGCCTAGCTGTGTTTACCTTTAGTGAAACAGTGGACGTTATGTTTTCATCAGGGTTTGTCTGTCTGGTTGTCTGTTAGCAAGATAACTCAAAAAGTTATGGATGGATTTGGATCAAATTTTTAGGAAATGTTGATACTGGCACAAGGAACAAATGATTAAATTTTGGTGGTGGTGGTGGGGGGGGGCGACTGATGCTCCTTGGTGGAGGTCTGGGCTCTCCGAGTGCTTTTCTAGTTTATTTATTTTATCATATTTTTTTATTAAAGGGAGGATTCTTTTTAATACTTTACCTTGTGTTTTGGAGTACTTGGGTCCAGTGTCATTCTATATTGAATGTAACTTTAGCTACTTAACATTTAGTGTAGTTTAAAGGTAAACACTTTATTGACTTTTGCTAAAAAATATTATTGTACAAGAGTACACTGTTAAAGAACCCACAGCCCACTCATTTAATGCATAAGTAAATAAGGGCTAACCTACATATTTATTTCTTTTTGCTCTATTTTAGTCTGTTTTTGCATATTTTTTCATGCTTTGTATTATTTTCATTTGCTTATTTTGTTCATTTTCCTTCATTTTGTTCTTTATTTTATTATTTTTTCTTCAATTTTGTTCAGTTTGTGGCTTATTTTGTTCATGTTAGTTATTATTTTGTTGGTTTCTCCTCTGCCAAGGAGGTTATGTTTTCATCAGGGTTTGTTTGTTTGTCTGTTAGCGAGATAACTCTAAAAGTTATGGAAGGATTTTTATGAAATTTTCAGGAAATGATGATACTGGCACAAGGAATAAATGATTAAATTTTGGTGGGGATGGGGGGCTGATCTGCCTTGGCGGAGGTCTGCACTTTTCTAGTTACTCGTTTTGTTCATTTTATTGATCACTTTGGGTGTTTTTTGTTCATTTTGTTTCTTATTTTATTCTTTTTTTTGACTGTGTAACTTCTTTATGGAGTTAAACAGGTGTCAAAAGCAGCTGGACGGATTTATTAAAAGAAAAAAAAAAAAAAAAAAGAACCCAAAACTAAAACTACTGGGTCCAAATTCAAATCCTTGTTGTTCAGTGTGTCCCAGTTCACAGTTGATGTTCAACATCCTAAATCTCTTATTGATGTCCATTCTAGTGTCTTATTTAGTCCAAACCTGTCAAACTTCAGTTCCTCTCTTTGTCTTTTTCTGTTGTTCCACCTGTTTTGACTTAAAACACACTAAAACAAAACCACTGAAGAAAAGGAACACAAGCACATACTCACAGCAGCTTCTACGACACTGAAACACTCCCGTTTGACTGAAATAATGTCTCGGATTTAAGGGGCCATTAATCTTTGTGCATTTGTGCCACAGGTAGATATACAGTTTCCCTTTTGGGTTCGATACAGGCTGACCGATGATCAAAATGGATCATGCACTGGAAAAAATCAAAATCTGACCAAGTGTATTTTTCTCATTTCTAGTCCAAATATCTCATCACACTTAAAATAAGACCGAATCACCTAAAGAGGAACTTTTCAGTGAGATATAAGAACTGATGTATAGACAATAGATCTGGAAAATCTGATTTCAAGGAATCTGACCAAGATAATTTTCACTTGTTCCATTGGCAGATTTTTTTTTTAATTTTATTGTTTTGCTTAGGCTAATTCAAGATTTTTTTTTTTAACTTAATTCCAATTTTTTTTCTTAATTCCAGATTTATTTTTGCTTAATTCAAGATAATTTTTTTGCCTAATTCAAAAAAAATTTTTTTTGCTTAATTCATGTTTTTTTTTCTTTGCTTAATTCAAGATTTTTTTTTTTTGCTTAATTCGAGATTTATTTTTGCATAATTCAAGATAATTTTTTACCTAATTCAAGATTTTTTTTGCTTAATTCACTTTTTTTGTCTTAATTCAAGGTGTTTTTTTTTTTTTTTTTTTTTGCTTAATTCAAGCACAAAATCTGCCAATGGAACAAGTGAAAATGTATCTTGGTAAGATTTCTTTAACCTCCTAAGACCCAGTAAATGTCAGCAAAGTATGAGCTTTTTTGTTTTTTTTTTATTAAACAAGTGCCTATATTGGAAACATCGTGATGCAACAGTTTTTTCAGATGCAGTTTTTAAAATTTTTTTGGAATGTCCTTTGTGGTGGACAGTTTTCTTTTTTTTAGTATAAAGTTGTGAAACTATAGTCCACAAATGTGGACAGAAAACCCATAGCTGGGTCTGAGGAGGTTAAAATAAGACAGAATCCTCTAAAGAGTAACTTTTCAGTGAGATATAAGAACTGATTTTTCGACAATAGATCTGGAAAATCTGATTTCAAGGAATCTCACCAAGATAATTTTCACTTGTTCTATTGGCAGATCTTTTTTTTTTGCTTAGGCTCATTCAAGATTTATTTATTTATTTATTTATTTATTTAGCTTAATTAAGCTTAATCCAAGATAATTTTTTGCCTAATTCAAGATTTTTTTTTTTTGCTTAATTCACTTTTTTTTTTTTTTTTTTTTTTGCTTAATTCAAGATTTCTTTGCTTAATTCAAGATTTTTTTTTTTTTTTTTTGGCTTAATACAAGATTTTTTTTTTTTTTTTTGCTTAATTAAAGCAAAAAATCTGCTAATGGAACAAGTGAAAATTTATCTTGGTAAAATTTCTTTAAATCAGATTTTCCAGATCTATTGTCTAAAAATCAGTTCTTATATCTCATAAAAAAAAATACTCTTCAGGTGATTATGTCTTATTTTAACCCTTTTATGCATGAATTATGAGAACCTAATCAATTTTTCCCAAGTGTTTTTATTCCTCTTTAGGCATGAAAAAAACAATGCCATTCAACATTTTTTTTTTATGAACCCATTTTTCATGGAGTTGCAAAAATGTCCACTCAGCTGGACACCATGCGTTTAATTTTTGAAGCAAAGAAACATGTATTTACTGGCATACTGTGTGAAAACTATGAGCAACTTTAAAAAAAAAAAAAATGCTGCTACTCTGATGTTTTCTGAAGTCACATTTTAACATACTCTAATATTAGTTATTAATCACTTTATGGAGATAATACGCAAAAAAACAACTTTTGTTTAAAAAAAAAATGTTAAATACAGTCTAATAATTATAACAAGCAATTGATTTACACTAAAACATGTTAGAACAGATGAGGTTTATCATGAACAGTAAAGTTACAGTAATGGTATGAATGTCAGTGTATGGGATGATCCACTGTATTGGCTGATATGGAACTAAAACAATAAAATCCATGAATATACAAGAGAACAGCTGTAGAATAACTGTCCATTGTAGTGACCACTATGCATGAAAGGGTTAAGTGTGATGACATATTTGGACTAGAAATGAGAAAAACACATTTGGTCAGATTTATATTTTTTGCAGTGTGCAGGGCACTGTCATGCAGATGCTTGTATGTGTGGCTCTACTCCCATCTAGTGGATCCTGCAGCTCAGTACCACTACAGGACCAGTTCACAGGACCACGTAGACCTGAGAGGCAGCTGTAGGTGGTCTAAGGTGGGCCCCCGCCTGCTGTAAATAATGTTTTGACACGTGTGCGACCACTTCAGTGTCTACGACCTCTCACCCCTTGAAAGTTGAACCACCTGAGGGGTGGACTGCTCTGTATCTGGCGGCACCTTCAGCGGACTGGCATCCAGCTCTCAGACTCCCAGTAAAGATCCTCAAGGTCCACTTTAACACCCACATAAAAACACACGTGTGTATGTCTATGTGCTATATGTCTATCTGTGGCCTTTTTCTGTAAAATAACTCCATTTACAAAGGAGTCTGACATGGAGTTGTCCGACTGTGGCTCATGTTTCAGGCCTTCCTGCTCCATCTACCGCTTCTTTCATACCTAATTCAGAAAATAACCACACGCACATATTAAAGTCCGTGTATCGCACTACAAAATCAAAGTCTTACCAGGATAATTTTCACTTGTTCCACTGGCAGATTTTTTACTTGAATTAAGCAAAATAAATAAATAAATAAATAAATCTTGAATTAAGCAAAACAAAAAAATCTTAAATTAAGCAAAAAGAAATCTTGAATTAAGCCAAAAAATCTTGAATTAAGCAAAGAGAAATCTTGAATTAAGCAAAAAAACAAAAAAACAAAAATTGAATTAAGCAAAAAAAAAAATCTTGAATTAAGCAAAAAAAACAAATCTTGAATTAAGTAAAACAATAAAATCTTAAAATTAAGCAAAAAAAATTTTGAATTAAGCAAAAAACAAAACTTGAATTTAAAAAAATCTTGAATTAAGCAAAAAAATCTTGAATATAGCAAAGAAAAATGTTGAATTAAGCAAAAAATGTTGAATTAAGCAAAAAAAAAAAAAAGTAGAATTAAGCAAAAAAAATCTTGAATTAAGCAAAACAATAAAATCTTGAATTAAGCAAAACAAAAAAATCTTAAATTAAGCAAAAAAAAAAACCCAAAAAAACAACTAGAATTAAGGGAAAAAAATATTGAATTAAGCAAAAAAAATTATTGAATTAAGCAAAAAATAAATAAATAAACAATTAAGCAAAAAAAAAAAAAAGAAATCTTGAATTAACCCCCCTAAAAATTTTGAATCAAGCAAAAAAAAACCAAACTTGAATTAAGCAAAAAAAAAATCTTGGATTACGCAAAAAAAATTATTGAATTAAGCAAAAAAACAAAAACAAAACAATTAAGCAAAAAAAAAAAAGAAATCTTGAATTAACCCCCCAAAAATCTTGAATCAAGCAAAAAAATATCTTGAATTAAGCAAAAAAAAATCTTGACTTAAATAAAAAAAAACTTGAATTGAGGAAAAAAAAAAATAAAAAAAGAAACCTTGAATTAACCCCAAGAAAATCTTGAATCAAGCAAAAGAAATCTTCCAACGGAACAAGTGAAAATTATCTTGGTGAGAATTCTTAAAATCAGATTTTCCAGATCTATTGTCTATAAATCAGTTCTTACATCTCACTGAAAAGTTCCTCTTTAGGTGAATCTGTCTGATTTTAAGTGTGATGAGATATTTGGACTAGAAATGAGACAAACACACTTGGTCAGATTCAGATTTTTGCAGTGCATTCAGTTGTTTTGTGTCTGTGATCAGCTGTGTTTATATTTGCTCTTCGCTCAGTCATTATGAGGATGTCCCCAGTTTCTGCACAAGTGAAGGCTTGTCTTTTCCATCAGTGTAAATAGGACTGTGCACAGTAAAAACGGCTTCAGCTTTTGCTTATTTTGGGCTTAAGCACATCTGGGACGTGTTATGACTAAAGCACTCTCCTCTCAAATCATCACACACACTGTCTCCCTCTATTTCTGTCTCTTGTTCTCTTTCTTTTGCGATTGTGCCAAAGCATAACAAAAGTTACCATTAAAACGACTCAGTGTCCTGTGTGAGCAGATTTACAGTAGTGTGGAGCTCTGCTGAAGGAGCCACATGGGGACGGATACTGGACACTGCCCAGAACCAAAAAAAAAAAAAGTCACACATGCCATATTTGACTCCACCCCCTTTGGTTGTGATTCCAGGAGACGTTCACTGTCACATCTGTTTTTCCACATAATGCTCGTGATTAGGGATGGGAATCGAGAACCGGTTCTTTTTGAGAACCGGATCGCAGTAGCTCGATTCCTTGGAATCATTTGCCTGCCTGCTTAATGATTCTGCTTATCGATTCAGCCTTCGTTGTGCATGTACGCTGCATTGTTTTGGTCAGAACGTAGCCAACATGGCATTGAGGCAGAAACGGTCTAAACAGACGACACCAGGTCCACTTATAACACTTGTAGAGTTTCCATGTCTTCAAAAAGGTATTTGATACGATACTTAGCGACGCATGTGGATGTAGCGTCAGAGTGAATGCCGGGCCCAGTTCCGGTTCCGGTGCGGGCAACAAACGTCCTACTCAAATACAAGTTTCCAAAGGTAGGGGAAAGGAAATGAAATGCACAACAACAGGAGATGAGCCGAGCTGAGTCGAACTGGTTCCACGTAGTAGAAATGCGGCAATAGAGGAATTAGTAAAACGTCTTCAGTTTCACTTTCACTGCACGCTGCCCCCCCACCCCCCCCACCCCACAAACCGGAAGCAGTGTCATCTGTTTTTATTATTTGTCCATACTGTCCATACTGCCACTAATCTCGCTAATGGTGTGTTATTTTACGCGGTGTAAATATTAGGGCTGCAGCTATCGAATATTTTAGTATTCGAGTATTCTACTGAAAATTCCTTCGATTAATTGAGTAATCGGATAATATTTATTTTTTCTTGGTTAAAGAGGAATTATAAATACACAAGAGTATATAAGGTATTTCACTTAATAATGAAGGACCAATTGATTTCCTTTTTTTTTTTTTGTTTGTGATAATTAACAGTTTTATTTGTTGCATTCATATTGTGCGTACGCAACAAAATGTATTTGCTTGACTAGAAACATTTCCAGAGAGGCAATTGCAAATACAAACAAAAATAAATAAAACACAAATAAATAAAAATGAATGAAATGTAATTACATTCAACTTAGTATTTCTTGCAAGTGTCAAAAATTAAGGCATTAATAACTTTAAAAAAAAGGCATAAACATTGCACTTAATAATGAAGGACCAATTGATTTCCTTTTTTTTTTTTTTGTGATAATTAACAGTTTTATTTGTTGCGTTCATATTGTGCGTACACAACAAAATGTATTTTCTTGACTAGAAACATTTCCAGAGAGGCAATTGCAAATACAAAGAAAAATAAATAAAACACAAATAAATAAAAATGAATAAAATGTAATTACTTTCAACTTAGTATTTCTTGCAAGTGTCAAAAATATAAGGCATTAATAACTTTAAAAAAAGGCATAAACATTGCCTTTTTGATGTGCAACTGAACTTTGGCAGCTGTAAGTTTCCGAATTTACAATTTAGACAAAACAAGAATGCGTTGTGGCGTATAAGAGGCAAGAACTTTTGAACGGGAACTGTGAACGAGTCCATGCATGAACAGTTTCACACATTTCTGCTTCATTCAGGAGGATCAAAACAATGCCCCCCCCACCTTATCTGTCTGTCTCACAGCCAATACCCCCCCCCCCACGTCCAGTTAATGGATGATTCGCTTAATTTCTGCAAAAAGTAGTTGGATTTTGCCAAAATTAGGCCGTGACAAGGTAAGAGAAAACTTTCAGCAAGCTGTGCTTTTGGGAAATTAACCATGCAAATCACAGTTGCACGGCTCGTTAGCCGTCCGCAGGGCTAACGTTATGTTAGTGAGGTACATTAACGTTAATCACATGGATTTGCCCTAAGTTAATTCTATTTTATCTCGGGTCCTCCGCTCCATTCTGGGTGTTTTATGAGAAGATGCTACATCGCAGATGTGCTGTTGTGGTATGGAAGAGCCATGTTACAACGGATACATGTCACAGTGTTTACCTTACTGTTCAGTCTGAAATGCTTCCACACTTTCAACATTTTCTGCCCTTTTTTTTGTGTTTTTTTTTGTCTTTCGTCATCATTGCTGTATTCCCTCACCTGTAATTGCTTGCCTCTTCCATCTTCCCGCTGCTTCATTCGAACACTTCCACGTCCTCTGTCATCTTCCTTTGCGTGAGTAACGTAAGTTTGTTGTGCCTCATAAAGTAGTCCGTGTGAAATGCCGTGCTGTGAGCTTTACAATTAAATAAGCGATTCCTCGAGGCAGAGAAAATTCCTCGATCATTTTTTGTAATCGAGGTTAGGGTGGTCCTTATATTGGGTCAAAAATGTTTTTTTGGAAATGTTCGACTCTCACCCCCTAAATTTGTTAGGATGCCAATAAAAACAAACTGTGCAAATTTCAGATTGTTTTGAAAATATCTGGGGGTAGCTCAAGGCCTTCGAATATTTCCAAAATCGTTAAATATTGTATAAATTTCACCGTTCTTATAAATGCACGCCACATTACAAAATGGAATGCAACATTGCTTTTATTAACACCCACACATTAACTACACATGCACAACTACACAATATATCCATAAAAAGGAACAAACAAGCCAAAAAAGTTCATGCATGTATTCGCAAAAGATCGTAGAACTCAAGTCAGAATTATCGTCTTGTCTTCAGTTGAGTGATCGTAACTGTTGTCACATGTATATTACAAGTATGTTACAAAATAGCAAGAAACATATGAACACAAATAGTGTCCTGCATTCATGACTGAATATTGAACTGAAAGATGCATGATGATAATGTTGATGAACATCTACTGTCACTCTGGAGCACTGAGCAGCGTGGCCTTTCTTGCATCGGAGTATTGTCTGTGCTTCACTCAGACTGATATGTTTTTACTGTCACAGACATACCACTACTAAAACACTAAACTGTGATTCCACACAAATTGTGCACAACAGCACCTTTTGGGGGAAACCCAAAATTAGGAGATGAGGTCAGCAAATCCAAGTAATATGGACATTTTAAGCTTTATCTAGTGATGTGCTGACTGGGTAAAACCACCACATGTGGTTACCAACAGTCAGAATACGTAAGGCCTAGATCTACATGATCAAATGAACCAATTTCAGCCATAAATCATTAAACAGCATGTCAGAAGCCTGGCACACAATGCAGCATATAATAACATGCGAAAAATACCGAAAACGGTTAACTGTGTTATATTTTAAACTTCTTCAGCAACCTCTAAATATTGGTTAATGTTCCTAAAATTTTGCCAGAATTTTTTTTAAATTTATCCTAACAAATTGGTGGGGTGAGAGCATGAACATTTGAAAGTTGAAAAATAAGGACCACCCTAATCGAGGTATTCGAATAACTCGAGGAATCATTCCACCCCTGCATCGTAATATTATTTTTGTGCAGTCGCAACAAAGGAAATAACATTATTTAATAAAACTGTGTTAAATAATAATAAATAAGATATAAACAATAAAGAAAAATAAAAAACTAAAATGAACCTTCACCATATCTGCATTTGAATAAATACCTAAAAATATCAATACAGTACTTTTTAATATCGATACAGTATTGTGTAATGAAATATAGCGATATATTACAGAACCAATATTTTCTAACACCCCTATTGTTAACTGCTGACTCTAACTGCTAATCATGTGTGTTATTTTACGTGGTGTATATATATATATACACTGAAAGCTTATGATGCGTACAGATAACACGCCAATTAAAAGTGGTGTGTTATCTGTACGCAATTCATGATATCACGCTGACTAAGTGGAAAAACAAATGTGACAGTGAATGTCTGCTGGAATCAGAACCAAAGGGGACCCAAACGTCCACCTTTAACCCTTAAAGACCCAAACGTCCACCTTTAACCCTTAAAGACCCAAACATCCACCTTTAACTCTTAAAGACCCAAACGTCCACCTTTAACCCTTAAAGACCCAAACGTCCACCTTTAACTCTTAAAGACCCAAACGTCCACCTTTAACCCTTAAAGACCCAAACGTCCACCTTTAACCCTTAAAGACCCAAACGTCCACCTTTAACCCTTAAAGACCCAAACGTCCTCCTTTAACCTAAATCATCCACTGATCTCAACTGTTTAATACCTGTTGATCCACTATTCCTATCAATACATGTCAATAATTGGTGTAAAATACAGTTATTTATCTTTTCACCCATGCAGTTGGATCAGTGACAGTGGATGGAAACACTTAATTTTATGTTCAGT